>NC_080539.1:362880239-363190239 GCF_028640845.1 Ahaetulla prasina
CTTGTCAGCTGTATAAAGGAAACTTTGTAAGCAGAAAACAGCTACCGATGCTTACAGATAATATAAAGTGGAAGCCAGAAGTTCGGCTCCATTTACAAGCAGGCAGAAAACTCATTCAAGACAGAATACTTGACAATGGAAATCGCCAAACCTTTTTAGAAACACAAAGCCCATGTTGCACCAAAACTTCAAAAACATTGAACCATATAAGAATTCCTCCTCTTATCCAATTTGTTGTTCAGCTGACCCAGAAAGGAGCTTCTAGCCGCTCTGTCAATTTAAAATAACAACGTTCCCCCCCACCTTCTTTGCCAAGCGATCTCCTGGCTGAGAAGTGAGCCGATCAGTTGGGAGGCTTCTTGGCTTCTCAATTTAAAGGGACGGTGTCTTGTTTTTTTTTTCTCTTCTTCGACAAGTGAGTCTTGATTTTTTCCTTCTAGCCGATCAACTGGGAGTCAGGAGGCAGCAATAGATTGGGGGCGGGGCCAGGCAGAATTTTTATTACCGGTTCTCCGAACTACTCAAAATGTTTACTACCGGTTCTTGAGAACTGGGGAGAACCGGTGGCAACCCACTACTGATATGGTGCATCTCAGGGGTGAAATCCAAAATTTTTCCCTAACGGTTCTGTGGGTGTGGCAGGGAAAGCTACAGCAAAATCCCCATTCCCTCCCCACTCCTGGGGGAAGGATACTGCAAATCCTCCAGGAGTGGGGAGGATATTGCAAAATCGCCATTCCCACCCCACTCTGGGGCCAGCCAGAGGTGCTATTTGCTGGTTCTCTGAACTACTCAAAATTTCCGCTACCGGTTCTCCAGAACCTGTTAGAACCTGCTGGATTTCACCCCTGGTGCATCTCCATCATTTACTGTATGCCACTTCCAGCCTTCCGTCATACAGCTCTAGCCCTTATATTTTGGATCACCTCACCATTCAGACATCCTGCCACTGCCTATATTTATTTATTCATTCAGACAGATAAATTTATTTATATGAAGAATTGTTACATAGATTAAAAGTCAAATGGAAGGGAGGGAGGGAAGGAAGGAAGGAAGGAAGGAAGGAAGGAAGGAAGGAAGGAAGGAAGGAAGGAAGGAAGGAAGGAAGGAAGGAAGGAAGGAAGAAGGTTAAAGAATCTATACATGACTTCCAACCTTCTTTTCAACAGAAAATTACAATCGTATTGTCCCTCCTCAGTGATGGGTTTCAAATTTTTTTACTACCAGTTCTGTGGGTGTGGCTTGGTGGGTGTGGTATGGCTTGGTGGGCGTGGCTTGGTGGGCATGGCAGGGGAACGATACTCCCAATCAGCTGGGATTCGGGAGGCAGAGAATAGATGGGGGCAGGGCCAGTCAGTTTTTACTACCGGTTCTCCGAAATACTCAAAATTTCTGCTACCAGTTCTTGTCAGAACCTGCTGAAACCCACCTCTGAAGCTCAGGGAGCACCTAAATTTCAACCCCAGGCTAAAAATACTCTCTTCTGTTGGTACTCCTTAGGAATGCACAAAACTTCTTTTCCTATCCTTTCCACCAGACTTTCTGAGAAATAAAACAAATTAAAAGGGACGAAGCCAGATGGAAAGCTTAGCTCTGCATCGTGCCACCATTTTTGAGCACCAGCTCTAAACATCTCCCGAATGAGCTGTTTGCAGATTCAAGGCCAAACCTTGATTGCTATCAAGCCATTTGGCCCATTGGCCCATCCACACACTCACACTTTTTTACATTTCAGCCCAGCAAGCAAGGTTCCTTTCCCTCCCTGGAAGGCCTTCCCACTCATTCCCCTGAGATGTTATACAACTTCCGTCAGCTGTCATTTAATTCATGTCTTCCTTAATTCTCAGATCCATAAATCGTCATTTCATTTCTCTTTTCCTTCAGCAAGAAGTCCATATAAGGTTTCCGCTTTTCACAAAAAAAAAAAGAATAAAAAACCTTTTTCAGTCAGTTTTGCCACTGCTGTGAATTCTGACATTTTCACAATCCATTCCGCCGCTGTGGGGATTTCAGTATTCTTCCTCCGTGCCCTGCCTCTGCCTGTCGATTGGCATCCACTAAACCCTGTCGCAGAACACACACACACCGGTCTTCAGTGGCAGAATATCTCAGCTTGTCAGCCTCAGGAGGCAAACAGCAGAAGAGCTTCTTGGCCTGCTGGCTTGCTTCCTGGAAGCCCTCCCCTCCCCCTCCCCCTCCCCTCCATGGTCCCCACAAGCAGCAAAACGATCCAACGAGAAAAGCCCGCTCCCCAAGGATCCGAATAAACTTGCAGAACGTGTTCCCTTCCAATGAAAAGGCAGTTAAGTGCTGCTGGATTTTTGCTGAATGCCGCAAGTCTGGCTTCGAGTTGCTTCTTTAACTACTTCACAAAGGAAATGATGGTTGTGGGGGGGCGGGGAGGACAGTTCAGTGCAAAATCCAGCGGTTGACTTCTCTGGGGGAGTTTGGCTGTGAGGCTTGTGTTGGTCAATAGATGCTACTTCCTGCTGACCTCTTTCTATTATTGCTTGCACTTCCAGGAATTGTGACGGCAGGCCCTGCCATTCAATGCCCACCTTATCAAACCTCAATAATTCCTAGCTCTTGTTCTTTTGGTCTATCCTACACCCAAAAAATAATATTCTTAGTTGCTATAAGATAGTATTGAGAAAATGCCTGCTGTCATGCCCCTGTCAGAGTCTGAATCTGAAGGGGAAGAGGAGTGAGAGAGTGGAGCCATTGGCTGTGGAAAAAACTGGGGAAGAGCAAAGTCAGGCTGGGCAGAGCAGGGGAGAGGTAGAACAAGGGAGAGGGGATTCAGATGAAGACCAAGGCCTACCCCCTCCTCATCCTAGGCAGCGCAGGGAGGAATGGAGAAGAGAGCAACATGGGTTGCATGGCTTACAAGGGAGGAAAGAGACCCGATCCTCTTTACAAGACACAGGTGCTGCTGGAGTTTAAAAGGAAAGGCAAATGGGAGGGGCATTTGTCAGAAACAAACGCTGAGTTTATCAGGTGTTTCTTTGAATCCTGTCATCCTCCCAACTGGATTAATTTATTGCCGTGTTACTTTATTTGTGGAATTCCTTATTTTACTTGCCTTGCCAGATTAATTACCTTGCCTTGCCTTTGGATTTTTTGTTAGAAGTTTTCTGCTTACAACGTTTGGGACTGAAGTATTGCCAGCCAAAGACTATTACAGGTTGGTGGAAGAGCTCTCTACAGGCTGGAGAGTTGAAAGGGACATTGGGGGCACAATTGGTGATAATAAAGGGACTCATATTGCTTTTCTGACTGTGTTACCTTTGTGTCACGCCCTGGGTCATCACACCTGCCCTAAAATTCTCCAGGGATCTTCCAACCTGGATTGCTATAAGGCTACTCCAGCACCTTTACCACCACACCACATAACGGGCTGCTAGAATTTACTTTCTGTTAAAGCTGTGGTTTAACTCAATTAACCAAGCTGGCTGCAGTCATACAATATAGATAATCTTCAACTTACAACCATCTGTTTTGTGAGCCTCTCTCACTTCCATATATATCTCTTACTTCCATATATAAAGTGGGTAGAATTACAGGCAGTCCTTGACTTAACCATTCGTTTAGAGCAGAGGTCTTCAAACTTGGCAGCTTTAAGACTTGTAGACCTCAACTCCCAGAATTCTCCAGCCAGCCATGCTGGAGAAGTCCACAAGTCTTAAAGCTGCCAAGTTTGGGGACCCCTGGTTTAGAGACCATTCAAACTTAAAATGGCGCTGAAAAAAAAGTTACTGCTAACTGCTTTTCACATTTATGACCATTGCAACATCCCCATGGTCACATGATCAAGATTTGGATGCTTGGCAATTGGCATGTATTTATGACCTGTTGTAGTGTCCCAGAGTCATGTGATCCCCTTTTGTGACTTTCTGACAAGCAAAATAAAAAGGGAAGCTAGGTTTACTTAACAGCTGCATTATTAACTTAACAACTCCAGTGATTCGCTTAATGATTGTGCTAAGAAAGGTTGTAAAATGGGTTATGGACGTAAGTCGAGGATTATCTGTATGGTATAACATATATTAACGATGTTGGCTGGGTTTCCATCACATGCTGATCCCTAAACATCAG
This sequence comes from Ahaetulla prasina, assembly GCF_028640845.1. NCBI lineage: Eukaryota > Metazoa > Chordata > Lepidosauria > Squamata > Colubridae > Ahaetulla > Ahaetulla prasina. Next base: position 362,884,335 of record NC_080539.1, read on the forward strand.
ATGTGTTATCCTCATGTGTTATCTGAATCCAGCCTTGATTTCTCCCTCAAACCATGCTGGCTAAGAAGGATGTTGACCATAGTTTCAAAACCACATCTCAAAGGAGCCAAAGTTGGAATGAACTGACTCAAGAACCCTCCCAATGAAGTGAGACTCAGTCAAATCTCAGAAATGGTGAAAATCTGTATTATTGATCCATTTATTGGGAGAAGGAACTCAGGCTGGTGTTTCTCAACCTAGGCAACCTTAAGATGGGTGGACTATAACTTCCAGAACTCCCTAGGGTTCTGGGAATTGAAGTACGCCTGTCTTTAAAGTTGAGAAAGTTGAGAAACACACCTACAATCCATGGAGGAAGGAAGAAGAGACTAACCAAAACCAGGTTTGAAGCCGCAGCAGCAGCAGCAGCAGCAGGAGCAATACTGTAGGAAGTTAGCACCCACCCCTCTCCTAGGAAAATGAGATATTTTAGGAAATATTAAAAGGGCAGAATATTTCCCCTAAAAGGGAGGCAGAAAATCAGCCCCCCCCTTTGTCAATGGGCCATTAAGGCCTGGGCGGGTTTATTCAACATAACAAAGATCTACCTTCTTCAAGCAGAGCCATAATAGGAATTGCCCAAAGCCCCTTCATTACATCATCACCCAGCAAGGCTCAACCAAGCCTGGGACAAAGACAACCTACAAAGTTACAAAGTGGCCCCATGGGAGTCTGACAACCAATCAGAACACAAGCTCAAATTCAAAAGCCCAGAGAGGGCATAAAACCCAGACACTCTCAGCATCTCTGCCCTTTTTCCCAGGACCTCAAAACCATGTGGTCCTGTCCACCATTAAACCATCTTTCCAAACAGCCACCATGTTTCCAGTGTCTTTCTCCCTACTTGGAACTGAACCCAGAAGGACATTTCTTCCAACAGTTAGGAAAAACAACAAAGGATAATAAAATAGGAAAAAAATAATTGAAACTTCAGAAAAAAAGGTGGGGGTATTTGAGAAATCCACCTCAGGTCAGCAGAGAAATATTGGCCCACTGGAACTGCCCGCTTCCCTCAAAAGTAAAATGTAGTGAATATTTGAGGCAGCAACCTGTTTTATTGATCAGTTATTGAGCTTCCTGCTTTCATCCTTGCTGCTTCAGGTGCTCATCAAAAACTCTTGAGTGCCACCAAGCCATAGCCATTCCTGCAGCTATGGAATGTCCCCAGGCATTCAGGCGGCCTCGGGCAGAATATAAAAATGCCCTTCTCCTGACAATCAAAACAAATGGATTCAAGAATTGATGACGGGGTGGTTTTGAATGATAAGTCTGGATGCTTGGCCGGGGAAGCTGATGGGGGAAGAAGCTTGAAATAGGTGGGAGATGCTAAAAAAAAAAAAGGGTGGGAGCTATTAAAGCACAATTGCAAACAGAGCTATTTTTTAAAAAAATAAATAAATAAAGGATGACAGTAGAAGAAACTAACGTGGCCGCACAAAGAAGGACAGATCTGCAAGATAGAAAGAGGGTCAGCAGATGGATGAAGAATGCAAACCAGGAGCCTGAAAATAAAGAAAACATAATTGTAGTTGGAGCTTAAATGTTCAATTAGAACAACAGAGCCAGAAGGAAAGAGCCGTGTCTGGATATGTTCAAAAGAAAAAGAAAAGAGCTGCCCAGTTGAGATGGCAGAAGCCTAGTGGGTAACAAAAGACAAGGCAGGGTGAATCTCCTTCTAGCTGGGATCTGTCCATCTCCAACAATAGGGTATATGTTCTGCTAGATGAGAACAGAGGGAGCCGAACTGAAGTTTGGGGTTGTTAGGAATTGGCCAGGAAATGTTTGAGGAGTCCTTGGTGCTCTCTGAACTTGCTTGTTTACTTGCAGACATTTCATTGCCCAAACTAGGTGTTGTGTCTCGCTCGCTCCCCCTGCCGCAGCTGGGCCCCTCTTATCTCCTGCCGGACGCTGATAGTTCGGAAGAATGTCCTGGAATGCCTCCAGCCCCCAGCCCTGGCACCATGCCCGGACAGGCCGAGCAAGACGAAGGGCCTGACATGCCTTCAGCCCCCAGTCCTGGCACCATGCCCAGGCAAACGGAGCAACTAAACCCCTCCCCCACAGCATGTGAGCCTGAAGAATGTGAAGCCAGTCATGAGCTAAGATTACCAACAGCTGGAGGCTGGAGAGATCCACACTTCTGGAGAGTAGAGAGGCGACGTCAGCAAAAGGAAGGGAAGGGCAGGCCTAGATAAGTGCTGAGTCATGGAGCCACACCCCATGGCCTATATAAAGGATCTGCTTTCTGGCATTCTCTGAGTCAGGCAAAGTCTAACTTGGATTGCTGAAGTCACTTCCTGGTCTCCTGCCTGCCTTGAGAACTCTGATAGGACTTCGGCAGAGCTGCAGAGGCACGCTTGATACGGACTTCCATGACCCGGCCGTCAGCGGAGGAGTGGGACACGACACTAGGTAACCCCATCAGTGCTAGTGGCAAGGACCCCTCATGTCAACCCTGAGCTGCAAATTTTATTAAGTATCAGTTTAAATGTCCTTTATTAAAAAATGCCGGTTTATTATGCATGAGTTTGGATCTCCAGGAATAGAGGAACTGCACCAGTGGTGGGTTGCCCGTGGTTCGGACCGGTTCTATAGAACCGGTAGTAAAACTGGCGGGAGGCTCCACCCACTGACCCAAACGTCATCAAAACTCTTCTGCGCATGCGCAGAAGAGCGTGTGTGCTCGCTCCGCTCCTGTGGGCACGATGCGAACCGGTAGTAAAGGTAAGTAATAAATAATAATAAGTAATAATAAATAAATAAATAAATAAATAAATAAATAAATAAATAAATAAATAAATAAATAAGTAGAACCCACCCCTGAACTGCACCAGTAGCTCCTGAAGAACATGCTAATTTCAAATTTCAAATCTTTATTGTCAGCGCACAACATATGTACAATGAGACTGGTTGAGCTCCCTCAGTGCACCCTCCCCACCAACACAATACAACTCACAGTGAAGGCAGAAAATCCCTAACCCAATAAATCATATTAACAAAACACCCAGTCCTATTGCACGAGTGTGAACGGGTTACACATCGCGCCGGCCCTGCAGTCCACCATACTACGTATCAGTAACAGAGTTGGAAGGGACCTCGGATGTCATCTAATCCAACCCCCTGCTCGCGCAGGAGACCTGTACTAGGGATTTGAACCGCCAAACTGCCGACTTTTCTGATCGACAAGCTCAGTGTCTTAGCCACTGAGCCACCTTATCAGGTTATTTGTAGCTCAACGTGGTTATGATGTTATTTCTCATTCAGGAGTCTGACAGCCCACGGATAAAAACTGTTCTTCAGCCTGTTTGTGCAGCTGGCTATGCTTCTATATCACCTTCCCAATGGTAGGGGGGTAAAGAAGTGATGACCAGGGTGAAAGTCGTCCCTGAGAATTTTAAAAATCTGACTAAATGTCTATGGAGATTCTCAGTCATCCAGGTCATGGTTGTCCCACAGGTGCTTTTTCAAAAGGCAACTGGACTTCCTTTGTTTTTTCTGAAGATGTTTCGCTTTTGTCAGGTCCCAGACAGAAGTGGGTTTCACATAATTTTACCACCGGTTCACCGCACACTGAAAATGTGAGTGCGTGACTTCCGTACATGCGCTTTGCTCAGCTTGCACACGGCATGCTCAGCTTTGCTCGGCTTGCTCGGCGTGCTCAGCTAAGAAAATGTGGCTAAATAGGATGGCATACTGCTGGGGCGGGCAGGTGGGTGCCACCCACAGGTCGCCACTACCAGTTCACCCGAACCGGTCTAAACTGGCTGAATACCACCACTGGCCAGATATTTCTACAGGGATGCTGTCATTTTGGCGGGAGGAAGGGGGGAGGAATGGAGTGATCTGTATATGAAGTTTCTGTTTCCTGCATTACTGTGTTAATCTCTATATGAAGTTTCTGTTTCCCTGCAATGATGTAGTGTGGGAGGGGTTTGGTTAGCATTGCTTTAAATAGCTGGTTTTAAGTGAGAAGCTTCAGTTCTTGCCTAGATCTCTTGTTATCACAAACCTTTCCAAAAAAGCTCCTTTTGGAACATCTGCAGTTTCAAGAGTCCTGCTTTCTTGGGAAGATTAGAGAGGCAAGACCTTACAGCTTTTCATCTGAGTACAGAACTGAAGAAGATTTTTGGGTGAGAAGCAAAATGTCTTCAAGAAAAAACAAACAAAGGAAGTTCAGTTGCTTTTTCAAAAAACACCTTTGGGACTAATAATCTGGCTGTTCTTTTATATGTTGTAAGTCCTCATTTTACAACTACAATTGGGATCAGAATTTCTGTAGCTAAGCAAGGCAGTTGTTAAATGAGTTGCGTCCAATTTTATGTCCATTTTTTGCCAGGGCTATTAAGTGAAACATGGCCGTTTTTAAGTGAATTACATGATTATTAAGCAAATCCAGTTTCCCCATTAACTTTGCTTGTCAGAAATTGACTGAGAAGGTTGCATACGGTAGTCACACAATCCCGGGGTGCGCAACCATCATAAAAACACAATGGTTGCCAAACATTTGGATTTTTATTGCTGTGAGGATGTTGTGACAGTTGTAAGTTCAAGGACCAGTCATAAGTACCGTATTTTTTGGAGTATAAGACGCACCTTAGTTTTTGGGGAGGAAAATAAGAAAAACGCTGATTGGCAGGTAGATTGGCCGCCCGGAATACCCCCAATCTGCTGTTCCCAGAGGTGAATTTTAGCAACAGGTTCCTTGGTTGTGAGCTCTGTGCCTTGCATTTTTGGGGTTGTTTTTTTCCTGCCTCTGAAACTCCATTTTAGAAAAAACTTTTTTCTGCCTCTGAAAGCCTCTAAAACAGAACTTCAGAAAAAAGGCCTCTGAAGCTGTTTGGGAGCTTCTTTTCTGAAGCTCTATTTGGGGGCTTCTTTTCTAAGCTCCATGAAGCTCCGTTTGAGGCTTTTTTTCTAAACTCCGTTTCTGATGCTTTTTTCAGCCTCTGAAACCTCCGCTTGAGAAGCTGGGCGGGGCTACATTCGGAGTATAAGATGCACCCAGATTTTCACTCTCTTTTTTGGGGGGAAAAAGGTGCGTCTTTTACTCTGAAAAATACGGCAACTTTTGTCAATGCCATTGTAATTTTGAACATTGGCTAAAGAAATGATTGTTAACTTGAGGACTACCTGTAGCACTTTTAAGAAAGTCTGAAGAACAGATGAAAAGTTGGACAGATAGAAAAAGTGTGTGTATTCCTACATTTAAAAAGAAGGGTTGGATCCAAATCCAAGGATCTAGAGTCATTTGGAAGTGAGGGACAAGAAAGCCAAGATAAACGTGGGGCTTAAACCTTGTGGTTGCTCTGACGACTTCCGGTTTGGCACCGTAGGTGATGGCGGTGATCTTTACGATCACCAACCTCTGGATTATGTGGAATCGCTAGGACAGCTTAAATCTGCTGCCCAGCGGTTCGGAAAACCCCCTCTTCGGGAGAAGGAGAAGGGGTGAGCTGAGGGCAGAGGTTGAATTTCCCTAAAGCCCCTGAGAAAAAAGGGGTTTGAAGGGTTAAGTTCCCTCCAGTAACCCGAAGTGCTCCAGATCCGAGGATTCTTCTGCTTTGGCGGAACCAATCACCACGACCAAACGCCGAGATTTATTTTGGACAATAAAGGATTATACCGGACAGAACGAAAGTGGGAGAACTTTAAGCAAGTAGCCAAGCCGATTCCCCGATACTTTGTAACAAGCTTGAAAACAGCAAGAAAATGGAGGCGGATTGTTAACGAGTGGAAAGCGAAAGTGATACTTTCAGCGTGTGCCTCTGCAGTTGGTAATTTGCATGTTACTTGCTGCTTTAACTCTTTGCTGCCTGCTGATAGAATCTAGGGAGATTTTTTAAATACTGCTTTAAAAGACTGTGTTTCTCAGAAGTTAAGAAGATTTAAAGTGAATATTAAGTTGGAAATAAATAAATAAATAATTTTATAGAAGATGGCAGCCAAACAATTAAAGTCTACTGTAACAAAGAGCTTTGGAACTTTATCAGCTGGTGCCTCTCCAGCTCATACAGCAGAGACTAGAACATTGAATTTAGAGGCGTTACAAGAGAACTTAAAAGGCTTTATAGAAGAAAAATTTAAAGTTATAACTGATGAGATGTCTGAAATGAAAGAGCAGATATCAGAAATTCAAGTGGGAAATAAAGAAGTTAAAGAAGGATTTGTAATGGCAGTACAAAGTTTGGCAACGAATGTGATTTTATTGGAAGAGGAGGTTGAAGTAATTAAGCAACATAATTCAAAATTAGAAAATAAAATGGATGAATTTCAAAGTAAAATGGAAAAACAGAGGATGAAATAGTTTTGATACAATACAGAAATATGGAATTTGCTCTTAGAATCCGAGGTTTGAAAGAAAATAAGGAAGAGAATTTAAGGAAATTTTTCTGAAGTATTTGCTGAGATATTAGCAGCTCGTCCAGCAGATGTGGCTTATCAAATTGAAAAATATATCGTGTGAATTCTTGGATAGCAAGGCAAAAAAGTTGCCAAGGGATGTTGTTATTTATTTTACAAACAGAATAGTGAGAAATCAGATTTTGCAAGCTTCATATAAGGGGAGAAGATTCAGATTGCTGGTCAAGATATCTTGATATTAAAGGAAATTCCACCAAAATGTTAAGGGCTAGGAAGGAATTTGCCTTCCTGGTGAATGAACTTAAAAAACATCAGATTGAATATAGATGGGATATTCCAACTGGTATAATAGTATATTATGCAGGGAAAGTACATCGTTTCAATACGGTTGGAAAAGCAAGAGAATTTTATGTTGAGGTATTAAAAGTTGGAAGTCTTCCCCCATTGGAAGCTAGAAGAAGGGAGGCTGAAGTGAAGGAAAGAGAAGTGAAGCAGGTACAAGAACAGATTGTGATGGAAGAAGATTTATTACAAGTGTTGGAAATACCTACGACGGGTTTAGATTCAAAAGAACAAAGGCTGACTAGAGCTGCTGCTAAACGCAAGGAACAAGAGATGAAGGCACAACAACAACTGGCAACTACTACAATGGAAACAGTGGGAGGAGCAAGGCCTAAAGTAAAATGTGATCTGGCTGGTGTTCCAAAAGTTTCCTTTGGCCGATAATGGCAATTAAACTATTATCTTGGAATGTTAATGGCCTGAATTCACCGCAGAAGAGAAGGAAAGTATTTCATTATTTGAAATAATTTAAAAATGACATTACCTGTTTACAAGAAACACATATTAGATCTTGCTAAATGTTGGAGATGCGATTGTGAAGATGCTACTTATTACCATATATGGTGGACTTGTAAAAAAGTTAAAGTATTTTGGATTAAAGGCTGGTGGATCATGCAGAATATTTTGAAAAGAAGATTAAGTTTACTCCGCAGTTCTTTCTACTAGGAATAATTATGGACTATACAGCTATAGAGACTAAATTGATTTTGAACTTAATAACAGTCGCAAGACTTTTGATTGCTCAGTATTGGAAGAAAGAAGAATTACCTACAATCAAGAATGGACAAAACAAAACAACAAATGGACACTCAAAGTATCAAATCTGGCAGAGATGACAAAATCTCCGCTTACTTGAAAGACTATATACTAGAAAAATATATTTTAGAATGGAAAATGTGGATTGATTATATTTAAAATAAGTATCAGATAAAAAAATATCGAATAGCATATGAGTAAATTTAGGAAATATTTTGTATTAGATATATTTTTGAAGGAGAGGGGAATTGAGAGTGTGACTAAGTGTGGTGTGACTAAAGATTATAATTTAGGAATTATTTTGGATTATGATTGTTAGTTTTGATACCCTACATTTTGTTCTGGGAAGTCGGGGTGGGGGTGGGGGTGGGGGTAAGGGGAGGGAATTGGGGGTTTGGTAGAGATGGAGTGATGGTTAATGTACAGGGATTATTGAAGAAATATAATTAATGTAGGGTCGGGTCTGCATAGTTACCATTTTAGAACGGTGGGGAGGGAGAAAAGAGAGAGTAGGAGGTAGGAAAGAGGAGAAGAGGAAGGAAGAGGGATAGTAAAGGAAGAAGGAAGGTGTAGGGTGGAGGGAGGAGTGGATGTAGATAAGAGAAGGAGAGGAAGGTTTGGAAAGTAAAAGAAGGTAGAAGAGGGAAGAGTGTTAAAAAGGGTGGTGGTGACTGGGCAAGCCCGACTAATTGTATATAACTGTACATTGGATGAATTATTTGATATGATTGTAAAAATAAAACTTTTTATAAAAAAAAAAAAAAAAAAAAACCTTGTGGTTGCTCAGATGACGTCTTTTTTGTATAATTTTATTATGTGTTTTTAAAATTTAAAAAAAAAACAGTCAAGAAAGAGAAAAGAAAATCAGAATATAGAAAGAAATAGCAAATAGAAGGACGAAAAACAAAAAATTTAGAAAGGAAAATACACAAAAACAGAACAACTTCCAACTTCTTTTACAGCCCACATAAATAAAACTTGTGTTTCAACTCTTGCTCTACAATTGCAAAACGCTCTCCATTTTTTGATAATCTAAAAATATTATTAATATTCAAATCCATATGTCATTTTTTTTCCTGTTTTGTGCAAAAAGCTGCCATCTTGACTTTTTGGACCCTATCCTAGACACGCCTGCAAGAAACAGCAGAAAATACAATGTGGCATTAATATTTGGGATCGAAGCAGATGATAAACAGTCTTATCTATCCCCACTTTGGGAAAAAATTGATCTTCAGCCCAAGTCAGCATGGATTTGATGAAAACAAACATTTGCAGGCTTACATGATTTTATTTTATAATTCTCTGACTTCCGTAATGGATTTTCGGTAGCTAAGAGTATCCCACCCTGCCTGCATCATAAAAAGAAACTCAGTGAAATGTGCAGAGATGAGTAAATTGACATTTGAAATTAGAGATCAAGAAGATAAGCAATATTATAAAATATGGGAGTTATTTTATTATTGGCTAGAAGGAAAGATATGTTAAAGACCCAGACCGAATAAGAGATCTAGATGATATAAGATAGATGTATGAAAGAGATGTTTAGCTTGAGATTGCACAAGAACATATGTAAACGCCCCATCAACACATTGTATGATTTGATGAGATTTCTATGTTTATTCTTTGTTAAAAAATAAAAAACTTTAAAAAAAAGAAACTCAGTGGAAGGGACCAAAAATCAGGGGTTTTCAGGGGTGGCCACCATTATCTCCAGGCTCCATTCAACTCCATCCCAGCCTTAACTAGTTAAAAATATTATTCTAAACTGCTCAGCATAGCCATTAAGGTTGCAATCCTCTCAATCTGAAGATGTCTGCCTTAGAATCATTATGGTCATTTTAATATATGTGCTGTATAATTCTATTAAGTATTTTAATATGGTTTTTTTTTAATGTGGAGAGTCTTTTGGGAGTGTGGCTGTATAAATAAAACAAACAAACCAATAATGATATCTTGATTTCAGCAAAGCTTTCGACAAAATCTCCCACGACGCTCTGATTAGAAGCAAGCTAATTATACAAAGCTGGATGGCATGACAATTAAGTGGATACATAGCTGGCCTGGAAATTGTATTCAAAGAATGCTCTTTGATGGTTACACATCAAATTGCGATGACTATCAAGTGTGGTGCCACAAGAGTTTAGTCTGAACTCTTCAATATTTATATTAATGGTTTTGGATGAAGAGGTGAAGGGAATGGTTGTTAGATTTACAGAAGACAGAAAATTAGATGGGGTAGTTAACACCTTAGAAGGCAGAAATAAAATTCAAAATGAGAAGGATGGGTTAATGAAATGGGCTGAATATAACAGGAGGAAATGTAACAGTCAAAGTCAAAACCCATCACTTAGGAAACAGAAGTCAAATGCAGAGATATAGAATGGGGAAAGCTTTTTTGGTAATACACAAAAAAAAGATATTGGAATAATAGTCGATTACAAACTGAATATCAGCCAGCTGTGTGATGTGGAGGCAAAAAAAAAAAAAGCAAATGGAGTTTTGGGCTGTTTCACAGCTATATAATTTCCAAATAATGGGAAATAATTGATCCATACCAGTCTGCTTTGGTGAGACTCTATTCTGAATACTGCATCCAGTTCCAGGCACCACCCTTGAAGAAGGATTCAGAGAAATTCAAGAAGATTTAGAGAAAGGCAAAACAGACTACCAAACCAAACCATCGTGTGTGTGTGTGTGTGTGTGTGTGTGTGTGTGTGTGTGTGTGTGTGTGTGTGTGTTGGAATTTAGAATGTTTAGGCTTAAAAAGAGAAGACAAGATGTGAGAGAAGCAGGAAATAGGATTGCAGTCCCAAAAGACATTCTGAATCATTCAAGAATGCAGAACACGGAAACGTGAATTATAATAATGAATTATAGATAGGGGAATAGGGGTGTGTGATAGCTCAGCAGTTAAAACAATGCTGAGCTTGTCAGCTGGAAAGCTGATAGTCTCGGGTTCAAGACCCAAGCACTGCACAAAGGGGTGAGCTCCTGTTACTTGCCCCAGCTCCTGCGCACCTAGCAGTTCAAAAGCATGCAAATGCAAATAGATAAATAGGTACCAATTTTATCCAATTGAAGTCAAAAGAAGTCAAGATGCTAACCGTGGCAGGGTGTGGGGTCTACCAGTAAGTTTATTTTTATTTATTTATTTATTTTGTCAAACACCTACTAAACAATATATATGTATAAGCATGAAATAAACACACAAAATGAATATAACCAAAGGGAACATTAGGACAGGACCGGTAGGCACGCTGGTGCTCTTATGCACTTAGTTATCTGAGGAACCATCTGGGATTGTTCTGGTCCACCCCGCCCACACCAGCAGAAGATAGACCCTGCAGACCCTGTCAGTCAAAGAATTCTGGCCAGCAGGGTCCAGAAGAACATTTTCTGCTGTGGCTCGCATGATCTGGAACATTGTGGCCCCCAAGGCGAGATTGACACCCACCCTTTTTGGCCTTTCAAAAGGTTCTGAAGACCTGACTCTGCCAACTGAACTGGGGCCCCAATGGATGTGTTGTCAGGGATGAAGAATCAGGACCAAACTTTAAGTTCCAGTAAAGCTGATTTATTGCTTATGCCTATATACAAAAATCTAGTCAACTAATGGTCCGCACTAACTGGTTCTAGGTAAGAGTCGAGAGGGCCTTGATGCAGATTCCAGGCTGATTAGGCCCTTGACTCTGTTCTTTGCCTGTCTTTCTCCTACAGGGGTGTCATTCTGGCAGTGATTAATGAACTAAGACCCAACCTCCTCCCCATGTGCATCTTGTTCCCTTCCTCCCGAGCTTTGTCAATTTTGAATCAGATTTAATGTTACTATTGTTTTAATGTTTCATATTGGTGGCTCAGTGGCTAAGACGCTGAGCTTGTCGATCAAAAGGTCGGCAGTTCAGCGATTCGAATCCCTAGTGCCTGTAACGATATGAGCTCCCGTTACTTGTCCCAGCTTCTGCCAACCTAGTAGTTCGAAAGCACGTAAAAAATGCAAGTAGAAAAATAGGGACCACCTTTGGTGGGAAGATAACAACGTTCCATGCACCTTTGGCGTTGAGTCATGCCAGCCACATGACCACAGAGACGTCTTCGGACAGCCCTGGCTCTTCGGCTTTGAAACGGAGATGAGCACCACCCCCTAGAGTTAGGAACGACTAGCACATATGTGCGAGGGGAACCTTTACTTTTATTGGTGTTTTATTAATTGCAAGTCAACTAGGAGTCACCTTTAGGTGAGACAGTCAGCATATCAGTTCAATAAATAAATAAACCATAACGATAGAATCAAAACTCTGCCTGGGTTGGCTGGTTGGTTTTGCAACATATGACGGACATTAAAAAAGGAAACAGAGTTTTGATTGTATTGTGGTGGCTGCCATCTTGATTTTTTTGAGCACACTCTGCAGATACGCCTCGTTTTGAGCATACCCCGCAGGAGACTTTTAATCAACACATCAATTCATTCTTATCCCCTGCCCCTCCCATTTGTTTATGTACTTGGAATTGGAGAGAATGTAGAAAGCAGCATGTTGCGTTTTGAAGCCATGCCAATGGTGTGCGTGTGTGTGTGTGTGCACAGGCACACGCTGAGTGTGAAAGGCAGGAGGCTGGAGGAAAAAGAGGTACTCTCCCAGCTCTGTAGAAACCCCAACCTCCTGAATCCAGGGCGCCAAGCTTGTCACGTCGCAAGGTGCCAAAGCAATCAATAGTAATTCCAATATCATACAAGTCAATTTCAACCTGTCATGAGCAGCCCCCATTCAATAGCAGGGCGAGCTGATAAATGGGACCCTCAGAAAGCAGATATATAGCGTGGGGGGTGGGGGTGGGTGGGGAGAGTCATAAAATAGGGAATCAGGCAGTTGGAGGGGTGGAGAGAAAGGCTGGGATGGCTGTTTGCTCCCCCTCCTCTTTGCAAATGCCTTCACTACAGAGTCCTTTTCTAGCCTTCCACAACCTACCCTGCCTGCCAAAAGCCCCAGATGACCATTCCCATAATCCTCAACCAACCAGCATCATCACTGGTCCTGTTGAGAGAGAAGAATGGGATTTATACTGTAGTGCAAGTGAAAGACCCTTTTGGAGAAAGGCGCCCTGTGCCATCCAGCTCCCCCACCCCCCACCTCTTCATTCCTCACCCTGTGTCCAATTCTCAGTTTCCAGCTTTTCTGTGATACCCAAGAGACTGAATCAGGACTCAGTAAAGGTGCTAACATAGGCTGTCAATCACCACCATTGGTGACTGGTGGATTTTATTTGGATGGAGGGAAAAGGATGGCTGCGGGCTGCATTCAGGTTGAAAAAGGAAAAGAAAAAAGACATCCGTAAGAATTTCCCAAAGGTGCTTTTTCAAGAGGCAACTGGACTTTCTGTTTTTTCTTTGGAGACATTTTGCTTCTCGTCTAAGAAGCTTCTTCAGCTCTGATTGGATGGTGGGGAATGGAAGGATTTATATTCCTTGCAGATATTCCTTCCATTCCCCACCATCCAGTCAGAGCTGAAGAAGCTTCTTGGATGAGAAGCGAAATACTTTCAAAGAAAAACCAGAAAGTCCAGTTGCCTCTTGAAAAAAGCACCTTTGGGACAACCATGATCTGGATGACTGAGAATCTTCATAGACATTTAGCTATGCATTTTTAAGAATGGAAAACAAAGAAACGTTTTTGCATATATTAATATTGCACATATTCAGGCTTTGGGCATTCAAAACCTTTATACTACGTCTCTTAAATCACAAGAGTGGGGAGTATGTACAAGTCAACGTGTGGATCTATGCACTGAGTGGGCCAAACATAGAGAGGAATAAAAATGTTGATTCCAAACAAATCACATACATAGATTTTCCAAGTCATGTAATTGCCATCCCAGGCAAAAACATCCCCCACATGTAAATAAACCAGAACAACTAGACACAAGAACAGTTTTTTGCCCAAACACCATCACTCTGTTAAACAAATAATTCCCTCAACACTGTCGAACTATTTACTAACTGCACTACTATTAATCTTCTCATCATTCCTATCACCCATTTCCTCCCACTTATGACTGTATTACTGTAACTTTGTTGCTGGTATCCTTACGATTTATATTGACTGATTCCTAATATGATTTGATTGCTTATTTGTTCCCTATGACTATCATTAAGTGTTTTACCTTATGATTCTTTTATGTACAAGGACAAATTCCTTGTGTGTCCAATCACAGTTGGCCAATAAAAAATTCTATTCTATTCTATTCTATTCTATTCTATTCTATTCTATTCTATTCTATTCTATTCTATTCCTTATTCTCTATTCTATTCTATTCTATTCTGTTCTGTTCTGTTCTGTTCTGTTCTGTTTATCTCAACTACTTAAAGAGAAAATATTTTTTTAATGTTTGTGTTGTGGTCCATCAGCAGCCTGCGGACCTGGCAGTAGAGTCGGACAGTGAGGAGGCTGGAGTTGGGGGCAGGCTGGGCCTGGACAGGGTGGGCATGGCTAGCTTAATGTCACTCATGTCAAGGATGTTGGTGGTGACCCCAGCGCTCTGCCAGCAAAAACAGGCTCCAGAGCTCCACTTTCCGCTGCAACAGCCTCCTGCCGCCCTCTACCAGTGAAAACGGTGTTCAGGAGCTCCATTTTGCTGGCAGAGGCACCATCGGCTGCTGCTTTGCTGTTTCTAACATGGCCCCGCAGGCCAGTCCTAAGCACCTCACGGGCCAGATCCAGCCCCCGGGCCTTGAGTTTGACACCCCTGATTTAGAATATACTGGTGACAAAGAGGACTATAGCTGAGTTCACACAGGACAGTAATGGGTTATCAACTCCTAGAAGTAAGCCAAGTCATAGAACAGATAACAAGGATTACTGGAACTCTGCTTTATTAAAAGAAGAACAGAAGGGACTTTGGAGGTCTTCAACCATCCTAAATTCTATATCATTTCAGACAAATGATTGTCCAATCTCTTCTTGAAAACCTCCAGTTTTACAGCACCCACAACGTCTGAAAGCAAATCATTCCACTGATTAATTGTTCTAACTGTCAGGAAATTTCTCCTTAATTCTAGGTTGCTTTTCTCCTTAATTACTTTCCATCCATTTTATTTTGTCTTGTCTTGCCTTCAGGTGCTTTGGAGAATAGGTTGATCCCCCACTTCTTTGTGGGTCTTATTGTGGCCCCTTTTATTGTTATAGAGTATGATAACAGAATATTGAAAACTTGCTAGCGTTATCTTCTGCTCCCTCTTATACCAACCAAAATCAAGCCCACTTGTCATTCCCTTCTTCAGAACACTCCTTGCATTCCTTCTCCAAGGCTACCTCCTTATTCCTGTACAGTTTCTAGTGTCTTGGTTTTGAGTTGGTCTTCTGGGGAAATGCACTAATTGAAGTTTGTTGAAAAGTCATGCGGAACCGTGGCCATACAGAGTCCACTCATGAAATTGCTCACTGCTGTCATGTTTAAAAAAATGTGATAGGACAGGACACACATGGGGAGAACACCACAAGGGGCAGGAGAGATTCGAAAGGAAGGTATACAGGTAGTCCTCGATTTACAACCATTTGTTTAGTGACCATTCGAAGTTACAAAGACACTGAAAAATATAAGACGCCTATTTTTCACACGACTTGTTGCAGCATCCCCATGGTCATACGATCAGATTCAGAGGCTTGGCAACTGGCTCATCTTTATGACGGTTTGCTGGGTCTCTGGGTCATGTTTATTTATTTATTTATTTATTTGATGTGATCACCTTTTTCAACCTGCTTGTTAAGTTGGGCGATTGAGGAGGCAGGAGACAGGTCGTGTGTAACAAGAGCTCTTTATCGTATGGTGTGAACCCAGCAAATGAACCACAGAAGAAGCTCTCCTTATATACTATTCTGGCTGAGGCACCAGCCAATCATTAAGGAGCATTTTCCATCCAAAATTTCCCTCCAAAAGTCAGATACATTACACCGCTGGCAAGCAAAGTCAATGGAAAAGCCAGATTCACTTAGCCACCGTGTTACTAACAACCGTGTTACTAACTTAACAACTGCGGTCATTTAACGGAAAAATTTGGCCAGAAAAATCGTAAAATGGGGCCAAACTCACTTAACAACTGTCTTCTTTAGCAATGGAAATGTTTGCTCAGTTGTGGTCGTAAATCGAGGATTACCTGTGTTTGCTTTTTCAGAAAAACTCCAAAAAGATGTTAGAAAAACTCACACAGCTAATCATCACCATTCCTTATTCAGTGGCCAACTTCCCAAAAGCCATTCTCCATGGTAAACTCTATGATGTGGAGACACAGATACAGATTAACAGAGTTGGAAGGGACCTTGCAGGTCATCTAGTCCAGGGGTCTCCAACCTTGACAACTTTAAGACTTGTGGACTTCAACTTCCAGAGTTCCTCAGCCAGCAATGCTGGCTGAGGGATTCTGGGAGTTGAAGTCCACAAGTCTTAAAGTTGCCAAGGTTGGAGACCCCTGATTTAGTCCAACCCCCCCACCCAAGCAGACCCTACACCATTTTTGAAAGGGCTTCGTTGCATGAGCTCTGTTACACGATTCCCTTCATATTATGATCCTATGATCTGCAAACCACCCAAAATCGCCTTATCAGGGAGATGGGAGGCATGTGAATTTAATAAAATAAAAAAAATATTTAGATACCTACAACGAACTCTACCCCTTCCTCCATCTTTTTCTGCCTTCCAAATGCTTCAGGCCTGCATAATGTGTTTTCCCACTCTGGTGAGATAGAGATAACACAAGCCCTCTATAGGTATATGGATCCACGATGCTAAATGGAGCTTGGAGACCCAGAGGGAAGGTGGGGGGAGAAGAGATGAGGGGACAAACTGCGGAGTGGTTTCAAGAGGAGACGCCAAGCTCCTTGTCTAATGGAATCCTCGGCTGTAGTAATTAAGCTGGGCTACTGCTAACCGTAATGTGATGTATATATGCCTTTAACTAATCATTTATTAGACCCGTTGATGGTTTGTCAATATTAATTCATTTATTTAAACAACTCGGAGCTGTAATGAAGATGTTTGCTTTACCGGGACAGGGGGGTTGGGGCACGGAGATGAAGGAGCCTGGAGACTTTTTTTGTGGGCTCAATGGATGTCTGCCAGATGACAAGTCCGATGGGGACTTAGAGGGGGAGTGTGGAAATTCAAGACCCAGCCAAACTTCGCTTTTTGGTTTGCAAAATTTCTCCCTTGCAGGCTTGACAACTGGATTTTAAAAGGGGGTCTGGGTGGATTAGATCACAGGTTGCCGATGTACCAGTTATCATGATGGTAAAATGCATTGCTTATGGCAGCATTGCTAGAACATGTAGAATTTGGGGCTGCCCTTAAGGACAACTTAGAACCATGTTTCGCAACCTTAGCCACTTTAAACCGTGTGGACTTCAACTCCCAGAATTCCCCAGCCAACATGGTGCAGGAAGCTTTGCCAGCCCCTTTGATCCTGCTGCAACCATTCTGTTCCAGTGAAACAGTTTGTGTCCACCTTAACCAGTTTAAGGTGCTGATCAGTGGTGGGTTTCAAATTTTTTTACTACCGGTTCTGTGGGAGTGGCTTGGTGGGTGTCGCTTGCTGGGCATGGCAGGGGAAGGATACTGTAAAATCTCCATTCCCACCCCACTCCAGGAAAAGGTTACTGCAAAAATCCCCATTTCCTCCCGATCAGCTGGGACTTGGGAGGCAGAGAACAGATGGGGGCGGGGCCAGTCAGAATTTTTTCTACCAGTTCTCCAAACTACTCAAAATTTCCCCTACCGGTTCTCCAGAACTGGTCAGAACCTTCTGAAACCCACCTCTGGTGCTGATGCTAATTTTGAAAACTCTACACCTGGGATAGGCAGCTGAGTGGGCCATGAGCCAGAACTCCTTGAGTTTCTGGTGGCAAAACCTGATTTTCCAAAACACTGGAAAATAAGAGGGATTTTCAGTAAGGACAGAAAACTAGACAGTCCTCTGAAACTGAGAAAAATAAAATGAAGCATCCGCTCCTAATTGTTTTTCTTTTTAATTTGCCCAGTCAATTGTTTGAGATGGGCAGCTATACAAATCGAATAAAAATAAATAAACAAGTAAATAACTAAATAAAATCTAGTAGCATCACGGCATGGTTATCCTATCTATTGTGAGAATCAGCCACCAAAGAAAACCATTGTTTTAATTTAATCTCCTTATCCATAACAAAAGCTAGTATCCCCTGATTTCAATATGATCAACCAACGGTCAAGGCAAATTGGGGCTATATAAGAGTCAATGGAATTAATGGGAGGGCTGGACTTAGGTCTCTTATGGCTACATAAGGATTCCAAACTGATGGTGTGTTTGACCCTGCCCTCAGGCTCAGGCATCTCCTACAGGACCAGGAAATCTAAAGAAAAACGTTCACGAAGGGTGTGTAAAAATGTTCCAGGCTTGAAACAGCCATTTTGTGTGTCCAGGAAATCCTTGCTAAATTATGGTAATTCGGACCAACAACTCCATTGCTAAGCGATATGGTTATAAAGCACCAGTGGTGGGTTTGACTTAACTTTACTACCGGTTCGCGCACACGCCACTTCTGCACATGCGCAGAGTGTATTTGATGACATCTTGGTGGGTGGGCGGAGCCTCCCACCGGCGCTACTACCGGTTCACTTGAACCAGTGTGAACCAGTAGCAACCCGCCACTGTAAAGCACGATATCCAATTGTCCTGTGTGTCCTGGATATTTATGCAGTAATGATAAATAATGATAAAATGAGGCTAGTACGAATGTCTCTATAGTGTAAGCACTGGCAAAGAATCCAGACCATAGATTATGTTGCAGTTTGGGAGATTTATTGCTCCAGCCTATGCACAAGAATCTAGTCTACTGACTGTTCAACACTAAATTGGTGCTACATAAGGGTCAATTGAATTCAAGAAGGGTTGGACAGACCATTTGTGGAAAGGTAACAACTCACTTAGGTTTATCCCACCCAGTGGTGAAATCTGAACCGGTTTACTACGGGTTCGCTGGCTGCACATCCACACTGAGCGCCAAACACGCACTGCACGTGAGCATGCACAGTGCACACGACGCACCAAATCCGAGGTGCGCCAAAAGGAGGCATGAGGTAAGTAGAACAACACGCAAGGGGGTGATCAGCTGTGGCACACAATCTTTTTTTTACCTTTTAAAAGCATTTTCTACAACCTATTCCTACCATTCGGGCGGGAAAAACAAGCGAGCCGGAAAGAAGTGGCAAGCAGGCAAGCGGGCGACCGGATGATTGGGATTTTTGCTACCGCTTGTCTAAACCGGTCTGAACTGGGAGCATTTCACCCCTGATCCCACCTCAGCTCTGTCTGTGCTCATCCCCTACATCACATGTCCAGGGTACTGTCTCTCTGAGTAGGGGGTCTTTCTTTATTGGCCTTCAAGGACAGCTGAGGGGAGGACATGACAACTCAGAACAATCCAAGGGAGCATTTTGTGTGGGATTATTTTTGTTCTATAGCACACTTATTTTGTTCTATAAACACACTTATTTATCTGCGCGGGACTGGATTAGATTTTAAAGTTATGGGTTTTAAGGGGTTTTTATTATTTATACTATTTTAAATTTGGGCAATAGAATAAGTTTTTTAATTGTTGTTTTTTAATCTGTATTTATATGTATTTTAACTGCCTGTGAACCGCCCTGAGTCCTTAGGGAGATAGGGCGGTATATAAATTTGAAAAATAAATAAATAAATAAACACAACCCTGATGTGGCCCTCAATGAAATTGAATATGACACTCCTGTTCTACAGTAACCAAAAGTATTTCTGTTTCATTCATACTCCTTGCCTGTACTGCCTATATTTAAGATTGGACGCCCTATTCATTGATTCATTGGTGAAAGCTGTTAGGTTGGTAAACATCAGCAATAACGGCCTTATCAGTAAAGGAGAATATCTTTAGCTGAGAGTTACACTGTGGGGGAATATGAGCAGTAAGGGGTCCTCGGTGTTCTCTGAGCTTGGTGGTTTTCTTGCAGACGTCTCTTTACCCAGCTAGGAAACATCATCAGTACTTGTAATGTCCTGAGCACTGATGATGTTACTCACTTGGATAATGAAACATCGGCAAGAAAGTAACCAAGTTAAAGAGCAGCAAGGATATCACAATTATGGCTTTTTCTTAAGGACTGCCATTTCCCCCTATATTCCATTCCTTCTGCTCCTTGAAATAATAATATCCTATAACATTATGTTATTCTGAGACATTCCAGAGAATTTAAAATGGTAACCAAAACATCAAAGGGGAAGGAGAAGAACCCCCCCCCTCTCTCTCTCTCACACACACACACACACACACACACACTTTCTTTCCTAAAACAACATGAGAATTGGAGCAGGAGTGAAATTTACTTACTTTACCTACCAGTTCGCCAATGTGCGCACACTGCCTGCGCACTCACTCCACTCACGCACGGCATCATCTGCGTATGCACAAAGCCTTCTGCGCACACGCAGAGGCTTAAAATGTCACGTATAAGCGACGTCATGATGTCCGCGTGGGTGGGCGGAGCCTCTCGCAGCCACCGCTACCGGTTCCCCCGAGCCGGATAGAACCGAGTGGATTTCACCCCTGAATTTCTTTGCAATTCAAGCTAAGCTAGCTTTGAAATTTTAGCCAGCTGCTCTAGAGCAGGGGTCTGCAAACCTGGCTCTTTTAAGACTTGTGGACATCAACTCCCAGAGTTCCTCAGTCAGCTGGCTGAGGAACTCTGGGAGTTGATGTCCGCAAGTCTTAAAAGAGCCAGGTTTGCAGACCCCTGCTCTAGAGAAACCCAGCTTTGGTCAATCTAAAATCCCAATTCTTATATTGTGGTCCGGAAATTTCTGTGGAATTATCCCGTAACCAGAAAGATACAACTAGTTCACTAACAAATGGCTACAATTAGGGCCAGGGTACTGAACACAGTCAGAAGTCACTACCCATCACTAAAAAATGTCTATGTATTGACTCCAGAGCTAATGTCTCCACAGGTGAAAGGAAAACAATGGACAATCCTCAAGCTTTTAAAAATAGCTCTGTGTTTATGCCGTACAGCAACTTGATGTAATGGGAATGGAATTTAAATAATATTGCAAAGGTTTGGCAGGGAAGACACAAATAATTTTTGCTTGTTCATTTCTCAGCACAGGAACAGGGTTGTTGTTGTTTTTTTAATGGCAGCGTGAGTTTTTATTTGGAACAGGGAAAATAGGGAAGGGGAGTACATGTTCTTAAAAAACATGTAAATAAAAATAATTTTGTAGATTTTGGATAAGAATTTGGTGGATTATTCAAAATGTACTGAAGAAGAAGATAAAGTTCCTGCCACAATTTTTCCTTTTGGGAATTATAACGGATTGTACAGGGATTGAGACTAAATTGATTCTGAATTTAATAACAGCAGCAAGACTGTTGATTGGACAATACTGGAAGAAAGAAGAGGTACCTACAATAGAAGAATGGATACTGAAAGTCATTAATTTGGCTGAGATGGCTAAAATCTCAGCGTTTTTAAAAGACAATACGCAGGAAAGATATTTAATTGAATGGAAAAAATGGATTGATTATCTACAAAATAGATATCAGATTAAGAAATATCAGATTGTCTTTGAATAATTAGAAAGTTATTTTATGTAATGGGGAGGGGGTTGGGAGATGAAAAGCTTTGGATGTGGTTAATTGGATTGGAAGGGAAAATTTTATTCTATGTTTGGTTTATGTATAACAATACCTTGTGATTGACCCGGAAGCCGGGGAAGGAGGGGAAGGGTTTTTGGGAGGAGGGGAAAAAGGAAATGTCTTTGTTTTTTTAAAAAACTCTTTCAATAAAAAAAAAAAAAAGAAAAAATAATAATTTTGTAGTAATGTAATAAGCTGCCCAACTTCAGGGAATAACTCTGAGCACCTGCCAACACAAACCAACCGCATACAACAAAGCATAATTAAATACAAACAAAATAAATGCAAAATTTATTGAGGCAACTCACACCTAACTTGTGTTCAAAATACACACATGTTGTGTTTAAACAAAAGCAAGAGAACACAAGATGCTCTCAGAATTTATTATTTATTTATCAGGGCCCAATGCATTACAGGTAGTCCTCGATGTACGACTACATTTGGGATCAGAATTTCCCAACCGCTAAGCAAGGCAGTTGTTAAGTGAGTCGTGCTCAATTTTATCTTTTTTTGCCACAGCTGTTAAGCGAATCACTGCAGTTGTTAAGTGAATCGTGCAATTGTTAAGCGAATCCAACTTTCCCCATTGACGTTGCTTGTCAGAGCCAGCTGGGAAGGTCTCAAAATAGTGATCACATGACCTTGGGACTCTGCAACCATCATAAATCATAAATATGTGCCAGTTGCCTAGAGCCTAAATTTTGATCATGTGACCATGGGGATGCCACAACACTTGTAAGTGCAAGGACCAACCGGTTGTAAGGCATCTTTTTCAGTGCCGTTGTAACCTCAAACCTAAACAAATGGTTGTAAGTTGAGAGCTACTGTACGAAAGGACTCCTCCGGCGCTCTAAGCAGAATGGGGGGGGGGAAATCAAACAGCCCACAAAGCCAAGACTTATTCCCCAAATCCCTGAGAGGCTCTCTCTCTTTTCCAATCCTAGCAGAGAAGACCTGAGGTGTTCCGCCAGACGATTCATCCTGCTTGGTTCATTCGCGGTCCGTTCCAGCCATTGAGATGTCACGAAGCAGTGATATTTCGGCACAATGTCTATTACTCCAGGTTTATGGAGCATGTCAGGCCTTGCAATGACCCGCTCGGAGCATGAAGGCAAGTCTATCAAGTCAGTGGGTCATGAACAGAGAGGTCTCTATGTGGACAGCGAGTCCTCTGTGCTTATAGAGCCACTGTACAGAGCTGGTTCGGCGATGGTTCGTTTGCCTTCACAACGATGCCCAGTTAAAGGTCTGTTTTACAGAGTCTGTTATTCACTTTTTTTTATTTATTTATCTTTTTTTTTTAATTAAGAAAATCTGCATGGCCACCCAAGTCACTCACTCTGATTCCAGGAGGCTTATGGAAGTAAAACCTCAAATACAAAACTCAATAAACCCTCACCATCTCTGCCTGTAGCAACAACAATCAAACAAACAGTTCAGGTTTTCCAATATTCTTACCACCGGTTCACCGCACGCACACATGTGTGCTTCGCGCGCATCCACTCGGCCTTCCGCGCACGGGCCCAGCCTTCCACGCATGCACTTTGCTCACTCACACGCCTTCCACACATGCACCCGGCCTCAAAAACGTACCTAAATAGGATGGCATAGAGGTGGGGCAGGTGGGTGGGTGGGCGAGCCCACCCAAACCAGTACAAATAGGGTGTATACCATCTCTGAAACCGTTTCATCTTGGGGCTCCATATCACCGTGGTGTCCTCAGAGATGCTGGCAAAACCAGATCTTCAGAGCCTTTCAAAAGAATATCAGGGTTGAGGTTATTTATTTCTGCAGGGATGATGTTCCACCAAGCAATGCCGACTGGCGACCCCCAGGGGGAGGGCCTTCTCTGTGGGGGCTCCTGCCCTTTGGAATGAGCTGCCTACGGGCTTACGCCAACTCCCCGACCTCCGGACCTTCAAACGCAAGCTTAAGACCTTTTTGTTCCACCGCGCAGGGCTTGCCGAATGAAATTTTTTAATTGAGGGTTTTTATGAGGGTTTTTATGATAGTTTTAACTTATTATGGCCAATTTTAGAATCAGTTTTTTAAAATGTTTTTAATTTTTGTTTATGTCTTTGTTGTTTTATTCTGGCTGTAAACCACCCTGAATCCTTTGGGAGAAGGGCGGTATAGAAGTCAAATAAATAAATAAATAAATAAATAAATAAATAAATAAATAAATAAATAAATAAATAAATAAATAAATAAATAAATAAATAAATAAATAAATAAATAAATAAATAAATAAATAAATAAGGAGGGAGCCACCACAGAGAAGGCCCTTCTTCCTGGTCCCACTAGACAGACCTCCTTAAGAGGGGTTGTCAAGGCTCCAACTAATGAACCCAAGCAAATCAGAACTCTGAGACTTGGCTCCTTCTCAAAGATCTTCTTTAATGAGTACATCATATCGGCACAGCTTCAAAGGACAACCAAATCTAAATCTTTCCCGTGGTTATAGTCCTAGTGGATAACCATTTAGATATGAGCCAGCAGTGTGCAGCAGCTGTTAAAAAAGCCAACACAGTTCTGGGCTGCATAAACAGAGGGATAGAATCAAGATCACGTGAAGTGTTAGTGCCACTTTATAATGCCTTGGTAAGGCCACACTTGGAATATTGCATCCAGTTTTGGTCGCCACGATGTAAAAAAGATGTTGAGACTCTAGAAAGAGTGCAGAGAAGAGCATCAAAGATGATTAGGGAACTGGAGGATAAAACATATGAAGAACGGTTGCAGGAACTGGGTATGTCTAGTTTAACAAAAAGAAGGACTAGGGGAGACATGATAGCTGTGTTCCAATATCTTAGGGGCTGCCACAAAAAAGAGGGAGTCAGGCTGTTCACCAAAGCACCTGAGGGTAGAACAAGAAGCAATGGGTGGAAACTGGTCAAAGAAAGAAGCAACTTAGAACTAAGGAGAAATTTCCTGACAGTTAGAACAATTAATAAGTGGAACGACTTGCCTTCAGAAGTTGTGAATGCTCCAACACTGGAAATTTTTAAGAAAATGTTGGATAACCATCTGACTGAGATGGTGTAGGGTTTCCTGCCTGGGCAGGGGGTTAGACTAGAAGGCCTCCAAGGTCCCTTCCAACTCTGATGTTATGTTATGTTATGTTATAGTATAATAAAACTAGGAAATAACCCCATCCCCAAGTGTCACAGGTCACGTTGGCCAATTGCGTTAATTGGCGGGCTCTTCAGGCACTTCTTCCCCAACCTTATTGATTGCCGGTAGAGATGACCTTGGTTCTCAGGAGAAACCTCTTTGTTGTGTCTAGTAATGCAGTCCAACCTCCTTCCCCATTTCCCCCTCTGTGTAGCAACTGAGGAACAAAAAGATGGCTGCTACCAGGTTCAGTTAGAAATTGACAGGCGGTATAAAAATCAAATCAAATAAATAAATAAATAAATAATAAATAAATAAATAAATAAATAAGAAAGGTGACCCATCTGGAATTGCACAAAACCCACGCCGATCGCTTCATGGTTTGAACTAATTGAATCTTTCAGCTACTTTTCAAGGGCAGCCCCATGGAGAGCACATTGCAGCAGTCAAGACAGGAAGTGATTAAGGCGTGGGTGACTTTAAGCAGGACTCATTGGTCCAGGAAAGGGAGTAACTGATGCACGACTCACTTGTATTGTCTTAAAGATTTTTCCCAGGAAGATCAATAAAAGTTACTAGATATAGAACATGATTGTGTCTAAACCAGACTAAAAATCGGCAGAGGCATTCACATTCAGCTTTTGATGTCAAAGCTTGGCTTCACCCTCCAGATATTTTGGATCTGGCTGGTTAATTTCAAGGGCAATCCTGTATGTCATTAAGCCCATTTGGACTTAATGAAATTCCCCTCTGAGGAGGTCAACTAGCTGGATTTGCCCAGCCTGCTTAATTCCATTATCAAATTAATTCATTTGCTGGACTCACACACTGTTTTAAATCATAAATTAATCAGAAGGGCTGGATTTCACAAACATAAGTTACAAGAGCACACACACACACACACAAAAAGTAAACAATTAAAACCAATTTAGTTTAGCACGTTGCAGCAGTGCAGAAGCTAAGATGTTCAGCTGATCTGGTGGAGTTCTGTGATTATGCTCCATTTAGATGCATAATTAATGTAGCAGAGTAAAACATTTACTAAGCTCTTGCACACATCGGCTGTTAGACACTATCTGCATTGGCATGTCAGGCTTACTCGTGCTTAACCTAACAGTGATTTGTTCTCAACACAAAGAATTTATGAAGAAATTTTTTATTTATTTATAGTTTAATTTCTATACCGCCCTTCTCCTGAAGGACTCAGGCCGGTTTACAGCCTTTTTAAAAACACAAATAGTACATAATATAAATAACAAATTTAAAACAAATTTAAAACAAAATATTAAATAGGCCTAATTTAACTAAAACGGTCATAGACCGACGTAAAAACCCTTAAAATTTAAAATTTTAATTAAAATGCACTCAGGCTAGTCCCACACGATTAAATAATAAGGTCTTCAGTTCCCGCTTGAAGGTTTGGAGATCGGGGAGTTGGCGTAACCCCGGAGGTAACTCGTTCCAAAGGGCCGGTGCTGCCACAGAGAAGGCTCTCCCCCTGGGTGCCGCCAACCGACTTTGTTGGCGAAATATACAGGTAGTCCTTGATTTACAACCATAACTGAGCCCAAAATTTTTGTTAAGTGAGACATTTGTTAAGTGAGATTTGCCCCCTTTTTCGACCTTCCTTGCCACACTTGTTAAGTGAATGGCTGCAGTTGATAAGTTACTAATCTGGTTGTTAAGTGAATCTGGCTTTCCCATTGACTTTGCTTGTCAGAAGGACGCAAAAGACATGATCCTGGGACACAGCAATGGTCATAAGTATGAACCAGTTGCCAAGCATCTGAATTTTGATCACATGATTGTGGGGCTGCTGCAAAAGTCATAACTCTGAAAAACGATCATAAATCACTTTTTTCAGTGTCATCATAACTTTGAACGGTCACTAAATGAATTGTTGTAAGTCCAGGACTACCTGTATTCCAACTGGAAGCAGAAAGAACATTATAACTATAAGAACTGTTCAACAATGGAATTGACTACCTTAAGAACCATTGATTATCTTAACTACCTTAAGACCACCTTAAGAACGCACCTTCTATGAAGATATTTAAACAAAGATAGGATGGCCAGCTCTCAGACATGCTATAGGGTTTCTCCACTGGCAGGGGGTTGAACTAGATGATCCCTAAGGTCTCCTTACATTCTATGACTTAATCATTCATTTGCTGGTGCTGTATAGAAAACTAATTAAAGAGCAGGTAGGAATACATACAACACGTTTAACTAAAATGTGGAAGGCAGCTGAATGTGTTGTATAAATCCAACTGGCCTTTGGAATAGACAATGCAAAACACACATACCTGATCATTTGTTTGCTTGGCCAGATAACAATAGAAGCATAGTTAGACAATAAACATTCTTGACATTACGGATAAAATTTTGGAATTGGTGTGGAAGGGAATTAGCTCTGTTTACAGAGCTGCCTTAGCAAGCTTTTGCAAATACAGTACAAGTAGTCCTCAATTAAGGACCGCAATTGGGACCAGATTTTCCATTGCTCAGCGAGTGGTTGTTAAGTGAGCTAAGTGCCCGATTTTACAACCATTTTGCCATGGTTGTTAAGCGAATCACTGCAGTTGTTAAGTGAATTGTGCAGCCGTTAAGCAAATTCAGCTTCCTATATTGACTTCGTTGTCGGTAGCAAGTTGGGAAAGTCACAAATGGGGATCATCAGGGGTGAAATGTAAAATTTGTTACTACTGGTTCTGTGGGCGTAGCTTGGTGGGGGGTAATGTGACTGGGTGGGCATGGCCAACTTTTTTTTTTTTACTTTTAAAAGCATTTTTTCTGCAACCTCTTCGGCCGAAGAGGTTGTAAAAAAATGCTTTTAAAAGCCTGTGATGATCAGGTAACTCAGCTGGGATAGCCAGAGGAAAAAAAGGGTTCTGACGATCCCAGCTGAGCGGCGCGATCATCAGAGGCCTTTTTTTTTTTACTTTTAAAAGCATTTTTTTCGGTCGAAGAAAAAATGCTTTTAAAAGTAAAAAAAAAAACTTCTGATGATCGCATGGCTCAGCTCTTGGAGGGGGGCAGGGATTTTTGCTACTGGTTCTCGGAACCACCCACCGCCATCACTACCGGATCGGGAGATCCGGTCCGAACTGGGAGCATTTTACCCCTGGTTCTGATGATCCCAACTGAGTTGCCTGATCACCAGAACCCTTTAAAAGTATTTTTTTACAGCCTCCTCTGCTGAAGAGGTTGTAAAAAAATGTTTTTAAAAGGGTCTGACAATCCCAGATGATCCACGTGATCATTAGAGGCTTTTTTTTTTACTTTTAAAAGCATTTTTTCTTCGGCCAAAGAAAATATGCTTTTAAAAGTAAAAAAAAACAACCCTATGATGATCGCATGGCTCAGCTGAACTACCTGCCGCCATCACTACCAGATCAGTGATCCGGTCCAAACCGAGAGCATTTCACCCCTGGCGTGACTTTGGGGTGCTGCAACCATTGTAAATAGCGTATATGCCGGTTAACAGGCACCTGAATTTTGATCACGTGATGCTGCAGTAGTTTTAAGTGAGAGGATCAGTCATACTGGTAAGTCACTTTTTTCTGTGTCATTGTAACTTCAAACAGTTGCTAAATGAAAAGTTGCAAATCAAGGACTACCTGTAAACCACTTTAAACATAAAATTAATTGAATATTGGTGCTAATGGACAGGTTCTCCAGTGTCATACTGTGTTCCATTTTCTCAGTCTCTGTTGCTTTTAAAACCGGGCGAAAAATCTATAAAGTATTATTAATATAGGTTGTCCTTGACTTACGACTACAATGGAGCCCAAAATTTCTGTTGCTAAGTGAGGCAGTTGTGATCTTTGCTCCATTTTACGACCTTTCTTGCCACAGCTGTTACGTGAATCACTGCAGTTGTTAGTAACACAGTTGTTAAATGAATCAGGCTTCCCCATTGACTTTGCTTGTCAGAAGGTCACAAAAGGTGATCACATGACCCTGGGACACTGCAACCGTCATAAATATGAGTCAGCTGATCATATTACAACATCTGAGTTTTGATCGCATGACCATGGGGATGCTGCAACCACCGTTAAGTGTGAAAAACTATCATAAGTCACTTTTTTCAATGTAACTTCAAAAGTGTGTATAGTCAAGGCTATGTGTTCTGTTTCCCTCCCCCAATACTCCCAACAAAGAGTCACTCAAAGGCCTTCTTTTCTACTTTATTTACATAGATAAATGTCCTGGCCACGTCTACCCACAGGCCTGCCAAGTTTCTGGAGATAACGAGGAAATTATAGATAAGGCCAGAATTACTCACGAATATATTCTTCCCTCCATTGATATAGTTTGTCCGCGCAAATTCATTGCTTTGTCCAAGACAAAAAACCAGGAAGTCCCGTCTCCTATTTATAGTCTCTGCAGATGTCATCATTCCTTGGCTTTATCCCAACGCTTCCTCTGCTGCGCGCGCCGGTCACGTCTGTGCAGTCTTGCATCACTCCAAAACTGTTCTTGGGGCATTGCCAAATCAGAAGAAGGCTCGAGAGAATCAGGCCTTGCCGGCCCCTCCTCCTCCCTTTGAGTGGGTGCCAGGGAGGAAGAGGGCCCAAGAGAAGCAGGGCTTGCCAGGTCTTCTCCCTCACTTTCTGAATCATCCAAGTCCAGGAGTCCGGGTCCAGGAACCTGGGTCACAACACTATGGTTTTCCAAGTTGCAATGTATGACTGTGAAAGTTGGACCATAAGGAAGGCCAAGTGCCAAAGAATTGAGGCCTTTGAACTATAGTGCTAGAGAAGACTCCTGCGAGTCCCTTGGATTGCAAGGCAATCCAACCGGTCAGTCCTAGGAGATCAACCCTGACTACTCTTTAGAACAGGGGTCTCCAACCTTGGCAACTTTAAGACTTGTGGACTTCAACTCCTAGAATCCCTCAGCCAGCAAAGTCCACAAGTCTTAAAGTTGCCAAGGTTGGAGACACCTGCTTTAGAAGGCCAGATCCTTCTCAAATACTTTGGCCACCTAATGAGAAGGAAGGACTCACTGGAGAAGAGCCTAATACTGGGAAAGATTGAGGGAAAAAGAAGAAAGGGACGACAGAGAATGAGGTGGCTGGATGGAGTCACTGAAGCCGTCAGCATGAGTTTAAATGGACTCCAGAGATGGTAGAGAACAGGAAGGCCTGGAGGAATATTGTCCATGGGGCTGCGATGGGTCAGACATGACTTCGCAACTAACAACAACAAATGTAAGTTGAGGACTCCCTGTATGTAAATCAGTAATAAAAATGCAATATGGATAGCAATCACCCTAATCCTAATGGCCACTCCCAGATCCGCAGCGTCCCTCTTAGAAAAGACAGAGGCCAATCTTCCGAATGGCCTCTTGGCTCTTGTTCCTCCACTGATCCGCCCCAGTCATGCAAGCTGTACAGCTAGCCTGCACACTGAGGCGTCCCTAGCTTTAATTAAACCCATTTTAACATTGATTTCATTAGACTGGTGCTTTAACTACATCGCTGTCAGAATGATTTAAACATCACGCGTGCCAGTGGTACGTTGCAGAGAGGTTGTCACTGGGATGGCATCTGTCCAAAGCTTCTGCTCCTTCTTTGTGGTTCAAAGGTCCCCCCCAAAAAAACCCAACCAAGTTAGTAAGTCTTCCTCTATTGCTCTTGGTGGCAGAAGGTTCTTATGGGGTACCATTCAAAAGGGCATTTAAAGCATTTGTTAGTACTTTATTTAAAAGCAACTAAATTTAAAAGTTTTCTTTTTCTTCGTTTTAAAGTTTGTTTCAAGACTTGGTTGCCTGGCTTTATATTAGTATTAGTATTTAGTATTAGTATTTATTGGATTTTTATACCGCCCTTCTCCCGAAGGACTCAGGGCGGTTCACAGCCATAATAAAACAATGACAATGTACAGATAAAACAATAGTTAAAAAACTTATTATATGTTTGGCCAAATTAAAACATTTATACCATTAAAAACCCCATAAAATTTGTATCAAATATAAATATTAAAATTAAAACTATTTAAAATTTAAAATTCCTAGGCCAGTCCTCCGCGAATAAACAAATATGTCTTCAGCTCGCGGCGAAAGACAGCCAAGACAGCCTATATTTAATTCAGATTTAAAATAACTATGTATTGTTTTAATATTTTAATGTATTAAAGGTAAAGGTAAAGGTTCCCCTCGCACATACGTGCTAGTCATTCCCGACTCTAGGGAGCGGTGCTCATCTCCGTTTCAAAGCCGAAGAGCCAGCGCTGTCCGAAGACATCTCCGTGGTCATGTGGCCAGCATGACGCAATGCCAAAGGCGCATAGAATGCTGTAACCTTCCCACCAAAGGTGGTCCCTATTTTTCTACTTGCATTTTTTACATGCTTTCAAACTGCTAGGTTGGCAGAAGCTGGGACAAGTAATGGGAACTCACCCCGTTACATGGCAGCAGTAGGGATTCAAACCGCTGAACTGCCGACCTTTCAATAGACAAGCTCAGCGTCTTAACCCCTGAGCCACTGCATCCCTTTTAATGTATTATGTTAGTGTTAATACTGATTGATTGTAAGCCACCTCGCTCTTGGCAGCATACAGGCAATCCTCAACTTACAACAGTTCATTTAGTAACTGTTCGAATTTGCAATGGCACCGAAAAATGTGACTTATGACTGTTTTTCACACTTACAATCATTGTAGCATCCCCATGGTCACGTGATCAAAATTCAGAGGCGTGGCAACTGACTCATATTTATGACGGTTGCAGTGTCCCGGGGTCATGTGATCCGCTTTTGCAACCTTCTGACAAGCCAAGTCAATGGGGAAACCAGATTCACTTAACAACTGTGGCAAGAAAAGGTTGTAAAATGGAGCAGAATTCACTTAATACATGTTTCCCTTAGCAACATAAATTTTGGGCTTAATTGTGGTGTAAGGCAAGTGTCAGTTTTGGAAGCCATATTAGCACCGGAAGCTTCCACGCTGCCACCTTCTTGTGTGTGGGAAAGTAGGAGGGGGGATTTAGTAGAGGGAATGTAGTTAGACAAAATAGCATTCTTCTTTTCGGTCAAGGTCAGGACAATCCTGCATCTGGAGAAGGAGTGGTTGGAGTGATGTTTCAAGATGGGACGGATGGTGATTGGACCATGTGATGAGTGAGGGGATGGTTTGGGGGTTTTTTGATTTACTGAGGAAAAACCCGGAATTCTCAGATTCAGGTTTTCCCAGATGTGCCAGTATACCTACTCTAATAAAAGGAACTTGGAGAAAATGCTTACCTCGAAGTTTTTAATTGGAGTTGGGTATTTCTGGAATGCTGACGGTGAGGACTACCTGTATAAGTTTAATAAATAAATTAAATAAATACATTTTTAAAGGCCTGGGGGTCCCAGGGACCTGGAGACATTCTTAAATGGCTCTCTCTTTGTGATTCTATTATTTTACTTCTGTTCTGTTTACACTACTTTCATTTCCTTACTTTTATTATTCTAAGCCGCCTAGAAGAGTGATAGCCAGCAAATAAATATACCAAATAAATAAATATTGTGGTGTATACTTTTACTCTCTCTCCATGTGGCTTGTCTATTTAATTTTTTTTTTAATCTGATTTTTCATATGGCTTTTTTGTATTTTGATTACGGTTGTTTATCATACTTGTTGTTTTATTGTCTGTTGTACACTGCTCAGAGTAGCTTCTTGCGAGATGGGCAGATGTATCTATCTGATTAATACATAAATAAAATTACAATGGTGCATCATATCTTTATGTGCCTTGGGGAGTTATGTTTTCCCAACCTTCGGTCACATGATTTGGAAAGAGGAGCTGTCTCTTTGTCCTCTATAATTTGATTATTTTTAGCAACTTTGGTTGGTTTGGTTATTATTTTTGCCTGTGTGTGCAGTACTAGCATTTTGTTGCAAACAGTAGTGATTCAATTATACATTTTAATTGTACTCCTGAGGGTGGAAGAAAGAGCTAGTGCAATGCATTGCATTTACAAATAAAATTGGGGACAGAATTTGAACATTAAACATCTCTGAAACTTGAAATGTTTAATAGTTAAATTTAGCTAGTCGTATGTGTTGGATTTCAGGTTTCATGCTGGCTAGGGATTGCAAGTAGTCCTTGACTTCTGACGACAGTTGAGCCCAAAAATTTTGTTGCTGAGCGGGACAGCTGTTAAGTGAATTTTGCTCCATTTTACAACCTTCCTTGCCACAATTGTTAAGCGAATCACTGCCATTGTTAAGTTAGCAACACTGTTGTTAACTGAATCCGGCTTCCCCATTTGACTTGGCTTGTCAGATCACAAAAGGTGATCACATGACCCCTGGACACTGCAACCATTTGTAAATATGAGTCAGTTGCCAAGCGTCTTAATTTTGAACACATGACCATGGGGATGCTACAACAGTTGTGTGAAAAATGGTCATAACTCACTTTTTCCAGTGCCGTTGTAACTTTGAACAGTCACTAAATGAACTGTTGTATGTTGAGGACACTCTATATTTCATTACTGTGTATTTTTCCCCCATTCAGCTTTTCTTCCAAAGGCTAAACATATTCATTGGAATATACAAAGAGGTAGTAGTGCTGCAAAAAAATGCTGACACCTATTTGAGCATATAATTTAGTATTCAGTGGTATTTTTATTTGCCATGCGAAGATCTATTGAAGCAGTAGAAACCACAGTGTTGTTGTTTTCTAATACATTGAAAAAAGAATTTATTTTGATGCGGAGGCTGCTTTCTAAACACACATTCAAGCAAATAACTCCCATGAAGTACAATGGAATTTAGTCCTTAGTAAAAACACCTAGCACAAAAACATCTTTAGATTAGATTAGATAGAATAGAATAGAATAGAATAGAATAGAATAGAATAGAATAGAATAGAATAGAATAGAATAGAATTTTATTGGCCAAGTGTGATTGGATACACAAGGAATTTGTCTTGGTGCATATGCTCTCAGTGTACATAAAAGAAAAGGGTAGGAGTTGAAACAGTTTATGTCCAGGATGCGAGGGATCTGCAAATATTTTCACGGCCCTCTTCTTGATTCGTGCAGTATACAGGTCCTCAATGGAAGGCAAGTTGGTAGCAATTATTTTTTCTGCAGTTCTAATTATCCTCTGAAGTCTGTGTTTTTCTTGTTGGGTTGCAGAACCGAACCAGACAATTATAGAGGTGCAAATGACAGACTCAATAATTCCTCTGTAGAATTGGATCAGCAGCTCCTTGGGCAGTTTGAGCTTACTGAGTTGGCGCAGAAAGAACATTCTTTGTTGTCCTTTTTTAATGATGTTTTTGATGTTAGCTGTCCATTTGAGATCTTGCGATATGATAGAATAGAATAGAATAGAATAGAATAGAATAGAATAGAATAGAATAGAATAGAATAGAATAGAATAGAATAGAATAGAATAGAATAGAATAGATTAACAGAGTTGGAAGGGACCTTGTAGGTCATCTGCCCAAGCAGGAGACCCTACACCTTTTCTGACAAATGGCTGTCCAGTCTCTTCTTGAAAGCCTCCAGTGATGAAGCTCCCACAACTTCTGAAGGCAACTTCTGTTCCATTAAATTGATTGTTCTCACTGTCAGAAAATTTCTCCTTATTTCTAAGTTGAATATCTCCTTGACCAGTTTCCATCCATTATTCCTTGTCTGGCCTTCAGGTGCTTTGGAAAATAGCTTTCCTCTCTTTGGCAGCCTCTCAAATATCAGGTTACAGGTTGAGCTATCTTTCAAGAAGTGGAAGAAAACACTTCTTGAAGAACTATCAGTTATTTTTTGGAATATAGATAGCCTTTAATTTAACAGCCATTCACCTAGCAACTGTTCAAAGTTACAATGACAATGATAAAAGTGACTTGCGACCTGTTCTTGCACTTTTGACCATCACAACATCCCCACGGGTCACATGATCAAGATTTATGTGCTTGGCAACTGGCAGGTTTTTATGACTGTTGCAGTCCCGGGATCATGTGATCACTATTTGTAATCTTCTAAGTCAGGGTCTCCAACCTTGGCAACTTTAAGCCTGGCGGACTTCAACTCCCAGAGGCAAAGCTGGCTGGGGAATTCTGGGAGTTGAAGCTTAAAGTTGCCATGATTGGAGACCCCTGTTCTAAGTCGACTTTTGACAAGCAAAGTCAATGGGAGAAGCTGGATTCACTTAATAACTACATGCTTTACTTAACACCTGCACTGATTCACTTAACAACCATGGCAAAAAGGTCATAAAATTGGGTACGATTCACTTAATTGTGTTGCTTAGACATGTAAATTCTGGTCCCAATTGTGGATGTAAGTTGAAAACTACCGGTAATATTTTGATAGGAAAGATCAAGTTGCTTTTCTATGGAGGACAGGTTGGTCTTAATATATTTTCTGCTGGTTAACATTGATGAAAAAAAAATTAAAAGAGAAATGTCTTAAACCATTTTGATTCAGATTTAAATCTGCTCTTCCTGTCCTCCTCCCCTCAATAAGCAAGTGAGCAAAACCTATTAAATTTTCAGCATCCTAAGAGAAGTTAGGCTCTTTAAACTAAGAGTGGTAACGGCCAAGTTGCTAGCCCTCAAATTTGCAAAGCACATGAACGCTTCCTTGTCTCCCTCTGTGAAAAACTGCGTGCCAGCAGTCCTAAACATTGTAAATATAAGACAAGCACATGGGACGTTGATTTTTTTTTTTTTTTAAAGAAAACACTTTCGGGATCTAACCTTTTTTTTAAAAAAAAAGAAGAAGTTGTTTCACTCTCCATTGCTATGTTCTTAAATAGCCTTTGCCTCATTGTGGAACTTCTGATCTGTTTGAACATAACAACCCCAACAAAAAGCATCCGTCTTTCTTGGACCAAGAGGCGGGGAGGTGTGGAGGGAGTAAGGGAGGAGGTTAAGAGCCCTGGAAAGAAGAAGAAGAAGAGAGAGAGAGAAAGAAAGGAAGAGAAAGCGACCCTAATAAGATTAAAGGCAGTCAAGGCAAAGCAGGAGTGTCCATCTGCATTCTGCTTTCAAGAGGTTCGTTAGGTATATAAGAGATGCTTTTATCCCATTCCAACGTGTACTGATGGATGCCCCGGTTGGCTTTCATCTCTTCTGCTGGCACTGTACTTGTCGAGTCTTAATGAATGTGACGGGAAAATGGCTCTGGTTGGATGGGGGCAGTGGGGGGGGAGGGTCAAGGCTCGGCTCAGGGGAGAGCGGCCAAGAGAAGCTTTCAAAACACTTTGCAATCTGGCTAATTAGGGGGTCGAGATCAGGAGAGGTGTGCAGAAGTGCGAGAAAGTGGGACGTGTGGGCGGCAGTGGGAGAAAGTAGAAAGAAGGGTGTACTTGAACAAACTGGGGGAAAGTAGCCAGATCTTTCAGACTTGTGCCAGCCTGGATTTTCAAACAGAAAAAAAAAAAATGTAAGGAAATGGGAGAGTGATGCGTTGGCAGGTAGTCCTCGAATTCCAACCATTCATTTAGTGACCGTTAACTGAAAGGTAGCACAGACTGAAAAAAGTAACTTAAGTTAACGATCATAAGATCGTACTTATGATCATTGCAGCAGTCCCATGGTCACATGATCAAAATTTGGGCGCTTGGCCGCCGACATTAGTTTACGATGGTCATAGTATCAGCAATAGCATTTAGACTTATATACTGCTTCATTGTGCTTTACACAATGTCAACATATTGCCCCCAATAAGCGGTTTACAATGTCAACATATTGCCCCCAATAATCTGGGTCCTCATTTTACCTCAGAAAGATGGAAGGCTGAGTCAATCTTGAGCCATTGAGAATCGAAGTGCTGATATGTTACATGATCCCCATTTGTGACCTTCCCAACCAGCTTCTGACAGCAATGGGAGAAGCTGGATTCACTTAATGACCGCATAATTGTACCTAACAACTGTTTAACCATAGCAAAAAAGGTCATAAAATTGGGTGTGGTTCAAAAAGCAGCCATCTTGCTTAGCAACAGAAATTCTGGCCCCAATTCTAGTCATAAGTCAAGGACTATCTATGTTTATGTTGGATAACCATTTGTTGGATAACCAATATTGGATAACTATTTGTCTGAAATGGTGTAGGGTTTCCTGCCTGGGCAGGGGGTTGGATTAGAAGACCTCCAAGGTCCCTTCCGACTGTGTTGTTATGTTAGGTTAGGTTAGGTTAGGTTATGGTAGGTTATGTTATGTTATGTGTTTGTTTGTTTGCTTGCTTACTTACTTGCTTGCTTGCAATCTTTGTCAACTGCCCCAAACACAGAAGGCTCTGAGTTGCGCGCGACAAAACTTGCCAGATTATTAACACAAAGCTGCAGTACAATCGTATAAAATCACATGCTTGCCTATTATCTCACCAATGAGCCAAATTCTCCATAAACAAAATAATTTTCAGGGCCTGTTGGAATGCAATATTTCATAGTGTCAGTAAACAACAGCCACATTTTGGGGGGAGGGAGGGAGGGAGAATGGGTGACAGTGCAACACACAAAGAAAAAACTTGATTTTTGCAATGCAGTTCACCAACTGAACTGTGTCCAGAAAAAGTTTGTATAAAAAATGTGCTTATTTCCAGGAAATATTTGGCAGGAACCGTGAAAAAAAATGGAAGCAAATATGTACATACTTGACAAAACATATCCCAAACGAACTCCAATTCTATATCTTTTTTGCTTTGTTTGTTTGTTTTTAATCACAAACTCACACAGGAATGGGGCAAACTGAGTACAGAAAAGGAGAAAATGGAACCTAGATGAGAGTGGCAGAACTGAAGGGGAAAAAATTGAGAGGAACCAAAATTGACAGGTTTGCACAAATGAGAAATTGAGAAAAAGCAACACTGACAGATTTACCTCTCTTGAATTGGTGCTATGATGTCCTGTCCTCTTTCCTGGCCATAATAAAAGGGTGCCTTTGATGTTTTTGATCACTGTACTTATATTCTTCAAAATATAAGACATTAAATCATCCAGTACTGGCTTCTGGGTAATGAGTGAAAGAACTTTGATTTCAATTGGTTGTTTTCCACCATTTGATCCCAAACAATTTCTAAATGGCTTAATTTTTTTTAAAAAAAAGCTCTAGAAATTGTTATAATAATTTTAATATACAATTGCACAAGGAACATAAAAAACATTAATATAAGCCCAGTAATTTGCAGTCCTTTTGAAATCTATGTAATTTTTTTAAAAAATACTAATCTAATTCTTCAGTGCAGAGATGGGTTTCAGCAGGTTCTGACCAGTTCAGGAGAACTGATAGCGAAAATTTTGAGTAGTTCAGAGAACCGGTAGTAAAAATTCTGACTGGCCCCACCCCCATCTATTCTCTGCCTCCTGAGTCCCAGCTGATCGGGAGGAAATGGGGATTTTTGCAGTAACCTTCCCCTGGAGTGGGATGGGAATGGAGATTTTACAGTATCCTTCCCCTGCCATGCCCACCAAGCCACGCCCACAGAACCGGTAGTAAAAAAATTTGAAACCCACCACTGCTTCAATGTAAATTAATACTAGGAGAAATGAACTAAAATGTATTGGGTGGGGCCTTGTAGAAGAACCTTATTTTCAACTGCTTCTAGAGTGCTAAGAGTACGATTGTAGGTGGGAACCAGTAGTGGGATTCAAAAAATTTTGCTACTGGTTCTGTGGGCGTGGCTTGATGGACATGGCATGGCTTGGTGGGCGTGGCTTGGTGGCATGGCAGGGGAAGGATACTGTAAAATCTCCATTCCCACCCCACCCCAGCGGAAGGTTACTGCAAAATCCCCATTTCCTCCCGATCAGCTGGGACTCAGGAGGCAAAGAATATATGGGGGCAGGGCCAGTCAGAGGTGGTATTTAATGGTTCTCTGAACTACTCAAAATTTCCACTACCAATTCTCCAGAACTGGTCAGAACCTGCTGAATACAACCTCTGGTGGGAACTCTTAGATACATTCCGTAGTTGTTCAAGTAGAATAGGATAAAACTATTGGGGAAAGACAGTCTGTAGGATAACCAGCCCCTAAGTAGTATAGGATTTTATAAGTCTCTACCTGTCCAGTTTGATCCAGCAGATTGGGCTTGCTACACATCCCATCAGCCAAAGAAAGTTGACTGGCAAGAACTAGAAGACAGGCCTTGTCCCCTGTGGCCCCAGCTTTGTGGAATATTCTTCCCTCAGAAATGGCCCCAACCCTGTTGGCCTTTTGTAAGGCTTTGGAAACTTGGCTATGTACCCGGTTCCAAAGTTTGGAATATGTTAAAAGCCTTGTTTGTTTGTTTTTTACATTACTGTTAGTTGGGTTAACTATCTCAGTTACTGTATGTATTTATTCTTTGGATGTTTTTATTGTTTGAATTGTTTTATAGTTTTAGAATTGTAAGCTGCTGAGCTCACTGGGTTGAGATGGGCAACTATAGAAAATGAATGAAAGAATCATGAATTAATCTTATAGGTAGCAATCAGCATCCTATATTGCACTTGGAAACCCTCTGATCTGCACTTGCACTTGGAAACCTTTGGATAACCAATGCAGCTCACACAGCAAAAGCTGAATGTGGCAGGATTACAACCAAACACATACTGCCATGTTCTACCAGGCTGCAATTTCTGAATGGTCTTCCAGTGACTGCTCCTAAGTTGTTCTTCAGGATGCACAGTTCAAGATAAGTTTGAAGGGTCATCTAAATTGTGTACCTCAACCTATCCTATATGCCAGACTTCCTCAGTTTAGGACATTCAACCACCAGAGAATCTTCACCAATGGGTATGCATACTCAGGAATTCTGGAAGCTGAGATTTATACATTTTGGAAGAGCCCTTAAAATCATAGGACTGGAAAGGACCTTGAAGGTCTTGTAGTCCAGGGGTCTCCAACCTTGGCAACTTTAAGACTTGTGGACTTCCTCAGGAACTCTGGGAGTTGAAGTCCCAGAGCTGTACGGGTCTGGATGGGGAGAAACAGGCTCAAACTTAATCCCTCCAAGACGGAGTGGCTGTGGATGCCGGCACCCCGATTCAGTCAGCTGCAGCCGCAGCCGCAGCTGGCTGTTGGAGGCGAGTTACTGGCCCCAAAGGATAGGGTGCGCAACTTAGGTGTCCTCCTGGATGATCGGCTGTCGTTTGAAGATCATTTGACGGCCGTCTCCAGGAGGGCCTTCCACCAGGTTCGCCTGGTTCGGCAGTTGCGCCCCTTCCTTGATCGGGATGCCTTATGCACAGTCACTCATGCGCTCGTTACCTCTCGCTTGGATTACTGTAATGCTCTCTACATGGGGCTCCCCTTGAAGTGCACTCGGAGGCTTCAGTTAGTCCAGAATGCAGCTGCGCGGGTCATAGAGCGGTAACACCGCTCCTGCGCAGACTGCACTGGCTGCCTGTGGCCTTCCGGGTGCACTTTAAGGTGTTGGTTACGACCTTTAAAGCGCTCCATGGCTTAGGACCTGGGTACTTACGGGACCGCCTGCTGTTACCACACGCCTCCCACCGACCCGTACGCTCCCATAGAGAGGGACTTCTCAGGGTGCCGTCCGCCAAACAATGCCGGCTGGCGGCCCCCAGGGGAAGGGCCTTCTCTGTGGGGGCTCCCACACTCTGGAACGAGCTTCCCCCGGGTTTACGCCAAATACCTGACCTTCGGACATTCCGTCGCGAACTGAAGACTCACCTTTTTATCCGCGCGGGGCTGGCTTAAACTGGGATTTTAATGTTAAATTTATTAATTTTTAAACGGGGTTTTTTAGTATGGTTAATTTTAATCTCTAGGCTAATTTAAATAAGTTTTTTAAATTCTATTTTAATCTGTATATTGTACTGTCGGTTTTATCATGCCTGTACACCGCCCTGAGTCCTTCGGGAGAAGGGCGGTATAAAAATCAAATCAAATCAAATAAATAAATAAATAAATAAAGTCCACAAGCCTTAAAGTTGCCAAGGTTGGAGACACCTGTTGTAGTCCAATCCTCTGCCCAAGGCAAGAGACCTTATTCCATCCCAGACAAATGGCTGTCCAATCTTTTCTTGAAAACCTCCAGCAATGGAGCACCTACCACTCCAGGAGACAAGCTGCTCCCTTGATAAATTGTTGTCCCTTTCAGGAAATTTCTCAGACTGAGTTCACACTGAGCTCAGATTGAGGAAAGCTGTTACGTGCTAATAGCAAATCTCTAGGAGCAGATCCATAGGTTTCCAAAATGCTACCACCACCGCACAGACACAAGAGAAAGGTGATGATGGGATGGGAAAGGGAACGAGGTTTTATTGGGAAATGTAATTTAAATCAAACTTGCTTGAATGTCAAATGGAAAGGAAGTCAATAAGGTACGAAAAGAAGGGTCTACCGATACGAAGTTGGGGATTCCAGCCCTAAGACTGTGCCTTGAGGAAATTGCACAGTTAGACAAATCAGTAGGACTCCCACCATCACCACTGATCCCCTCCTGCCATCATCTCTGTCAAGTCTTCAATGGCAGAGATGGATATCAGCCTTATAATCACATAAACCCCATAATCACAGAGTTTGCTTGACAGCCCAACACATTGCATATTTAGAAGACAAATCCATGATGAGGAGCGGTTGATCCACTGATATCCACCATGATAGATTAGTGTTTGTGTAATACAAACAATAAGGGAAAGTGTGTTTATTTCTACACAAAAAAATATACTTGCACCCTTTTTGTGGGTTTTCCTGAAATATTTCACTGGTCTGGCCACTAATTGGAAATCAGTTCATTATTAAGGGTACAGCTTGATACAGTTTGTCTTAAATGTATTTTCAGCCTCTTCTCCTTCTCTTTCTCCTTCTTCTCTTCCTCTTCCTCTTTTTCCTTCTTCCTTCTCTTCTCCACCCTCCTCCTCCTTCTTAATCTTCCCCTTCCTTTTCATTCCCCTTCCTCCTCTTCTTCTCTTCTTTCTCCTTTTCTTCCCCTTCTTCTTCCTCCTCCTCTTCCTCTTCCTTTTTCTTCTCCATTCTTCTTTCTTCTTCCTCCTCCTCCACCTACTCTCTCCTCCTCTTCTTCCTCCTCTCCTTCCTCTTCTTCCTCCTTCTTCTCTTTCCTTCTGTTCTTCTTCTCTTCCTCCTTCTTCTTTCTCCCCCTCCTCCTCCCACCCCTCAGTCAAAATTCAGAAGCTTCCAATGGCGTGGGAGGCCTGGAGGAGAGAGTGGTGCGTGTTATTAGGTGCCTCTTTCTTTTCAGAGCCAGTCAGACAGATCCTTTAAATAGATCTGAAGGAGTCCCAGCGCCTGGGGTGAATCGATCGTCCGCACTTGATAGAAGATCGTTTCCAGCCACATAGAGGAGATGCACCAGCCGGGCGAGAGCCACTTTCGCCTCTATTCTGCATTCATCACACATTGCTCTCATTTTAGTGATTTCTTCATCCTTTCCGCACTTCCATCTTATTTTCATCCCGCACTTATTCCTTCTGACAGCCAAAAGAGTCCTTTCCTAAAACTGGCTGGACAGAATCTTAAAGTATGACTTCACCATAGCGTGGGGAATTTTTCCCCCCTTTCTTTTCATGTATTTGAAGGGGTCAAAACATCAAATCAAGCAATGCACCATTTTCATCAGATTGCCTTAATTGTTGCGTGGGGATGTTCAAATGTTTTCTGTTGCATCGTTATTAATGTTGCTGTCTTTATTATCTAATAAATATGATATAGAATGCTGCATAATATGCAGACGTGTGTGGAACAATTCCCTCTGATTATTTTAAATATACATAACACATCTATCTGATCTGATACTTCAAAGGAACCCAGCATTCAATACATAGATTTGCATTCTGTTCACCCGCCTTTAATTTTGATGTAAGAGGAACATTCTACCATTGTTGTATGATCTGGAATACTTGTTCCTTTTGTCTTCTTATTCTTTCATGCAAAATGTTTCTTTTGCCTTTTTCCATACAATAGTCTTGCTGCATCCCAAATGGTTCAAAGAGGATGGGTAGGAATAGGCTTCATATCTGCACTGAAGTGTAACATTTCAATTGAACATCCTCACACTGGCCGTTATAACTCATCTTAACCTACCTAACAGGGCTGTTATAA
Organism: Ahaetulla prasina; assembly: GCF_028640845.1. Taxonomy (NCBI): domain Eukaryota; kingdom Metazoa; phylum Chordata; class Lepidosauria; order Squamata; family Colubridae; genus Ahaetulla; species Ahaetulla prasina. The sequence continues at coordinate 362,926,640 of NC_080539.1, forward strand.
AGATAAAAGTAGTCTTAAAATGTCTTAAAACTCCAGGAAGAGGGAAAGAATAAGGGGAAAAATGATTTTATGCATGATGTTCTTTCTTTCCCATCTTTGGTCATGAGTTGTGAAAAAGAAATTTGAAGCCAGGAGAGAGAGAGAGAGGGAGGGGGAGAGGGGAAGGAGTGGGGGAGGGAGAGAGAGAGAGGGAGAGAGGGAGAGAGGGAGAGAATGAATGTAGGAGATTCATTTCATTCATTCATTTATTAGATTTTTATACCGCCCTTCTCCCGAAGGACTCAGGGCGGTGTACAGGCAAATAAAAACAGACTAGACAATAACCTATAAAATGCAGAATTAAAAAACTTATTATACTTGCCTAAAATTTTAAAATATATAAAAATTAAAACCCCGTTTAAAATTAATAATAAAACTATACAATCCGTAAAATTTAAGCCAGCCCCGCGCGAATAAAAAGATGCGTCTTCAGTTCGCGGCGAAAGGTCCGAAGGTCAGGTATTTGGCGTAAACCCGGGGGAAGTTCGTTCCAGAGTGTGGGAGCCCCCACAGAGAAGGACCTTCCCCTGGGGGCCGCCAGCCGACATTGCTTGGCGGACGGCACCCTGAGAAGTCCCTCTCTGTGAGAGCGTACGGGTCGGTGGGAGGCATATGGTAACAGTAGGCGGTCCCGTAAGTACCCAGGCCCTAAGCCATGGAGCGCTTTAAAGGTCATAACCAAAACCTTAAAGTGCACCCGAAAAGCGACAGGTAGCCAGTGCAGTCTGCGCAGGAGGGGTGTTACATGGGAGGTACGAGACCCTCCTCTATCACCCGCAGCTGCATTCTGACTAGCTGAAGCCTTGAGCGCACCTTAAGGGGAGCCCCATGTAGAGAGCATTACAATAATCCAAGCGAGAGGTAACGAGTGCATGAGTGACTGTGCACAAGGCATCCCGATCAAGGAAGGCGCAACTGCGAACCAGGCGAACCTGGGGGAGGGCCCCCTGGAGACGGCCGTCAAATGATCTTCAAACGACAGCCGCTCATCCAGGAGGACACCTAAGTTGCGCACCCTATCCTTTGGGGCCAATAACTCGCCTCCAACAGTCAGCTGCAGCTGCAGCTGACTGAATCGAGATGCCGGCATCCACAGCCACTCCGTCTTGGAGGGATTGAGCTTGAGCCTGTTTCTCCCCATCCAGACCCGTACGGCTTCCAAGCACCGGGACAGCACTTCGACAACTTCATTGGGGTGACCTGGGGTGGAGAAGTACAACTGAGTGTCATCAGCGTACTGATGGTACTTCACCCCAAAGCCACTGATGATCTCACCCAACGGCTTCATGTAGATGTTGAACATGACCAGGTTGAGCCTGAGGGAGGGGTCAAATGCATCAGAAGTCATGAGTCCCTGCATGCCTACAAAAAATCTTAAATCAAGCCCACCGTTAATGACTTTCTTATCTCCCGCTCATTTCTTTTGACAGTTAGTTGGTCAGATTCTTGTAGCGAGCTTAAGCTTACAATAAATCTTTATACTCATTTGAACTACCTGGATCTCTGGATTTCCCCCCTGAGAGGGCGGTGGGGGGAGAGAGATAAAGGCTTGTGAAAGCCACAGATTTATAGGAAAAAGATTGTGGCCAAAGAAAGCTTCTGGAATGAAGATAAAAAAACCAGGTGACGGGGGGGTGGGGGGATTGTAATGGAGCATCCAGGAAAGAATCATGGTTTCATGGCTTGAATCCTATGCAGAAACAAATTCTGATATATGCAATATGCAAATACAGGTTGACAGATAGACAGACAAAACAGATGTTCTTAGTCATTCTTCCTTGGGTTGATATACTTATTTTGCTGTATTTAAGCAATTCTGAAATGAAGACAATCATAAAAAAGGAAGATAAAGCAGAAAGAAAAAGCAGTGCTCCATTGCCTCCATTATAAAAGGATCCGGAATTAAAAGGTATTTTAGAGGTCATCTGGTCCAACCCATGTTTGATGAAACATCTAAACTAATTTGAACATGAAGCTATCCAGCTTCTTTCTTGAAAATCTTGAATGAAAGGGAATATGCTGCTTCATGAAACAGCTGCTCCACAGGTTGACAACTCTTATTGTCAGGAAATTCCTCAAAGTATCTGACCTAAATCCATTTCTCTGTGGTTTCAACTAATTGGATGTGGTATTGCACTCCAGGACAACAGAGATCAAACACATTCTCTCCTTTTCACCCGTTTATTTTTGGCTCAGCTACTGTATAGAACGAATTTCTCTGACTCCAGCTTTCAGTCAGAAATGCTGGGAAGTGGAAACCCATACCTCAATCCTCTTCCAGGGTCTTATGCTTTAGTCATCCCAGTAGCTCCTATAAGGGGAATGATGTCTTGACAGCTTTGCAGCTCCCTCTCATAATGCCAGAATCCATGAGGCTCCCTAAGTTGAAGAACTTGCATTTCAAACTAAGAACTCCACCCTTCCAAGTAGCTTCCTGCCAACATAATCAATTTGTCTCTTCACAAAATCCAAGAATCTTTGTTAGCAATGTACAAAACAAAACAAAAACTTTGTTTGCAGCTTTTGCTTCTCAAGAAAGTTCTAGTGCAATGATGACTAACCTTTTCTGGACCGAGTGCCCAAAGCGCGCGCACCCAAACCTCCAAAATGCAATGCAGGCACAGGCCACCCACATGTGCGCCCCCCATACATACGTGTGCGCCCCCGCTTGTGCCCCACCCCCGCATGTGCACACAACCCTCCACATTTACCCTGCCCCTGCAGATGCATGCGGCCCCCCGCACATGCCCCGCACATGCCCCACACATGCGCATGCAGCCTCCATGCATTCATGTGCTGGGAGGGACCTGCATGCACCCCACCCCCACACATGCGAGGCAGAGACCCGATGACCAGCTGGCCGGCGGGAGGCACATACGCATGTGTGGCAGAGCTGAACTGGGGTGACGGCTCGCGTGCCCACAGAGAGGGCGCTGCATGCCACCTATGGCACATGTGCCATGGGTTTGCCATCACGGTTCTAGTGTGTACCTACATCCAAGTGAAGCTAAGAGCTATCTTCACCACAATGTCAAAATTTCATTACAAAAAAAAAAAACCAAATAGCAGCCTATTATGCTTGATTCCATCTTGATGGTTATCAGAACATCATCATCATCATCATCATCATCACACCTCTCCTGCGCAGACTGCACTGGCTGCCTGTGGCCTTCCGGGTGCGCTTCAAGGTTTTGGTAATGATCTTCAAAGCGCTCCATGGCATAGGGCCGGGCTACTTACCGGACCGTCTGCTGCCACCGATTACCTCTCACCGACCCGTGCGCTCTCACAGAGAGGGACTCCTCAGGGTGCCGTCGGCCAGGCAGTGCCGACTGGCGACACCCAGGGGAAGGGCCTTTTCTGTGGGGGCTCCCACCCTCTGGAACGAGCTTCCCCCAGGACTTCGCCAACTTCCTGACCTTCGAACCTTCCGCCGCGAGCTTAAGACACATCTATTTATTTGCGCAGGACTGGACTAGAATTTTTAAAATGTTTTAAATTTTAAATCGGATTTTAATTGGGGTTTTATTATTTATATTCTTATTTTAAATATTCGGCCTTATGTAATAAGTTTTTTTAATTGGTGTTTTATTCTGTATATATATGTGTTTTATATGGCTGTAAACAGCCCTGAGTCCCTGGGGAGATAGGGTGGTATAAAAGTGTGAACAAATAAATAAATAAATAATAAATAACTACAGAGTTGGAAGGGACCTTGGAGGTCTTCTAGTCCAACCCCCTGCCCAGGCAAGAAATCCTACACCATTTCAGACAAATGGAAACCATACACCATTTCAGACAAACTTCTAAAGAAGGTTTTTGATTTCTGCCATTCCATTCTCTTTTCCTCTTTTCTCATGACTTAGATTTATTTATTTATTTATTTATTTAAGTGTATTACCCATCCAACTTCAATAAATTCTAGAATGCTAATTGCAGGGGTGAAATCCAGCAGGTTCTGACAGGTTCTGGGGAACCGGTAGAGGAAATTTTGAGTAGTTCGGAGAACCAGCAAATACCACCTCAGGCTAGCCCCAGAGTGGAGTGGGAATGGAGATTTTGCAGTATCCTTCCCCTGCCACGGCCACCAAGCCATGCCCACAGAACCAGTAGTAAAAAAAATTGACTTTCACCAGTGGCTAATTGGTTGTTTCTGGTGATTCTAACCTTGAGAGTAAACGCTGCCTGACGTGTAAATATTACATCTATATGTTCAACTACAGATATGAGTCCAGTTAGGGGTCAGGCTAAATCTCCATCTCAGTTCTGATCTTGTTGTTTACTCTTTAGCTTCTCATACTTGAAATCGCTTCCAAAAAAAGGAAAGTTCTAACAATCTTAAATATTATGTAATTTTGGCATCCTTTTTTATTTTTCCTTCTATCTAATGCTATTATGTACACTGTTTGCTTTCCTTATTTTGTCTACAGGTTACCAAAAAAAAAAAAGAATATCCCTCTACATACTACATTTTTTAACGTTGCACAAACTATTCTTAGATATTTGCAACTATCAAGGTGGTTTTCCTTGCTTAACACTCATAGCTCTGTAAATTGTTAAGATGTCTTCAAGAACATTCCACAAGGAATCTGGTCATTTTAATATGTATAACAGATACATAAATGCTGAAGCTTCCATAATGTGATGTATTTGGGAACAGGGACTTTATTCCCTTGAAAATCTGTGGAAAATCACTACCTCAATCCAGCCTACCTTGCCGAGATGTTGAAATAATCTCGTCTTGTCTATCTCACAGAGAAGGGAATGTTCCTTTTTCAGATGAAAGCTCACACAAAAGTCTTCAATACTTTTCATTTTTCCCTGTCATGGAATATTCCAGCACCAGAATCTCAGGAGGGGGCTGTTTCATTCTCTTGCAATATTATTTGTTATTTCTACTTAGTATGGCAATTGCAGGCTTTACAGATTTCTATCCTCTTTCTCCCCCCCCCCCATGTGCACCTGTCATCATGGCTTCTCAACAACCTTCCCTTTCAGCCGCCCCCACCCCACCCCACCCCATTTCCTTCATACAACTTGCGAGCTGAGCAGATCAATACATTTTTATGTTACATTAAAGGGAGGGGGAATGGGGTGCATTGCTGCGTTTAGCAACAGACCAATTGCCGATAATTGCTTCCAAATATCTTTGGCTCAGATTTTTTTTTTCCTCCTTTCCCCAGAAACGCCTTTGTCTCTTGGCCCACTCACTGGCTGTTCACAATCCCTCGATCGCACACTCACACGAAGACACCAGGCTCTGTTTGCTCACCTTAGAATTCTGGTTATATTTGTCCTTTAGGGTCCGTGTGGGCATCAGCTGGAGAAGTTTCTCCAGGCACCCCTCTTTCTATATTTTTTTAATAGCAGAAACATCACAGGGACTCGTAGAGACATGTATACACACATGCACCCACTTACGCACACATACATATAGTTCTCTTTGCTCATCCTCTCCATCCAGAAGCAGTACTTTACACCCCTCTCTCCTGTATTGATCCGGCTTTCCTTCCGAGAGAAACCAAGAGAGGTTCAGTAGAAAAAGGAAGATGTACCCCCCATTGTATTCAAGGTCAAAGCCTTCTCTCTTAATTTTTTTTTTTTTGTAAAAAATCTTGAGGCCTGGGGGGGGGGGTTGGGGATGGCAGTTAATGGGAAGGAAAGTGCTGCTTTTGAAAGGCACTTGCTAAATGCAGGTAATCATCCCAGCATCTGGGATTAGACAAGCCTGGCTGGTTTTGTGTATGTGTGTGTTTGTGTCTCTGCCCGTGTGTCTCATTTTACTACTCTCCATCTGCCTCAATTGACAGGGACGAACGTCCAATCTCTCAAAATGAAAGTGATGTTTTGGTGGTTCACTTCAGCTTCCGAAAAGGGGACGTTGTGAAGAAACCAGACTGAGATGTAGAGCAGCCTTTGGCATTCGGTTCCCAAGATAGACGGGAATTTTGCAAATGGTTGACAAGAAGAAGTTGCTGCATTTGCCAGCTTCGGCACAAATGCCCAGATCTGTTTACATCACTTGAAAAATTCCCATTTCACCTACATCTGGTTCTATGGATTTTCTTGTTTATTGAGTTTGTCTGATTTTAGGGGATGGATTAATTAAAGGGTGTGTTTTTTTTCCTCCTAAGAATAAACACGTTGTGGGCTTTCAGTGGTACAATTTATTCCCCATAAATGTTGCCCATCTCTGATGAGATTATTTCAAGGATGATGACCATGGTTCTTCTTGGTGGTTAGCTCCCATATTCACATGAGGTCAAGGTAGAGCCAAATCAACCAATAAATATTGGTGTGATCACCAGTAAAAACAATGACATATAGATGATGGCTCTCAATTCCCTTAATTGTGTCATAGAAGTGATGGTTCAACTATAAGGAGTTTGATCTCCAGTGAAATTTGAAAGAAATTCTTTAATTCTAAGACTGCCCTCACAGGGAGATAGAAGGAGGTGGCATCACAGAGGGATAGAATCAAGATCATGTGAAGTGTTAATACCACTTTATAATACCTTGGTAAGGCCATACTTTGAATACTGCATCCAGTTTTGGTCGCCACAAAGTAAAAAAGATGTGGAGACTCTAGAAAGAGTGCAGAGAAGAGCAACAAAGATGATTAGGGGACTGGAGGCTAAAACATATGAAGAACGGTTGCAGGAACTGGGTATGTCTAGTTTAATAAAAAGAAGGACTAGGGGAGACATGATAGCAATATCTCAGGGGCTGCTACAAAGAAGAGGGAGTCGGGCTGTTCTCCAAAGCACCTGAGGGTAGAACAAAAAGCAATGGGTGGAAACTAATCAAGGACAGAAGCAACTTAGAACTAAGGAGAAATTTCCTGACAGAACAATTAATCAGTAGAACAACTTGCCTCCAGAAGTTGGGAATGCTCCAACACTGGAAGTTTTTAAGAAGATGTTGGATAACCATTGTCTGAAGTGGTGTAGGGTTTCCTGCCTAAGCAGGGGGTTGGACTAGAAGACCTCCAAGGTCCCCTCCAACTCTGTTATTCTATATAAATGAATTGCATCATTGCAGCTTCCACCAATCACTGCAGACAGTGACTGCAGCCATGAAACTAAAAGATGCTTGCTCCATATGAAGAAAGCTATGACAAACCTAGACCGCATATTAAAAAACAGAGACATCACCTTGCCGACAAAGGTCCATATATGGTTTTCCCAGTAATAATGTATGGCTATGATGGTGGGACCATAAGGAAGGCTGAGCACAGAAGAATTTATGCTTTTGAATTGTGGTGCTGGAGAAGATTCTTGAGAGTCCTTTGGAAGATCAAATCACTCAATTCTAAAAGAACCCTCACTTCTTCGGAACGACAGATACTGAAGCTGAAGCTGAAATACTTTGGACACTAAATAAGAAGAAAGGACTCTGATGTTGGGAAAGATTGAAGGGAAAACGAGATGGGTATGGCAGAGGATGATTAGATAGTGTCATTGCCAAAATAAACATGAATTTGGGCAAAATCTGGGAGACAATGGAGGACAGGAGGGTTAGTATGCTGTAAGAAAGTTAGCACCCACCCAACTCCTAGAAGAATGAAATATTCTAGGAAATATTAAAAAGGCAGAATATTGTATTTCCCTAGATGAGAAAAAGAGAAACGTGTTTTTAAAGACAAAGCAGCTCCCTGCAGCTCCCTGCTCCCCACTTCAACTTCAGGATAACGGGATTAAGACTTTCGTCCTGAGGACATGATAGGATTAGCTTCATTACCACATCACCCAGCAAGATTCAACCAAGCCTAGGACTCAAGACAACCTACAAAGTTACCCTTGCATGGCCCCATGGGAGTCTGACAACCAATCGGGATACCGGCCCTTACACAGGAACAGGAAGCTTCAAGGCAGGGCCCAAGAGAGGGTATAAATCTCACCCATGTGCTCAATTGCCTAGGATCTCAAACCATGTGATCCTGTCCACCATTAAACCATCTTTCCAATCAGCCTCCATGTTTCCAATGTCTTTCTTCCCACTTGGAACTGGACCCAGATGGACATTTCTTCCAACAATGCTATAATCCATGGGGTTGCAAAGAGTCAGACGCAACTTAGCAATTGAACAACGAAAGCTTCCACCAGGCTCCTATTGGCCTTGGACAATTAAATATTGAACTATATTGGGGTCAGTTCAATATGGGTGTTCTGTTTCCCTTCCCCCAATACTCCCAGCAAAGAGTCAGTCAGAGGCCTCCTTTTCTGATTTATTTACACATATATAAATGTCCTGGCCACATCTACCCACGGGCCTGCCAAGTTTCTGGAGATAACAAGGAAATTACAGATAAGGCCAGAATTACTCACGAATATATTCTTCCCTCCATTGATACAGTTTGCCCGCGCAAATTCATTGCTTTGTCCAAGACAAAAAACCAGGAAGTCCCGCCTCCTATTTATAGTCTCTGCAGATGTCACTGCATGACAATTATGACTTGGCTTTGTCCCAACGCTTCCTCTGCTGTGCGCGCCGATCACGCCTGCGCAGTCTTGCATCACTCCAAAACTGTTCTTGGGGCGTTGCCAAATCAGAAGAAGGCTCCAGGGAATCAGGCTTTGCCGGCCCCTCCTCCTCCCTTTGAGTGGGTGCCAGGGAGCGAAAGGGCTCAAGAGAAGCAGGGCTTGCCAGGTCTTCTCCCTCCCTTTCTGAATCATCTGAGTCCAGGAGTCCGGGTCCAGGAACCTGGGTCACAACAATGGGATTGATCAGTGGTGGGTTGCTACCGGTAAGCCCCGGATTGGGCAAACTGATAGTGGTGGCGGGAGGCTCCGCCCACCTGCCTGGACATCTCTGTGCACGCGCAGAAGCTTCGGCACATGCACAGAAGTGTCACGCACGCAAGCACGAGAGTTCCCACGAGTGAACAGGTAGCAGTGGGATTTGAATCCCACTATTGGGATTGATGTATGGTGTTGATATAAGCCATGGTTGATGCCTTATAGTTTCATGCAAACCTAGTAAGTAAATTGTGGATTATTCAGTCAATCATGATTAGATCATATCATGGTTTGGGACGGACTAGGTAGGCAAATATGTCAGCAGGGTACACATTTCTATTATTATTATTTTTTTAAAACTCTCCCTCCCCATAGGCCTGACAGCTTGGCCATGTAAAGGTGCAAAAACAAAAATTCTGAGCTCTCTTTGTTAAGTGTTTTGAAGAGCTGGAGATGTGAATAGCAGAAAATGTACATAATCATTTTCCAAATATTATGGAAAGCAAAACTGAATTTCAGTGGGAATATCTTTAGATATTTTGAATTCTGGGTAAGCCCATAGTCTGTTGTGTTTTTGATATGAGGTGCTAATGGATGAAACTTAACATTCTAATCAAAATGCCAGTCCAACTAGATAGACCAGACCAAAAATCAATTTTTTTTTACTTTATGGAGATAGCAATAGCACTTAGACTTATATACTGCTTCACAGCGCTTTACAGCCCTCTCTAAGTGGTTTACAGTGTCAGCCTATTGTAGCTGGTTTAGCTTAGTTAGGAGAATGTCTGGAATGATGGTATTGAATGCTGAACTAAAGTCTACAAAAAGGACCCTTGCATAGGTCTTTGGAGACTCAAGATGTTGTAGGATGTAGTGCAGAGCCATATTAACAGCATCATCACCATAAATGGTGATTAACTATATATGCTGGTTACCAAATGTTCAGATTTTGATCACATGACCACAGAGATGCTACAACAGTTGTAAGTGAAAGGACTGGCTGTAAGTCACTTTTTTCAGCAGTATTGTAACTCTGAATTGTTGCTAAATGAAGGGTCATAAGTTAAGGACTACATATAGAAAAGAATAGAATAGAATTTTTATTGGCCAAGTGTGATTGGACACACAAGGAATTTGTCTTGGTGCATATGCTCTCAGTGTACATAAAAGAAAAGATACCTTCATCAAGGTACAACATTTATAACACAATTGATGGTCAATATATCATTATAAATCATAAGGATTGCCAGCAACAAAGTTACAGTCATAAGTGAAAAGAGATTGGTGATGGGAACTATGAGAAGATTAGTGCAGATTTAGTAAATAGTTTGACAGTGTTGAGGGAATTATTTGTTTAGCAGAGTGATGGCCTTCGGGAAAAAACTGTTCTTGTGTCTAGTTGTTCTGGTGTGCAGTGCTCTATAGCGTCGTTTTGCGGGTAGGAGTTGAAACAGTTTATGTCCTGGATGTGAGGGATCTGTAAATATTTTCACGGCCCTCTTCTTGATTTGTGCAGTATACAGGTCCTCAATGGAAGGCATATATATATTATTTATTATCTTTTCTTTCTCTCCTTCTCTTCTTCCCTGCTCATTTCTAAAGTTTGCATAGGTTATGATGAGTCCCAGAAATTTGAGTGAACAAAGGAAGTTGATTTCTTTCCCCCTGACATGTTAATGTGGGTTTTTCTCTTCCTTTCTTCTCTAGTCTTCCTCACACACGCAAACACACACAACTGCTTGTGGACAGACTCCAGGCTTTCCTCCTCCCTTTTCTCCATTAAGTGACACACCATAAACCCCTTCCAACCCTGAGACCCTCTGCAGGGAGCCGGTTTACAAGAAGAGCCCACTGCTTTCCCAAACAAGAGAACCCAACGCACCACACATTTCCAGCTATACATAATCTAATATACGTTACCATAGCGCCAATCAATAACTCAGCAGGCCAATGCCGAAAATTTTTTCTCTTAAAGGAACAGCTTTTCTCAGCCAGCTTCCGAGCTCTTCCAAGCTGACTCTTGCAAAAACAGCCCCAAATGTCTAGAGGAAATAAAATGGCAGTTTTTTTCTGATTGCTCATGGCTACCTCCTACCTAACAACTTGTTACGGTGGATTGTGGCCTTTAATGATGTTTCAAACTCAGTATGAAAGCAGAAGCATGCTTCTTATATTCCTCCCAAGCCTATAAAATCAAAGATTTGTATCATCTACTCAGTGGTGGGTTTCAAAAAAATTTTACTACCAGTTCTGTGGGTGTGGCTTGGTTGGCATGGCTTGGTGGACATGGCAGAGGAAGGATACTGTAAAATCTCCATTCCCTCCCCACTCCAGGGGAAGGTTACTGCAAAATCCCCATTCCCTCCCCACTTCAGGGGAAGGTTACTGCAAAATCCCCATTCCCTCCCCACTCCAGGGGAAGGTTACTGCAAAATCCCCATTTCCTCCCTATCAGCTGGGACTTGAGAGGCAAAGACTAGATGGGGGCAGAACCAGTCAGAATTTTTACTACCGGTTCTCTGAACTACACAAAATTTCCCCTACCTGGTCAGAACCTGCTGAAACCCACCTCTGGTCTACTTGTGTTTTTCAAACTTGGCAACATTAAAATGACTTCAGTTCCTAGAATTCCTCAGCCAGCAAGCTGTCTGTAGAATTCTGGTAGTTGAAGTCCACCCAACCTAACATTGCCAAGTTTGAAAAACACTGATCCAATCCAGCCCTCAACAATGGACAGATAGCAACATAGAGACTGCGCCTACTGTATATCTGAAGATCTCATTAGTTGTTTAATGATTGAAATCTCTGGGATTCCAGCAAGGATCCATCTGCCTTTCATGGAGTCTTGCCAGATGCAGGATAGGAAGCCTTGGAAAATATGGAAGAAGTCGATGCAAGATAAGTTTTTTTCTCTCTCTCTCCAGTAACATCCAATTGGCTGCATTCTGCCAGAGTTGTGAGGAGGTTGAGCACGGACCATAAATGTTGGAGCATTTCTGACATTCAAAGAGCTGCTGCCATTAATGAGGGTTGGAAATTCTTTCTGCAACTTCCAAGATTCTGAACTTCAATACTAGCATTAAAGGCACATCCTTAAAGCTGCTGCCATTTTGGCTGTTTTTGCTTTCCTGGTCTTGCCCAGCTGGGTGGGGCTTGACCGTTTCATCCAATCCATTTAACCCAATCAGCCATTAACCCAATTTTTAGCTCCTTGTTATTGGCTCTGGCAGGCCACTCACATTGACCCGATCAAAGATCATCTTTGAAGGAACACAGAGCCTGCTTATCCCTTGAGCCCTTGGACCAGATATCATTATTTCAGTCACCTTCTTCTATTGGCCAGGTAACCAGCAGTAGTGGACTCTATTTATTTCAGTGCTCAAGGGAACTTACAGCAATTTTAAAACACAATTAAAACCTAAACCAAAATGCTTATGGCTATGTTATCTATTGCTCTTTTGTCCTTATAAACATCAGGTTTTTAGACACTATTGTGGGTATGTAATTGTATTATTTATTCCTATGTAAGCCAGGGAGTATTTTTTTGAATTGCAATAGGATGGCAATCTGTTTTAAAAACAAAATTACAATTAGTTTAGTAGTATGCAGAATTAGATCTGTATACTACGGGAGGGAGGGAGGGAGGTATTTCTGATGCACTCTGCTAGTTTCCCACAAGGAAATGGGGAATCCAGTAGGAATGCTCATTTTATTTCTCTGTGTACATAAAGAAGTATCTCTGACCTGAATGGGGCATGGATTACCTAGTAATTTTTTAAAATGTTATGAAAGAGGCATTATAATAATAATAATAACAACAACAACAGTGTTGGAAGGGACCTTGGAGGTCTTCTAGTCCAACCCCCTGCCCAGGCAGGAAACCCTACACCACTTCAGACAAATGGTTATCCAACATCTTCTTAAAAGCTTCCAGAGTTGGAGCATTCACAACTTCTGAAGACAAGCTGTTCCACTGATTAATTGTTCTCACTGTCGGGAGATTTCTCCTTAGTTCTAAGTTGCTTCTCTCCTTGATTAGTTTCCACCCTTTGCTTCTTGTCCTGCCCTCAGGTGCTTTGGAGAATAGCTTGACCCCCTCTTCTCTGTGGCAACCCCTAGTTCCGGAGCCATCACTTTCTTAATTACCTTATTCAAGAATGTAATTAAAAGATTTTCCAGACTGAGGGAGAACTTTTTCAATAAAAGTATTCCAACTGCCTCCGTTAACCAGGATGAGACGTATTCTATACTCAAGGAGGAGTGGATCAATTCCTTAAACATGGGGCTAGTCCCAAACGTCTCCTGTATATACCCTTCTCCACATTGTGATGGAGGCACGGAGTATGGAGAAGCCTCGTGGGCCTGTTCTGTGCACAGTGGAGACACAGAAGTAAGGCATAGGGTTTTTATTTACCAGTAGTCCTCAATTTACAACTGTTCATTTAGTGACCATTCAAAGTTACCAACAGCATTGAAAAAAGTAATTTACATCCATTTTTCACACTTACGACCTTTGCAGCATCCCCCTGGTCACGTGATCAAAATTCAGACACTTGGCAAATGGGTAACATTTATGAAAATTGCAATGTCCAGGGGCCATGTGATCACTTTTTGAGCCCTTCTGACAAGCAACGGCAATGGGGAAGCCCGATTCACCTAACAACCATGTTACTAACTTCAGCAGCTATTCACTTAACAAACTGTGGCAAGAAAGGTTGTAAAAAGGGGCAGAAATCACGTAACGATTGTCGTGCTTAGCCACAGAAATTTTGAGCTCAATTGTGGTCATAAGTCTTGCTTACTAACTTTGTTTGTTTGTTTGTGTTTGTTTGTTTATTTCTACAGCCATCCAACTCAATGAAGCCTCCCAGAGCTGCTCAAAGGATTTGAATAAGACTGTTTCCTTTGATTCATGGAGTCCAAATGAGTTCTCCCATTTGGACTCCAATCTCCTACCTATCCACTTCATCACTCTCAGTCTTCTGGTAAATCAAGGTGCCGATTGCTGCAAGAAAGAGCAGACTTACAACTGATTGTGTCAACCACTCACCTCTTCTCTCTATTGTTGAGACTAGACTAGACTTCAGCAGCATCCCTGTGTTTTACAAGCTGATCTCTTTCAACCCTCTCCTCCCAGGACTGGTTTACAGAGAATTGACATTTCCATTATATATCACTCTAAGACTGTACTAAAGGGGTCTCTCACAGCCTTAAGACTCCGAATCTCAATAAAATAAGAGTTTTAGTAAAGTATTATATTTGTATCTTTCCAGGTACCAGGAATGAGCCAATAGTATTGCAGAATCTGTCTTACAAATGCTGACAACACATTGTCACTCCATGCTCATGAGCGTGATACAGGTGATTTTCAGTTTGTATCTTTCCTTCTACCCTGCTGTACATACCACAGGCAGAATTTAATCCCTAAAGAGAATATAGGTAAAGGTAAAGGTTCCCCTTGCTAGTCGTTCCCGACTCTAGGGGGTGGTGCTCATCTCTGTTTCTAAGCTGAAGAGCCACCGCTGTCCGAAGACATCTCTGTGGTCATGTGGCTGGCATGACTAAATGCCAAAGGCGCATGGAACGCTTTTACCTTCCCACCAGAGATGGTCCTTATTTTTCTATTTGCATTTTTTACGTGCTTTGGAACTGCTAGGTTGGCAGAAGCTGGGACAAGTAACGTTAGCTCACCCCGTTACATGGCACTAGGGATTCGAACCGCTGAACTGCTGACCTTTTGATTGACAAGCTCAGCACCTTAGCCACTGAGCCACTGCGTACCTGTGAAAGAGAATATAAGGCATCCAGAATTCGACACTGACTTTTATTCTAAAGTCTCACTTTTTAAAGCAATCTCTCACTTTATAGGTTTTACATTTTCTTCTCTGTCCCATTTGAAAAAACAGGAATGGCATTACTGGAGCCTTTTCACATATAAAACTATGAGTATTTATTATTTATTCTGTTATTTCTGCAGTCCGGGGAAAATGCTGTGTTCTAAAAGCCTGAGATCCTCTGGCTGACAGATAATTTTTTTTCAACCAGTCTGTGCCAACTTGGTCCCCTCCAGTTGCATTGTCTAGATCATCAATCATCCCAACCCAATTGCCTGGTATGATGGGATTTGTAGGCTGACACACTTAGTTCAAGAAAACTGTTTAAAACACATCTACAGGTAGTCCTTGACTTACAACCATTCTTTTAGTGACTGTTCAAAGTTACAAAGGCACTGAAAAAGTGACTTATGATCATTTTTTACCGTTTTCATATCCCCATAGTCACATGATCAAAATGTGGACAATTGGCATTCTTTTATAATGGTTACAGTGTCCCGGGGTCACATGATTGCCTTTTGCGACCTTCTCATAAACAAAGTCAATAGGGAAGCCAGATTTAGTTAACAACCATGTTACTAACTTAACAACTGTAATAATTCACTTAACAACTCTGTCAAGAAAGGTCAAAACATGGGGCAAAACCTCACTTAACTGTCTTGCTTAGCAACAGAAATTTTGGGCTAAGTTGTGGTCGAAAGTCTAGGACTACTTATATATTTTTTATTTTTATTTATTTTTTAATTTACATTTATATCCCGCCCTTCTCCGAAGACTCAGGGCGGCTTACAGGGTATAAGGCAATAGTCTCATTCTATTTGTATATTTACAAAGTCAACTTATTGCCCCCCCAACAATCTGGGTCCTCATTTTACCTACCTTATAAAGGATGGAAGGCTGAGTCAACCTTGGGCCGGGCTTGAACCTGCAGTAATTGCAGGCAGCTGTGTTCTAATAACAGGCTTCTTACCAGCCTGAGCTACCACGGCCCTTACCCTATATATAGACGGACAAATCTTTGACTAACTGGATGTATCACCCCACATGGCACTCTTCTTCAAATTTGTAAAAGATCAGAATCGGAATTAGAATAGATCTGGAAGGGACCTTGGAGGTCTTCTAGTCCAGCTCCCTGCTCAAGTAGGAGATCCTATACCATTTCAGACAAGTGACTGTCCAGTCTCTTCTTAAAAACTTCCAGTGATGAAGTACCCACGACGTCTGAAGGCAAGCAGTTCCACTGATTAATTGTTCTCACTGTTAGGAAGTTTCTCCTTAATTCCAGGTTGCTTCTCTTCTTGATTAGTTTCCATCAATTGTTTCTTGTCCTGCCCTCTGGTGATCTGAGCAACCCTGCTCAGGATCAAGATCCCTCTTGTTATGCATTCTCTTCCTCAGTTGTTTGAAGGCCTTTAAGTGAAGTTGTTGCCAAACATAATCCCAGGCAGACAGAGACGAGCCCAAAAGGTGACAAAGTGATATTTTGCTGGCCAACGGAAGTCCTTGCAAACTGGACGGACCTGCTTACAGTGATGATGAGGCCACCATTAGACGAGCTGAAGGACCAGGTTAAGGACAGGTCATCATGGAGAAAATCTATCTAAAGTTTGTAAGTTATGACGATTGTAAAGTGACTAACCCAAATTTACAACCTTGCTTGCAGCGGTTGCTAAACAAATGCGGCAGTCATAAAACAAACACATTGTTCACTGTGGAGTGTTTTTGCCAAAAACTAAAAATGCCAGTTTTGGGCAAAAAGTCATAAAATACAAACTGTCATAAATGCGGGCTAATTACCGAGTTTCTAACATGCAGTCAGGTAACCACATGAAAGGGTGACCGTCAGAACTTGGGAACCAGGTCATCAGTATTTTGTAACTTCAAATGATCACTAAGTGACTGGACATAAGTTGAAGATTTCTGTGTGTGGTGGTCACTAAGAGTCAATAATTTAATGGCATGTAGTCAATCAATGAATGGAATTCTACATGGTAACTATAGCTAAGTCAGTTATTCTAGTAAATTCTCTCATTCATGATAAGAATAATACAACACACAAATGGACAGATACACAAGGATACACCATTTACTGGCCTGTAAGAGCACCAAAATGATGCCTCCCAGAGATGCTGACAGTAACAAGGGACAAGGTGTAGTGAGATTCCTCCCAAAATCATGTCACTGAGCAAACCCCTCCCCTTGACATGCCTGCATTATGAAGCTCCTGTGGGATAAGACTTACATGATGATGTCACTTCACCTGCTCAGGTGCCCCAAAACTACATCTTATTCTTTGCTTGCTGGCAAAAAATAGACTCTCCTCCCAGACCGGCTGGCTTATTTTCTGCCTGTAATTGCCAAGTGCTGCTAGGCTGCGTTTTTGCCAGGAAACAATAATTCAAGGACCATTTTTTAAAAAAATGGCATCCTCTGTTTGATTATTTTTTAAAGCTTTTCTGGGAATCAAGCTATGTCCATTGACTTCACCAGAAATAATGCAGACACCCTCTTGAAATTGGTGGAGAAGCAAATGTCTTTGTATTTGGTTTGGCAGACCTCCTAGCTGAATTGGAAGGGGCCACATCTAAGTCCCACAGGAATCCCCTGGCCTCTTCATCCCAACATCCATAACTTCCATTAATTCACTTCACACCCAGAGCATTGATCCTAACTATTCATCTCTCTCTGTCTCTCGCGCGCTCACTTCCTACCCCCGCCATCCCTCACCACCACCACAGCCCCCAGCCTTGCTGGCTTCTGTCCATGCAGTCTGCTTTGCCCAACGGACATCTCATCCTCCCTGCTGAATGATCCATGCAAACTCATTTACTCGAAGAAAATCAATGCACGAGAAATAGCGCACCAGGCAAAGCAAGGAATCTGTCTGAAGATTGACCGGGCAGGCAAAGAGACGCAGAGAAACCACGATAGGAATTGCCCTGACAGGCTCTCCCATGGCGAGCATGCGGATACCAAAACAAGGGAAAAAAGTCCTTCCGAAGAAGAAGATGTGCAAGAGACAGAAATCCAGAAATGTTGTCCCCTTAGTGGGGAAAAATAGGGGGGGGGGGAAAGAGCGCATTTTCATATTCTGAGGTTGGATTTACAGAATTGTACAATTTAGGATGCTCTTGAAATTCTGAAAATGAATTAAATTGCACAGTAAACCTAGTCTAAAAAACCACAAATGCTAGCAGGTTATGTCCAAGCAAATAAACCATGATAATGGTTTAATAGGATAGGCTGAGTCTCACAATATGCTGAGACAATGACTTGGATTCCTGTAACATTGAAACAACAACTATTTAATCTCAATTCTTGGCTTCTAATGTTGTAAAACCCCAAGCAGTGAAACCTGTGGAACTCAGGGCTACAAGATCAGTGGTAGCACATCCTGCTTTCCTTTCTATCAAAGACTTTGTCCCTGACTCCCCAGTTATAATAGACATTTGAGTAGAATATAATGGGAAAGACTGAATAACCGAGGTGCAGCAAGAGAAGTAGGATGAGACTATATGGATCAAGAATCAGTGTTTCCACAGAAATCTAAAGTATTTATGGAATCATAGAGAATCTAGCATCATCTAGCTCAACCCTCTGCATTATGCAGGAAAATAAATTAAACCATCTATCAAAGGTGATTGTCCAAACTCCTCAAAATTTCCAATGATGGAAGACTCATAAGCTCCATGTAGACTGTTCTAATGCTGTGCAGATATTTCTCATTGTCCATTCTGTTGACAACAACTCCCTCTTCTGAGGATGTTGGCACAATCTTTATTCAAGATCCAGCAACTGCCATGGGGCATCCTCTTAACACATCTTCTTATTTGTGTATATTCCCACTACTAAGTTCAACCTAGTCCTGATGCCCTACAACAGGGGTCTCCAAACCTGGCAACTTTGACTGGTGGACTTCAACTCCCAGAATTCCCCAGCCAGCATGAGCATTTGCTACCTCCTTCACTAAATTGTCCCATCAAATGGACTCTGACTCCTCCTATTGGCCTTGATCAACCAACCAACATCTCAGGAGACCACAGCTTTCCGTGGTTGTTGCTATGAAGGAAAGCCATTTGGGTTTGCAGCCTAGCAAGAGATGAAGCTGGATGAGCCCAAAGGCCACCAAATCCTAATTATATTTGACCAGAATTCATTTCTTAGGAATTGAATGTTGTTACTTGGCTCTCCTTGGGA
This sequence comes from Ahaetulla prasina, assembly GCF_028640845.1. Classification (NCBI taxonomy): domain Eukaryota; kingdom Metazoa; phylum Chordata; class Lepidosauria; order Squamata; family Colubridae; genus Ahaetulla; species Ahaetulla prasina. The sequence continues at coordinate 362,945,448 of NC_080539.1, forward strand.
ACAATAACCATCATTCCTAGAAGAGAAGTCTTGCTGAAGGAACCAGAACCAGGTCATGGTTGCTGATCTTCAGAGTTAGACTGCCCTAGGATGAGCTAAAGCAGGGGTCTCCAACCTTGGCAACTTTACGACTTGTGGACTTCAACTCCCAGAATTCCTCAGGCAGCATGTGCTGGCTGAGGAATTCTGGGAGTTGAAGTCCACAAGTCGTAAAGTTGCCAAGGTTGGAGACCCCTGAGTGAAAGAGACATGGAGGGACTGTTGTGCAGAGTTCTGGGGAAAACCAGACCAGCTTGACTGGCTTAAGCAGACCTGACCCAGATCTTCATTCCTTCACCTTTCACCCACCATTTCAGAACCGGATCCTCATAAGGAAGCCCACCTCACATCTCTCAACCCCTGTCTCCATTTTGCTTTCTCTAACCAAGCTGTCGGGCCTTTTCCTTTGCTTCCTTCCACGTATGCACAGGCCCATCGATCCGAGTTCTGCAGTGACCTTTTTCATTTGAATGCAATCAATTGACCTTTCTGAACCCTGGCAGGGAAAAGGTCTCTTCTGAGTATCGGAGGTCACTAAGACGCTGACCAGCTCCTGTTGCCACGGCAACCTCCATCCATTGTCCCCCCCCCTTGTACTCCTGAATCAAGAGCTGTGGAGAGAAGCCATCAAGATTGACCCAAACATGTCAGGGGCTCTTGAGCAGCAAACCACAGAGACCATTCCTTATAATGTTGTAGTTATAGACCATCTTGGTGGCTTTTGACACCTTTCTCTCCCTCTCATTCTGCATCACTTGTTCCATCTATAATATGGGGATAACTGTCTTGAAAAGATCCCTTCCAGGGTACCAATTTAGCAACCTTCCTTCACCGTGCAATTTGCCCAAGATGGCTTACTTCTTTTGTTTTATATGACTTTTATATATTGCTCTCTATAACATTGATCCCAGAGCAACTAATAACATATTTTGTCCGTCCCTTTTTTTTTTTAACATTCCCTCCTTCATAATTAAGATCAACCAAGTTCTGAAGCAAAGGAACCTTCCACCCATCTAAACTATCCTTGGACAGAAAGGCCTGGAAGGATGAAGACCCCCATTTTGACATTAAAAAAAAAAACCACCTGAATGCAATTCTGCAGAATGATGCATGAAACTGTCTGAAAGCAGCATGCACCGATTTGATTGTCCCATCTCCCAAAAGATACTACGGAGCTGGGGAACATGCAAAGAAAGGCAACCCAATTAATTAGAGAAGCAAGGTGCTGCTAATTAAACACATTTTTCCTCATTAATAGGGTCTTCTGGATGAAGCTTTGACTGTGCGTTCTTCCTTACCATTCACAGAATGGCTGAGTCCTGGATGATAACGTACAAGCATTTCCTTAAATTATAGATACTTTTATTTTTTAAAAACGCTGTCAAAAGCTGCCATGCTGCAAAGCAGAATACTGGTCACTAACTTCATTTTATTTTCCAAGCATATCTCTGGGCCCCACACAGATCCCACAGACATCCACAGGAAGGGGGAAAAAAGGAAAATACTAAATTGCTATAGATCAATATTCTGTTTGGAAGTGTTCCTGCCTACCTAGAAAAAAAAATGTAACAAACCAAAGTTGGTAGAAAGCATTGCAAGAGAAAGGAAATCCACCTAAGTTTGCTTCCTGGGAAAACAAATCTTTCTGTAAAGGACCTTGCCCATCAGGATCAGCCATTTTGTGAAAAGACAAAATGTGGCAGCCATTTTGTGTGCGCATCCCTGCCTTGTAATATCTCATTTCTTGGGTTTTCAATTATGTTGTAATCTACTTGTCACCCTCTCTGCTTTCCTTAGCACCGTTTCTGATTTTTTTTCCCCCTGCTAGTGAAGAAAACCCTCAGGAGACCAGAGAAACACAATGGTGCAATGTATTGTGATGAGTTTTGAGCATTGAAACCATGAGTCCCAGCACAAACGAAGTGGTGCTCCAGTAGGGGTGGGGTGAAGAATCAGGTTCTTCAGAAGATCATAGCCTGACTATGGTGACTTGGTGGCTCAGTGGCTAAGACCCTGAGCTTGATCAGGAAGGTCGGCAGTTCAAATCCCTAGTACAGGTCTCCTGCGTGAGCAGGGGGTTGGACTAGATGACCTCCAAGGTCCCTTCCAACTCTGCTACTGTATCTCCTGTATCTCTTCTCTGAGAAGATCCAGGAGAGGGCAAATGCAGCTGGAAAGTCAATTTTCTAAAAGCAGTGTTTCTCAACCTTGGCAACTTGAAGATGTGTGGACTTCAACTCCCAGGATTCCACAGCCAGCATGTTGCCAAGGTTGAGAAAAACCTGTTTTAGAAGTTCTCCAATATGAGACTTTGGAGAAGTTCTCCAAAGCCTTGCAGCTTTGGAAGCCGTGCCAGGCCAGATGTGAAAACATTTCTTCTCCCTCGAAATTGGGAAGAACAAATGAAACCCCCCCAAATTTGTTACTACTATCCAATTCCTGACTGGTGCAGGTTTACAGCTTTCCCACCAAAATGATTCAGGCAGGTCAATTTGGCTTTCTGCTTCTGTTTCTCTATATAAAAGGAGAAAAATTAGGTCCAGGGACAATGAAAATTAAGAAATAACGTTCTTCACTAAGTGGGGAGGGAAGGAGGAGGAGATATTAAACTTATATGCCACTGGACAACTCTGGGTGTGGCATATAAACAAATTAAAATCCATAAAATTGAAATAAAATAAAATCGACACGGTTAGTCCTTGTTTAGTGACCACAGTTGGGACAGACAATAAAGTCATTAAGCAAAGCAGTTGCTAAATGAAACTGAGACTGTGTTTATGGTCTGCCTTCAGCTTTCATTTGCTTATACCGATAGTCTTCAACTTGTAAGCACAATTGGGATGGGACTTTCTATGGCTAAGTGATGCACTTGGTAAGTCATCATGTAACCAGATGATTTCTCCACAATTTTACAATCATTTTTTATCCTGGTCCTTATGTCGTTGACCATTCACATGGTTGTTAAGTAAATCATGCTGTCATTAAGCAAATCTGACTTCCCGAATTGATTTTGCTTGTCGGAGCTGGTTGGGAAGGTTGCACTATGCAATCAGCGGCTGCAAGATGTTGCAACTGTCATAAATGTGAGCCAGTCGCTGATGCCCAAATTGCAATCATGTAACCCTGGGCTGATGTGATAAGTCATAATTTCGCCTTTGAACAAATCAGAAGTCACTTTTTTCGGAGCCCATTTTAACTTTGAATTGGCATTAAATGAATGGTTGTAAATGGAGGACGCTGTAGGCCTGCGAAGGTCATAAATGTGAGGACTGGTCGCAAAGTAACTTTTAACCGTCACTGAATGAGGCAGTGCTAAATGAGAACTACCTATAAAACATAAAAAAGAAAGTCTCTCTTCTTTGTCGATTAAGATGAGCATAGGTAGCCATTTTAAGCACCAGTAGAGGCAGGATTAGATGAGGTCTCTTCCATTTTTACTTTTGATGATTGCAGCTAAAGCTTAGGAGAGATGAACCACAGAGGTTTGTAAAATGATGGTAAGGGTTTTTATGTTAAGTGTCAGATTAGATCAGGTTAATTTTTTTTCCCTGAGGAAGGTCTCTGAATTTATCAGGACAATCAACTCCTAACCTCTCTTGCTTCATAGGCAAGTGGAAAATTACATAAATGTATTGCCTGAAAGAAAGACGTCATATGATTGTAATGGAAAATATGGGTGAGGAGAGACAAAAAGATGATTATGGACATCTGTTTGAATGCTGAGTCAATAATGAAAATATTTGCAAATCAATACTGCTTTCAAAGGAAAGCAGTTCCTTACAATGCACTGGATTAATCTGTGGAACTCACTGTCACAGGATGAAATGGCTGCCCCTAAAAACAAGACCAGAAAAGAGACTAGAGACTAGATCTACCCATAACTATCAGTCACAATAGCAAAACATCTGGGTTCATATTGCAAATATTGCAACATCTATTCTCTCACACATGCCTAAACCAGCATTTCCGTAACTTGGGCTGCTTGCTCTCATTTTACAGATGAGAGGGGGAAATGAGGCTGAAAAGAAGAGTTTAGCCAAAGTAATCTAAAGCCACTTTATTTCTGGTTAAAGTTAGGATCTGATTTGTATTCTACAAGTTTGAACCAATTCTGCTGCAGATCCTTTAAAAATATAAAGATTTTAATTTTCTGAATTTCATAAGCACAGGTACCTCATCAGCAGGCACTCCTTCTCACACCGTTGCCAAAGAAGCAGACAAAAGAAGGGACTGATTCTGTAGCAGCTGTGCCTGCTGATTTAAAATCACCAAAGTAAAAGGAGGACACATGGCTAATCCAAAAGTTTAAAAAGAAAAAGAAATCTAATGCTATTGAGGGGGGGGGGGAGAGGAGCCAATTGAGTTGTGTGACCATCTGCATCTATGTACTCCTTAGGATGGGTCAGCATCCTAAATGCCTTTCCTGAGCTCACTTTTTAGATCTCTTCAAACATATTTCTCAAAATAATGAAGGGTTTTTCCATTTTCAGCAGGCTGTAGGAACCTACCCTGTTGCGCCCTCTAGTGTTGAAGGGGTGTATTATCACTTAACATACCAATTCTCCAATGAAGCAATAACCCAGAGATTCATTTATTTCACCCAAGGTCTTTCTTTCAAGAGCATCTCAGCAGATGCCTCTAGGATGTTTATAAAGGAGGCCTGAATGCAGGTCCAGTGTTTGATCACAGTAGTTTAAGATTAGACTGTCACCACGCATGGAAGATCCGTTGGGCTATCAACTTCCACTAACTGTCATGCTACCAGAGTGGCATCTGCTAAACGTTACTTAGGAGTGTAGGGTTCTTGGTGCTCTCTAGACTTCGTTTTTCCCCCAGACATTTTATTATCCTACTAGGTAACATCATCAGTGCTAGAATTCATGTTACCTAGCACTGATAATGTTACCAGTTGGGTAATGAAGTGTCTGCAAAAAATAACCAAGCTCAGCAGTGGTGGGTTTCAAATTTTTTTACTATGGGTTCTGTGGGTATGGCTTGGTGGGCGGGGCATGGCTTGGTGGGTGTGGTTTGGTGGGCGTGGCAGGCTAAGGATACTGTAAAATCTCCATTCCCGCCCCACTCCAGTGGAAGACTACAAAATCCCCATTTCCTCCCGATCAGCTGGGACTCGGGAGGCAAAGAACAGATGGGGGTGGGGCCAGTCAGAATTTTTACTACCGGTTCTCTGAACTACTCAAAATTTCTACTACTAGTTCTCCAGAACTGGTCAGAACCTGCTGAAACCCACCTCTGAAGCTCAGGGAGCACCTAAATTTCAACTCCAGACTACAAATACTTTCTTTTATTGATACTCCTTAGGAACGCACAAAACTTCTTCTCTTCTCCTTTCCACCAGACTTTCTGAGAAATAAAACCAATTAAAAGGGACGAAGCCAGATGGAAAGCTTAGCTCTGCATCGTGCCAGCATTTATCAGCACCAGCTCTAAACATCTCCCGAATGAGCTGTTTGCAAATTCAAGGCCAAACCTTGATTGCTGTCAAGCCATTTGGCCCATTGGCCCATCCACACACTCACACTTTTTTACATTTCAGCCCTGCAAGCAAAGTTCCTTTCCCTCCCTGGAAAGCCTTCCCAGATATATCCTACAAGTGACTTTAAAGAATGAGATCCTTTTTTAGAAACTGTATTTATCAGTTGCAGATACTCACAATCTAGAAGCTTAAATGGGGAAGAGGTTTTTTTTCCCCCCATGAATATTGTGAGGGGCCACTGATCTCTAGCCTGAAAGAAACTTTGGGTAGGGGGGGGTCACAGGCCCCAGAAGCACCACCTCAAGTCCTATGACTTGAAACCACACCTTCCCAACAAAGCAGACCCATCTTGTCCTCAGTGCATCCATGCAGAGTACGCACACGCTCGTACATGCTCCCCGCATTGCTTCTTCACACACATACACACTTACCCCCCTCCCTCAATGACTTGCTGGCATCTGGTGTCCTCCCACCAGGTCACCACCTCTGACCTTTCAGACTGACCTCCCTTGTGACCTTGCCACTCAGACCCCGGCTCCTGTCGGAAATCAGATGCTCCAAGGGGGTCATTTGGAAGGAAGCAATTCAGCCACCGTTTGCTGGCACGAGGCCAGGTTTGCCTGGAGGGTGTGGGTGGGGGAGGGAGGGAGGGAGGGGAGAGAGAAGGGCTCAGAAATGGCTGAAATGGAGGCCTGAGAAGGGTCCCAGACATCAATGAGATTGTCTAGTGTCTCCTTGAGTCACAGTGCCACCTAGCCAAGCAGAACGCAGGATGTCTTTCTTCCTGTTTGACCTCTAGTCCTAGAGCCATCTCACCCACGGTCAGTGATGTCCCGGATCCCTGTCTTTGAGTCACTTTGCAGCAGGAGAAAAGAAAACACTTGTAACTAAGCTTCCCCCCCACTCCCCATTCAAGGTTCTCTGCATCAATCTCTAGCTGGGAAACTGTTGTGGTCTACCAGCAGTCTGCAGACCTGGCAGTGGAGTCGGACAGTGAGGAGGCTGAGGAGGACAATGGGCCAGTCCTGGGGTCAGGGATACGAGGGCTCTGCGTCAGAGACAGAGATGGGGCCAGGACCATCTGAGAGCGATGCTCGGACTCCGGAGCCTCCAGAGGCAGACAGCAGAGAGACAGAGGAACAGGAGGAGCCTGTTCCTAGTGCACGCATGAGAAGAGCTGCCAGAAGGCAAGAGCAGCTGAAGCAAAAAGGACAACTCGGGAGTAAGGCCAGAAGATGATTGGCCACTCCCATAAGGCTTAAAAGAGCAGCAACGAACCATTGGGTTCTTTGTAGAAAAGCAACATTGATTCCATTGCTTCTTGTCAGCGGCTCTTGAACTTTGTGGGGGTTTTGCTAAGAAAAACCTTTGGCAGGTTGCCAAAGACAACAAAGGTTGGTGATAAGGCCTAAGGACTGTTTAGGAAGAATTTGTTTTGGACTAAATTCAGTGCAGCGGCCTGCACTGGCTACCGGTAGTCTTCCGGGTGCAATTCAAGGTTTTGGTTACCATCTTTAAAGCGCTCCATGGCTTAGGACCGGGATACCTTCGAGACCGCCTTCTGCCACCGCTTGCCTCCCCACGACGAGGCGCTCCCACAGAGTGGCCCTCCTCAGGGTGCCGTCGACCAAACAATGCAGGTTGGCGACCCCCAGGGGGAGGGCCTTCTCTGTGGCGGCACCAGCCCTGTGGAATGAGCTTCCTCCTGGATTACGATAACTCCCTGACCTCCGGACCTTCAGACGTGAACTGAAGACTCTATTATTTCAGTGTGCGGGACTAGCCTAAGAACAAAATGTTTTAACCAAATTTTAATGGGGGTTTTATTGGTTCTTATTGTTTTAGTGATCAGGCTTTGATAATATTTAGTTTTAATCTGGGTCTTAAATGTTATTTATTATATTGTTTTATATTGTTTTAATATGCCTGTGAACCGCCCTGAGTCCTATGGGAGATGGTGCGGTATATAAGTTTAATAAATAAATAAATAAATAAATTGAGAATGAATTAATTCTCAGCTGTTTTAATAAAATAAATTTGTTCAGGACTAATTGTGTTTGGTAATCAGTACTTGGGCCTCAGTCACAACAGAAACATTGCTATATAAAGTACAGGTTGTCCTCAGCTTGCTTACTTTATTTATTTAATTAATTAATTTGTCGAACATGTACTAGATAGATAAATATGAACATGGACATGAACGAAGGAAATGAATACAAATAAATGGGGATAGTAGGACAGGGGTGGTAGGCACGCTGGTGCGCTTACGGACCTCTTAAGAATGGGGTGAGCTCCACGGTAGACAGTTTAAGGTTGAAGCTGTGGGGGTTAGAGGATGTAACAACGGAGTCAGGTAGACCATTCCAGGCGTTGGTAGTGTACAACCACAATTAGAACCAGAATTTATGTCGCTAAGCAAGGCAGTTGTTAAGCGAGTTGCACCCAATTTTATTACCTTTTTTTTTTGCACAGTTGTTAAGTGAATTCCTGCAGTTTTTATGTGAATCACACAATTGTTAAGCAATTCCGTTTTCCCCCATTGACTTGGTTTGTCAGAAGCTGGCTGGGAAGGTCACAAATGGTGATCACATGACCCTGGGACATCCCAACCATCGTAAATACACGTTGCCAAGTGCCTGATCATGAGCAATGGTTATAAGTGTGAGGATCGGTTGTAAGTTATTTTTTTAGTGCCGTAAATTCAAATGGTCACTGAATGAATGGTTATAAATTGAGGACCATCTGCAAATGACGGCTGCATTTTCACTACAGGTGTATTCTCATTACATCCTTCCTGTCTTTGCTGAATTACTCTCTTTTCTCAGTTTGCACAAGACGTGTAAAGCATAAACTTGTGTGTCAGATTCAGATTTAGAATGTGTGCTTTGAGAGAAGATGCACACTTCTCAGCCAGTGCCAGAAAAAAGTGATCTTGCAATTTTAGTTGGGAACCTCTTCTGATTAGTCCTGTTTGCAGACCACGCTTAATGGAAACATAGAGAAAGTCTTAATGGAATCATAGAGAAGGCCTTAACGGAATCATAGAGAAGGGTTTAACACAGGGCTGTCAAACTCATGGCCCGTGAGCCGGATGCATCACATGCTGGCCACGCCCATACCCGATTTAGTGAAAGGGGAAAAAGTCCCAATAAGTCACATGACAATGCCATGATGCGAGTTTGACACCCCTGGCTTAATGGAATCATAGAGCTGGGTTTAACAGAACCATAAGAGGGCTTCATATCCCAGCCTAATACCTAAACCCAAGCAGCTGAAATAGAGACCCCGAACCCAAAGAACCTTTTATCCTGAAACAAACCGGAGGCATTTGAAGTGAAAATGATTTTGCTGACTAGCAAGTTTGTGTGAATAGCATAATCAGAGTAAATTGCTTCTTCCTTCTCTTAGAGCTGCTATTTACGACTGTGAAACCTGGACTCTGAAAAAGGCAGATAAGAGAAGGATGGACACCTTCAAATTGTGGTGCTGAAGTCGACTATTACACATCCCATGGACTACGACAATCACAAACAAGATCGCCAAACAGAGGCTGTCGTAGTTTAGCCATGTCATGAGAGCTGACTCACTCGAAAAGTCAATCATGCTAGGAGTGATTAGTGGAAAAAGAAGAAGAGGCCGCCATAGTATCCATTGGCTGGACACTATAAAGGATGACACCAGAGTTGTGGTCCGCCAGCAGCCTGTGGAGCTGGCAACGGAGTCAGACAGCGATGAGGCTGAGGAAGAACATGGGCCAGTCCTGGAGGCTGGGGAAGGCCCAGACGAGGGCTCTGCGTCAGAGGCAGAGGTGGGGCCAGGGCCATCGGGGAGTGATATGCGGACTCCAGAGTCTCCAGAGGCTGACAGTAGTGAGGCAGAGGAACAGGAGGAGCCTGTTCCTAATGCACGCATGAGAAGAGCTGCCAGAAGGCAAGAGCAGCTAAAGCAAAGAGGACGACTCAGGAGTAGGGCCAAGAGATGATTGGCCCCTCCCATAAGTCTTAAAAGACCAGCAATGGCGTTTGGGCTGTTTGCCAGAAAACAATGTTGATAGCTTTGTCTTGTTGCATTTGTTTCGTATTGGCGTCTTCTGAACTTTTGCCAAGAAAGGCCTTTGGCAGGTTGCCTAATTAGACCAAGGTTGGTGATAAGACTGAGGGATTGTGTTGGGAGGAATTTGCTGTGATTTAGTTTGGACTACGCTGAGAATGAGTTAATTCTCAGCTGTTCTAATAAAGTTTGTTTGTTTTAATAAAGTTTGTTTTAAGTTGAGTTTGCTACTACCTACTTGGGCCAACAACCAGGATGACCATGGCAGATCTAAAGGAGCGGTGCAAGACAGAGGGCCATGGAGAGTGCTGATCCATAGAGTGGCCGAGGGTTGGACACAACTGAATGGATCACAGTAATGATGATCTCTTAGAGCAGACCTTGCAAAAAATGACACTGCTTACTTTACTTTGGCGTCGACTGAGGAGTGTGTAGCTTCTCTTACAATACACATTCTGACTCTGACACAAGAATTTCTGCTTTGGGGTCTTTACTTGGGGGCCCCCAATATCTGTGGTAGGTTACTAGAGGAGCAAGGAACTAAGAGAAAGCACCCCAACATCTATTAGTTTTAACCCTAATTGATTCATTTCTGTGCCATCAAGTTTTTTTCAATTCAGTTCCTATGGAGCACACAGAGGTAGTACTCGACTTACCACCATTAATTTAGTGACCATTCAAAAACACTGAAAAAAATGACTTACAGTCATTCCTCATACTTACGACCATCACAGCATCCCCTTGGCCCCATGGATTAAAATTCAGGTGCTTGGCAACCAGCGTGTATTTTTACCAGCGTGCATCCCAGGGTCATGTGATCACTATTTGTGACCTTCCCTGCTGACTTCTGATCAGCAAAGTCAATGGGTGGAAACTAGATTCACTTAGTGACAGTATGATCCACTTAACAACTGCAATGATTCACTAATGACCACAGCAAAAAAAAAAAGTAAAATCAGACATGACTCACATAACAGCTTACCAAGATTGCTTAGCAATGAACAACAACATAGTTTAGAAATGAAAACTCTGGTCCCAATTGTGGTTATAATTCAAGGATTACCTTTAGATAGATTTTTATAGTAAGAACAGAGTTGGAAGGGACCTTGGAGGTCTTCTAGTCCAACCCCCTGCCCAGGCAGGAAACCCTACACCACTTCAGACAAATGGTTATCTAACATCTTCTTAAAAACTTCCAGTGTTGGAGAATTCACAACTTATGCAGGCAAATTGTTCCACTGATTAATTGTTCTAACTGTCAGGAAATTTCTCCTTAGTTCTAGGTTGCTTCTCTCCTTGATTAGTTTCCACCCATTGCCTCTTGTTTTGCCCTCAGGTGGTTTGGAAAATAGTTTGACTCCTTCTTCTTTGTGGCAACCCTTGAGATATTGGAACATTGCTGTCATGTCTCCCCTGGTCCTTTTCATTAAACTAGACATATCCAGTTTCTGCAACCGTTCTTCATATGTTTTAGCCTCCAGTCCCCTAATCATCTTTGTTTTTTCGCAGCTGCTGGCCCATATCTAAATGATTGTCCACTAGGATTCCAAGATCCCTCTCACAGTTACTACTATTGAGCAAGGTAATAATAATAATAATAATATTTTAATTTGTATACCGCCCTTCTCCCGAAGGACTCAGGGCGGTGAACAGCCATATAAAAACAACAATCAAAAAACACAATACAAATAAAACAATAGCTAAAAAACTTATTTAAATCTGGCCCAAATTTAAAATACATTTAAAATCCCAAAAAAATTATACCACATATATGGTACCTGTGCATTTTGTGATAAAATAGATGAACCATATATGAAACATATATATATATATATATATATATATATATATATATATATATATATATATATATATATATATATATATATATATATATCGTTTGAAGTCTCAATTGTCATCTTCAGGCTTCAGCTTCGTGAAGCTTTGCTCCCAGAAGCACGAAGCTGAAGCCTGAAGATGACGAATGAGACTTCGTCGAAACGTCGCCAAGACATTTCCAATTTTACGCGGGAGAAAACCCGAATAACCAAAGACCTACATATAAATGTTTATATATATAAAACATATGAAAACGGCTGCAGGATTTGGGTTTGGCTAGTCTAAAGAAAAGAAGAATTAGGGGCGACGTGATAGCAGTCTTCCAGTATTTGAGGGGTTGCCACAAGAAGAGGGGGTGAAATTATTCTTCAAAAAACCAGAGGGCAGGAAAAGAAACGATGACTGGAAGCTAATCAAAGAGAAAAGCAACCTGGAATTGAGGAGAAACCTTCCTAACAGTGAGATGATCAACCAGTGAAATGACTTGCCTTCAGAAGTTGTGGGTGCTTCATCACGGGAGGTTTTTAAGAAAAGACTGGACAGTCACTTATCTAAATTGGTACAGGTTCTCCTGCTTGAGCAGGGGGCTGGGCTAAAAGATCTCCAAGGTCCACAGGTGGTATTCAGTCGGCTTGGACCAGTTCAAGTGAACCTGTAGCGGAAATCGCGGGTGGGTCCGCCCACCTGCCCTGGCTCCATGCTGTCCTATTTAGGCATGTTTTTTAGGTTGGGCACATGTGCGGAAGGCGCACACATGAGCAAAGCGCGTGCACGGAAGGCAGGGCGCATGCGCGGAGGTAGTGCATGTGAGTGAAGCAAGCACACACACAAACACGCTCATATTTTTGCTGCTTTTGATCCAGTAGATAAATTATATGAATCCCACCTCTGCCAAGGTCCCTTCCAGCTTATTCTATTATAGAAGGTCTATCTATCCCTAACTTTGTAACTTTGTTGCTGGCAATCCTTATGATTTATATTGATATATTGACCATCATTTGTGTTGTAAATGTTGTACCTTGATAAACGTATCTTTTCTTTTAGAATAGAATAGAATAGAATAGAATTTTTATTGGCCAAGTGTGATTGGACACACAAGGAATTTGTCTTGGTGCATATGCTCTCAGTGTACATAAAAAAAAAAAGATACGTTCATCAAGGTACAACATTATGTACATCAAGGTACAACATTATGTACACTGAGAGCATATGCACCAAGACAAATTCCTTGTGTGTCCAATCACACTTGGCCAATAAAATTCTATTCTATTCTATTCTAACTTGTCTCTTAACCAGTATACTTTCTTAAATTTCGTGGTAGCTATCGCCACCTTGTGGCACAGCTATGCACTTTGTTTTCCTGCAATTTTACACCTAGAAACGTTCCTCATTTATCAGCCAGAAGATAAATCCAGGAAACCTCCACTGGCACTTGCACAGCATCTGCCCAACAACGTTAACATCGATTCCCAATGGAAAGCCTAATGGGTCGCTGAGCATCCAGACATACAAATGACCCCACAAAAATGGTGGCAAGGCTTTCAATTGCCACATCAGCAATTCTGACTAGGATTTGCGCCTGTGGTGAAATCCAATTTTTTTAACCTACGGGTTCTGTGGATGTGGCTTGGTGGGACTGGCAGGGGAAGGATACTGCAAAATCCCCATTCCCTCTCCACTCCTGGGGGAAGGATATTGCAAAATCTCCATTCCCACCTCACTCTGGGGCCAGCCAGAGGTGGTATTTGCCGGTTCTCTGAACTGCTCAAAATTTCCACTACCAGTTTTCCAGAATCTGTCAGAACCTGCTGGATTTCAGCCCTGATTTGCACCTCACAAAGTGTCTACTGGGACTGTCTGTATAAATGGGCCATAGGGCTCTCCCCTCAGTGTGACTGCAGGGTCCCATGTCAAACTGTAGACCCAGTGGTGGGTTTCAAATTTTTTTGCTACCGGTTCTGTGGATGTGGCTTGGTGGGCATGGCTTGGTGGGCATGGCAGTGGAAGGATACTGCCAAATCTCCATTCCCACCCCACTCCAGAGAAAGGATACTGTAAAATCTCCATTCCAGTGCACTCCAGGGGAAGGATACTGCAAAATCCCCTTTTCCTCCCAATCAGCTGGGACTTGTGAGGCAGAGAATAGATGGGGGCGGGGCCAGTCAGAATTTCCGCTACCGGTTCTCCAGAACTGGTCAGAACCTGCTGAAACCCACCTCTGCGTAGACCACATCGTGACCAACTGTAAGCTGAGGGCATTAGACCGATCCAGTATCTGATTTTTTTTCCCCCACATAAAATATGCTGTGCTTCAATGGTTAGATTAGAATAACAGAGTTGGAAGGGACCTTGTAGGTCATCTAGTCCAACCCCCCACCCAAGCAGGAGACCTTACACCATTTCTGACAGATGGCAGTCCAGATTCTTCTTGAAAGCCTCCAGTGATGAAGCTCCCACAACTCCCGAAGGCAAATTCTGTTCCATTGGTTGATTGTTCTCACTGTCAGAAAATTTCTGATGGCGGCCTAGACATTGGTTTTTGAACTTAGATCTTTTTAACATTTATATTAAATGTCAAATATTGAACATTTTACTGTGTTTTTATTCTGTTTTACTAATCTAGTAAACACAATTACGCAATTTACACAATTTTTTCATGTTTTACTAATCTAGGTAAAACGTTAATATATATTGCTAGTCCATGTATGATATGCCATACATTAATTAATAAACAAACAAGCAAACAAACAAACTCTGAGACACAAGTTACTATATTGAATCTCATCTCTCCTCACGGAAAAAGAAATCAAACAAATTCCTTGTGCAATGAACAAGTCATTCTCTCTCAGTCCAACCTACCTCACAAGGCTGTCATTGTGGGGTGGTGGGCAGGGGTGGGTTCTACTTACCTTTACTAGTGGTTTGCAATGGGAGCGTGCGCTTTTACTCATGCACAGGTCACCAAATACGATGTCAGGGTGGGTGGATGGAGCCTCCCGCCGATTTTACTACCGGTTCTCAAGAACCAGACTGAACCGGGAGTAACTCACCATTGGTGGTGGGAGAGGCAGAAGAAGCATTGTGTATAATACCATGAACTCCTAAACAACAGATAGATTAATAATTAATAAATAAATATTTCTAAAACCTGATTTCAGATTGGGCGGTTGCGGCAGCCACAGCCTGAAAAGGAAGATACTTTTTTAAAAGGGTAGACTATTTTTTGCAGTCATTAGCCAGCTGCAAAATTTAATTTATTGATCAAATCTTTAATGCTAGGGTCCAGTCTTCCAGAATCGAGAGTAATGTAGCTGAAATTTCTTCTGAGTGAATAATCAGAAAACTGCAGTCTAAACATTTTTCATCAATTAAAAACATGGTCTGACCAAAGTTTTCTTAGATGACCAGCAATATTTATTTTTGAAAACTGTGCAAACTATATTTACTCAGAACTAAGTTCTATTGATTCTTTGAAGGAAAACCAATATAATATTCTTGTGCATGTGTGCTTGCTTTTCAACCAAGGCTGACTCTTGGCAACTGCCTGGACTAGTCCCTGCAGTTTGGCCTTAGCAAAGCTGGCTGAGGAATTCTGGGAATTGAAGTCTACAAATCTTAAAGTTCCCAAGGTTGGAGACCCTTGCTTTAGTGACAGGTCTAAGTTACAATGGCACTGAAAAAACTGACTTATGACCACCTTTCACACTTATGACTGTTGCAGCATCCCAATAATCATGTGATTAAAAATCAGATTCATATTTATGACAGATGCTGTGTCCCTGGGTCATGTGATCACCTTTTTTTCAACCTTCTGACAAGCAAAGTCCATGGGGAACCCAGATTCTAAGCTAATAATTGCAGCGAGTCATTTAACAACTGTGGCAAGAAAGTTCGTAAAATGGAACAACATCCACTGAACAATTGTTTCTCTTAGCAACAGAAATTTTGGCTCAATTGTGGTCATATGTTGAGGACTGCGTGTAGATAAAATCATAATCAATCCACAGAAACTTTTCACTGAAAGGGAAGACTGTAAATATGAAAGTAGTTGAATCAATGGAAGGGCGGGAAATGGTGGCCTTCAGTTGGAAGTGCTGTCATCCAAGGAATCAGAAATGATTGGCAAAAGTAGTGGAGTACCCCAAGGCTCTGTTTTAGGCCCAGTACTCTTCAACATCTTCATCAATGACTTGGACGAGGGGATAGATGGGGAACTCATCAAATTTGCAGATGACACCAAACTGGCAGGAATAGCCAACACTCCAGAAGATAGGCTCAAGTTACAGAAAGATCTTGACAGACTTGAACATTGGGCGCTATCTAACAAAATGAAATTCAACAGTGAAAAAAGTAAGGTTCTACATTTAGGCCAAAAAAACAAAATGCACCAGTACCGTATATGTGGTACCTTGCTCAATAGTAGTACCTGTGAGAGGGATCTTGGAGTCCTAGTGGATAACCATCTAGATATGAGCCAGCAGTGTGCAGCAGCTGTTAAAAAAGCCAACACAGTTCTGGGCTGCATAAACAGAGAGATAGAATCAAGATCACGTGAAGTGCTAGTACCACTTTATAATGCCTTGGTAAGGCCACACTTGGAATATTGCATCCAGTTTTGGTCGCCACGATGTAAAAAAGATGTTGAGACTCTAGAAAGAGTGCAGAGAAGAGCAACAAAGATGATTAGGGGACTGGAGGATAAAACATATGAAGAACGGTTGCAGGAACTGGGCATGTCTAGTTTAACAAAAAGAAGGACTAGGGGAGACATGATAGCTGTGTTCCAATATCTCAGGGGCTGCCACAAAGAAGAGGGAGTCGGGCTGTTCTCCAAAGCACCTGAGGGTAGAACAAGAAGCAATGGGTGGAAACTGATCAAAGAAAGAAGCAACTTAGAACTAAGGAGAAATTTCCTGACAGTTAGAACAATTAATAAGTGGAACGACTTGCCTGGGCAGGGGGTTGGACTAGAAGGCCTCCAAGGTCCCTTCCAACTCTGATGTTATGTTATGTTATGTTATGTTAAGTCTGGGGAAAACAGCAGATTATTTTGCCTGTACTGTTCAGACACCGCTTCAAGCTCCACTCCATTTGAACACTCCACTATCAGAATGTGCCACCATTGACTCGGAACACTTTTCATCTTGAGTTCTACCAACCTAATGAGGCTTTAGTTAAGCCCTGAGCCCCCAACCATAACGGCCAGTTTGGTCTACTGGTTAGAGCACCAGACTAGAAACCTGGAGTTCCAGTCCTGACCTTGGCATGTGTTGTGATCCGCCAGCAGCCTTCGGAGCTGGCAGTGGAGTTGGACAGCGATGAGGCTGGGGAAGGCCCAGATGAAGGCTCTGTGTCAGAGGCTGAGGTGAGGCCAGGGCCATCCAGGAGTGAGGTGCAGACTCCAGAACCTCCAGAGACTGATAGTAGTGAGGCAGAGGAACAGTAGGAGCCTGTTCCTAATGTGCACATGAGAAGAGCTGCCAGAAGGCAAGAGCAGCTCAAGCAAAGAGGACAACTCGAGAGTAGGGCCAAGAGATGATTGGCCCCTCCCATAAGGCTTAAAAGATCAGCAACAGCGTTTGGGCTTTGCCAGAAAACAACTTTGATAGCTTTGTCTTCTTGAATTTATTTTTTGTATCGGTGTCTTCTGAACGTCTGCCAAGAAAGGCCTTTGGCAGTTTGCCTAATTAGACCAAGGTTTGCGATAGGACTGAGGAATTTGTGTTGGGAGGAATTAGCTTTAATTTAGTTGAACTACGTTGAGAATGAAGTAACTCTCAGCTATTCGAATAAAGTTTGTTTGTTTTTTCACTGACTTAGTTTTCTACTACCTACTAGGGCCTGGGTCACAACAGTATGAAAGCTGGCTGATAGACTTTGGGCCAATCAGCAGGGAGACTGTGAGTTCTAGTCCCATCTTAAACTTGAAAGTTGGCTTGGTGACTTTGGGCCAATCACCAGGGAAACTCTGGGTTCTAGTTCCGCCTTAGGCATGAAAGCCAGCTGAAGGACTTTGAGCCAGTCGCTCTCTCGCTCTCTCTCAGCCCAACTCACCTCATAGGGCTGGTGTTGTGGGACAAAGAGGAACTAGTATTGTTTGCCACCTCGAGTTTATAAAAATAATATAGGTGGGATATAAAATAAATAAAATTAAAATGTTAAAAAGAGAAGTCCTTTGGAGTTTCATTTTGCTCAGGCCAGAGGAAAATGCATGAAAAGTTGCTAATGAACTGTTTTGAAGAAAGCTGAGAAGATCATGTTATAAGCCCATCATAGTCATTTGATGTTTTGCTTGGCAATGGAGTAGCTGCTCCCATTTGGGTCACTAAGCAAGGACTGCCTGCACTGATGGGTGGGTTGTTCAGGGAAGGGGAGATGAAGCCAGGGGAATGTATCAATCATTTTCTCTTAATTTGCCTCACTCTGGAATTGCAAAGACTGGAGCACTTACTATCCTAGTTACTTATCAGCCCAGAGATCAGCCAACTCTCTTACCCCCATCAGCCTTATTCTAACCCAACTGGTTGGGTAAGGAAGGTAATAGGTATCTTAAGGAGCCATGGTGGCAGAGTGATTAGAATGCAGTATTGCAGGCTAACTCGCTGCTCACTGACAGGAGTTCGATTCTCACCAGCTTAAGGTTGACTCAGCCTTCCATCCTTCCGAGACGGATAAAATGAGGACCCAAGTTGTTGGGGGCAATATGCTGACACTGTAAGCCAGGAGTCTCCAACCTTGACAACTTTACAACTTGTGGACTTCAACTCCCAGAATTCCTCAGCAAAACTGGCTGAGGAATTCTGGGAATTGAAGTCCACAAGTCGTAAAGTTGCCAAGGTTGGAGACCTCTGCTGTAAGCTGCTTAGAGAGGACTGTAAAGCGGTAAGCGGTATATAAATCTAAGTGCTATTGCTATTACTAAGGATCATCAGTTAAAACAATTTTGACTGGCGGGATCCAAGAAAAGGGCCTTCGCTACTGTTGCTCCACCCTTGGGAATATCTCCCCCCCAAATTAGGTGGGCCCTCTCTCACCTGGCCCTTCAAATTTAAAGAACCCTGGTGGTGGCGGGTGCCTTTCTCTGCCTTCTAACTTTTTACTTATTCTATTCTTGTTGTTGTTGTTTTTTTATCTGGCCCTTTTTATTGAGGCATTATATTTTTTTATATATATTTGGTTTTTTAGGCTTTTATATTTTTAATGGTACATCACCCAGAGTCACTCTGTGAGCAAGATGGTTTGTATTTAAAATTTGACAAGTAAATAAATAAATAAAACTAGGTAGCAAATGTCACATTGTTACATTTTTCTGCCAGCTCAAGGACTGGAGGATTGCACTTTAATGCAGCCATCTGCTGTACCCAGAGGGAAATTCTACCAGCTAACATCCGTAGATAGCTAATAACTTTATTTAAACAACCTAAAGATCCCCTTTAGTCAAACTTGGCTCCTGTTTACAGCTTTCTGCTTTTTTGGCATTGGATGGGTTGTTTTCTTCTGGATGTTGTTAGCAGGGGCACTCGGACAGGAGGGCAAACGGTGACCACATGAACCATGACATTGTTATGCAAATAATGTAGCTTTGAGATTGTGTCAAACGTTGTGATACAAGCACACATAATTGTACGATTTGTGTAGGAGTGATATTTGGACATTATTCTGGCATCTGACGGTCACAGCTAGTCTTAGACACTGTTCCCTCTAAACTGCGCGCGTGCGCAAATGCGCACTGCTGACACGGTCTCCGCGCACAGAAAATCTGTGCTGCGCAGCTAATCAACGCCTGTCAAAACTTTTAGCTAGCCAATTCTAGCTAAAAGTTTTAGCTAGAATGGCTAGCTAAAACTTTTAGCTAGAATGGCTAGCTAAAAGTTTTAGCTAGCGAATCTGTGCTGCGCAGCTAATCAACGTCATTTGACAGGCGTTGATTAGCTGCGCAGACAGAATGGCTAGCTAAAACTTTTAGCTAGAATGGCTAGCTAAAAGTTTTAGCTAGCGAATCTGTGCTGCGCAGCTAATCAACGTCATTTGACAGGCGTTGATTAGCTAAAACTTTTAGCTAGAATGGCTAGCTAAAACTTTTAGCTAGCCGAATCTAGCTAAAAGTTTTAGCTAGCCGAATCTGTTTGATTCTTTTAATAAATCATGTGACTTGAATGGATGGATTTAATAAATGAATAATAATAATAAATAATAATAATAATAATAAATAAATAAATAAATAAAATAAAAAATAATAATAAATAAATAAATAAAATGAATGAATGGATTTAATAAATCATGTGACTTGAATGGATGCGATGCTGGCATGACCCGCACGTCTGATGTTGCTCACAGTGGTCCAAGGGACCGCTCAGGGAGTTAGTGTGCTTGCTCAGACTCGTGAAAAATTAGAGGGAACATTGGTCTTAGAACCAACCCAAAGTGCAGGAAGGAGTTTTCTTATCAGCCCTGTGAGGTAGGCCAGTCAAGAAACACATACAGGAACAATTGTAGGAATGCTACTTCTTCCTTACAAAAGTTTGTCCCATCATATACCAAACATATTCAAGGTGGGGTTATTTGAATCTTTGTCTCACAATTGGTTCAGTCTCAGTTGGAGCAGTTGACAATTTAAAGCTGTGTGGGCTTTAACTCCCAGAATTCCTCAGCCAGTATACTAGCTGAACAATTCTGGGAATTGGATTCCATGCCTCATAAAGTTGTTTCTGGACTGCGCAATCTGTTCTCCCTCCCTCCGTCCCTCCCTCCTTTCCTTCCTTCCTTCATGTGTGGTTATGATGCTGAGTTTTTAGATACCTTTCCTATAAATGCTCCTGAAGCAGCAAGTTTAAATCTAGACCAGATGTTTTGGCCATAAGGTCTGCAGATAGACACCAGTCCCAAGATAATTGCGATAGTGAACTGAATGCAAAGTTAGAATTAGCCATGCCAGTATCAAATTCCTTCTAACATTCAGCAACATAGAGAAAAAGGCATTTCCCCCATCCCTGGTTGCTGTTTTTTCACATGTTTTGGTGAAAATAATTGAGGAACTGCGCCTCTCTTTTGTGTGGCTTTGAGTTGTTATATATTAGACTCCCATGTGGATTTTAGATTTCTCTCTCAGTGTTTGTGAACAGCTGTGATGGTTTTTGATCAGTTCCCATTAGGACCAGCAGAGGGCAGGCCAAGCTTAAGATTCCCCCTCTCCCCCCCTTTCCCCCCCCCACTCCTGTTCAATTGTTTCCAATTCTCAGACAAGTGTTGTCTGAGCTTTGATTGTTTTCTTGCAGACATTTCATGACCCAAACTAGCTAACATCATCATTACACCATGCGTAACCAAGCTCAGCGAGCACCAAGACCCCCGATTTCAACCCTGAGCTACAAATATTCTCCTCTATCTGTCTCAGACAAATCTCTGCAGGATTTTTAGCAAGGTTTTTCAGAAGTGATGTGCCATTGTCTCCAGGGGTGGGCTTCCACTTACCTTTGCTACCGGTTCGCAACGGGAGCGCAGGCGCAGGTTTCTGCGCATGCGCAGATCGTATTTGATGACGTCCGGGCGGGTGGGCGGAGCCTCCCGCCACCGTTACTACTGGTTCACAAGAACCAGATCGAACTGGTAGCAACCCAGCACTGATTGTCTCCTTCCTAGCATTGAAAGAAAGTAACTGGGCCAAGGTCAGTAGCCAGCTTTGTACCTAAGGTTAGACTAGAATTTTGGGAACTGAAGTCCACACATAGAATAAGAAATAAGAATAAAAAATAATAAATAAGAATAAAAATATGAATGGATAGGATAGGATAGGATAGGATTAGGATAGGATAGGATAGGATAGGATAGGATAGGATAGGATAGGATAGGATAGGATAGGATAGGATAGGATAGGATCAGGGTTGAAATGCTCCCGGTTTGGACTGGATCGCCCAATCCAGTAGCAATGGTAGTGGATGGTTCGGAGAACCGGTAGCAAAAATCCCTGCCCCCACCCCACTCCAGCTGAGCCACGCGATCATCAGAGGTTTTTTTTTTACTTTTAAGAGCATTTTTTCTTCGGCCAAAAAATGCATTTAAAAGTTAAAAAAAAAAAAGCCTAACAGGTTGTAGAAAATATGCTTTTAAAAGGTTCTGGCGATCAGGCAACTCAGCTGGGATCATCAGAACCCTTTGAAAGCTTTTTTTCCTCTGGCGATCCCAGCTGAGTTGCCTGATCATCACAGGCTTTTAAAAGCATTTTTTATAACCTCTTCGACCAAAGAGGTTTGTAGAAAAAATGCTTTTAAAAGTAAAAAAAAAAAGTTGGTTGCACCCACCCAGTCACATTACATGCCCCCCACCAAGCCACACCCACAGAACCAATAGTAACAAATTTTTCATTTCACCCCTGGATAGGATAGGATAGAATAGGACAGGACAGAAGAACAGAACAGAACACTTTAGTGTACTTTGAATATACACTAATCAGTATACATTAAAATGAAATTACGTTGCATTGGCCAAGGCTGAGAATTACTGGCTTATGCGAATCAAGAAATTTGCATGGTCAGACTTCAGATTATTATTAATTTTTTTTGTATTGCTGACTCTGTTCTAGATTGACGGTGTAAGATGCTTTCAGACACAATAGCCTTCATCATGCGTTGCCTGTACTACTATATGTTTGCATCATTGTTTGTCACGGTTGTCTTTTCTCTTTTTTAGAAACTTTTACGGTTCCTTCATTCAACCAGGGACGATTTATTCTCAGCCTCAGGATTAGGTGAGCGGTCTCTTCAAATTCTGGGCATTATTATCTGACTTCCTTTGAATGTGTGAAAATCCCAAATTAATGTCTTCTTGGAGATCTTGGGTCAGGACAGGAGTCTGCAAACTTGGCTCTTTTAAGACTTGTGGACTTCAACTCCCAGAGTTCCAAAGCTGGCTGAGGAACTCTGGGAGTTGAAGTCCACAAGTCTTAAAAGAGCCAAGTTTGCAGACCCCTGGGTCAGAACATCAAATTCACATGGTATATATTTAGGGTTTAGTGCCTTCCTCCATAATCTCACAAGTTTGCATGAGAGAGGGCTGAAATCTCTCTCATGATTTGACTATCGGGGGTTTTTTTTTTCCATTTAATTTTGGTGGCCATATAGTTCTTCACAGCAGTTGCCACGTTACCAAGTTCTGATAGAATTCTTCAATCTGCGTCACACCTTTATCTGCTCTGTTATTATGGTTGTCTAATTTGAGTTGTTAGCACTGGACTGCACTGTAGTCAGGGATGGACTTCAAACATTTTAGCAAGGGGTTCTCTGCCCGGTTTGCTGGGTGGGTGTGGGCCAAGGTGGGCGTGGCTTAGTCAGCCTCCTGCACCACAGCAGGAGGGCGTTTTTGCCTTCCCCAGGCTCCGGAGGCTTTTCTTGAGCCTCCGGGAGGGCAAAAACGGCCTCCCCAGGCTCTTGAGACCTTCTGGAGGGCCTGTTTCTGGCCTTCTCGAACTTCCTGTAGGCCCGTTTTTCACCCTCCCTTAGCCTCCGCACATGCCCTGCACTTACCTGCATCCAAAACAGGCTGCGTGGGGGCTCCTGGGAGGAGAGGGTCAGGTTGGGCAGGGCCAGCCAGGAGTGGGATTTGTGGGATTCTCCGAACTGCACAGAATCGTAGCTAGAGGTTCTCCCAAACCCATGTGAATCCCGGGCAGCCCACCCCTGATTGTATTGTATTACATATTAAGTGATTTATAATCTACATTGGCCTTTCTACCTTCCTTCCTTCTTTCCTTCCTTGGATTTATATGGTTGCCCAAACTGAACAACTGTAAACAGCTGTACCGTTTTTAGTAGTAAACAGCTAAAAAACACAATACAGCTAAAAATAACAACCAAAATCAATAGGCAGTTGGAATCCAAAATTCTATTACAGCTCTGCAGATGGCAACTCCAATAGTACTGGTTCCAGTGAAGATCAGCAAGATCAGACCAATCCTATACAGGTCCTCAACTTACAACAGTTCATTTAGTGACCGTTCAAAGTTACAACGGCACTGAAAAAAGTGACATAACTACTTTTCACACTTATGACTGTTGCAGCATCCCCATGGTCACACGACTTACATTCAGAGGCTTGACAACTGACTCACGTTTATGACGGTTGCAGTGTCCCAGAGTCAGAAACAGAAATCTGTTTTCCGAATATCCCCTTTTGCGACCTCCTGCCAAGCAAAGCAGGGGGAAACCAGATTCATTTAAACAACCGTGTTGCTAATTTAAGAACGGTGTGATTCAGTGAACAGATGGGGCAAGAAAAGTCGTAAGATGAGGCAAAACTCACTTAGCAAGTATCTCACTTAACAACATAAATTTTGAGGCCAATTGTAGTCATAAGTTGAGGGCTACCTATATCCTCCATTTGTAAAGTGGCCTAGACCAAGGGTCTCCAACCTCAGCAACTTTAAGCCTGGCGGACTTCAACTCCCAGAATTCCCCAGCCAGCAAAGTTGGCTGGGGAATTCTGGGAGTTGAAGTCCGCCAGGCTTAAAGTTGCCGAGGTTGGAGACCCCTGGCCTAGACATCTTGAGCTGGCCCATCTGGATGGCAGCAGGACAAAGAAACTAATCTTAGTTAACGGTATCTTATATGATATGATAAAACGTAGAGTTTTAGAAAGTACAAGTAAAGATTTCCCCTGTCCAGTTGTGTCCGACTCTGGGGTAGTGGTGCTCATCTCCATTTCTTAGCCAAGGGAGCTAGCACTGTCTTCTGTGGTCATGGAGTCAGCATAACTAAATGCTGAGGCACATGGAACAGTGGTGGGTTGCTACCGGTTCGCCCAGAATCGGGTAAACCAGTAGCAGCGGTGGCGGGAGGCTCTGCCCCCCCGCCCAGATGTCACTGCACATGCGCAGAAGCACGAGCACCCACGAGCAAACCGGTAATGGCTGAAATTGAAACTCACTACTAACATGGAATGCTGTTACCTTCCCACCAGAGTGGTACCTATTTATCTACTTGCATGTGCATCAGGGGTGAAATCTCCCAGTTTGGACCTGATTGCCTGATCTGGTAGCGATGGCGGTGGGTGGTTCGGAGAACCGGTAGCAAAAATCCCTGCCCCCACTTCCCCTGCATGCCCAGCTGAGCTGCGCGATCATCAGAGGTTTTTTGTTACTTTTAAAAGCATTTTTTCTTCAGCTAAAAAAATGCTTTTAAAAGTTTTTAAAAAAGCCTCTGATGATCACGCGGCTCATCTGGGATCGTCAGAACCTTTTTAAAGCATTTTTTCTACAACCTCTTCGGCTGAAGAGGCTGTAAAAAAATGCTTTTAAAGTGTTCTGGCGATCAGGCAACTCAGCTGGGATCATCAGAAAAGCTTTTTTTCTCTGGCGATCCCAACTGAGTTGCCTGATCATCACAGGCTTTTAAAAGCATTTTTTACAACGTTTTGTAAAAACGTTTAAATGTTTTTTACAACCGTTTTTTACAATATTTTTAAAAGTAAAAAAAAAAGCCACACCCAGCCAATCACATTACCACCAAGCCACACCCACAGAACCGGTAGTAACAAATTTTACATTTCACCCCTGATGTGCGTGCATTAAAACTGCTAGGTTTGCAGAAACTTTCCAAAGTACGAACACTCCTCAATTTATGATCGATAATTTAGCAACTGTTCGAAGTTATGATGGTGTTGAAAAAGTGACTTATAACCAGTCCTTACACTTAGACAGTCGTAGTATCCCTGTGATCCTGTGATCAATACCTAGGCATTTGGTAACGGGCTCACATTTATGATGGTTGCGGTATCCCAGTGTCACATGGTCCCCATTCACAACCTTCTGACAAGCGACGTCAAAATTGGAAGGCACGCAAGGGTTGTAACATAAGCATTCCCAGAATCTTGCAAAGACGCTTCTCACCATGGTTAAGCAAGCTTCATCCTTGTTGTACATACATGCGTGGCGCAATTGTTCATACAAAAGGTGCAGGTTTAATTCAGAGTGGTGTAATCCTATTTTTCTTATTTTATCCCTCCTCTCCTTGTTTCTGTGTGGTCACTAGGCAGCCAAAATTACTACGAGCCTAGAACATATTTCTTGAGAGGCAAAATTAAAATGCTCGTAGGGGGGGAACATGATAGAGGTACACAAAATTAAATATGTCAGGGAAAATACAGGCAAAAAATATTGTTCTTTCTTTCAGCCAATGTTACAACTTTTTCATTCCTGCAGCTTAAATGGTGAGGGAATTAGAAGCTGTTTCTTTATGCAACATATGTACAAGGGAAATCTTGATATCCTGGAACTTATAGGCAACACACCATATTTCCATTGTGGTTTACATGATTTGTGTAATAATAAAAATCGACACCAATGGCATACATTGATCTAAATCTTCGTTATAACATTCTCTCTGATTTAATGGACACTGCTTCCCTCCATCCAGTTCAATAAAACAAGCGTGAGATTGTTTGGCAGCTATTTGACCGCATGATTCAATTAAGAACTGTAGTATGTGTATGGAGATTCTCAGTCATCCAGATCAGGGGTCTCCAACCTTGGCCACTTGAAGACTTGTGGACGTCAACAATCAAGAACTGTAGTATGTGTATGGAGATTCTCAGTCATCCAGATCAGGGGTCTCCAACCTTGGCCACTTGAAAACTTGTGGATGTCAACTCCCAGAGTTCCTCAGCCAGCAAAGCTGGCTGAGGAACTCTGGGAGTTGACATCCATAAGTCTTCAAGTGGCCAAGGTTGGAGACCCCTGATCCAGATCATGGTTGACCCAAAGGTGGTTGGGGGTTTTTTCCCCTTGAAAACGTTTCGCTTCTCATTCAAGAAGCTTCTTCAGTTCTGACTCAACAGTGGAGGATGGAAGGAGTTATATTTCAGTCATCTGGTCCTTAGCACTCTCTCTGAGAGTCATTGAGGCCACGTGAAGGTTAGGGCACAGGTGGCCTCAACGACTCTCAGAGAGAGTGTTAAGGACCAGATGACTGAAAGAAATATAACTCCTCCCATCCTCCATCATTGAGTCAGAACTGAAGAAGCTTCTTGGATGAGAGGCGAAACGTCTTCAAGGAAAAAACAAAGTCCAGTTGCCTTTTGAAAAAGTACCTTTGGGATAAGAACTGTAGTGATTCTCTTAAGAACCCTGACAAAAAAAGATCATGGGTCACGACTCACTTAGCAACGGCCTTGCTTAGCAATGGAAATTCTGGTCCTCGGTTGAGGACTACCCTGTGTTCATCTGATCGGTTTATAAATTTCTCAAATCCAACCTGCTGGTCACCATAGCACACAGGAAGCTGGGCTAGATAGCGTTGTTCATCTAAGTCAAAGGTGCCTCTTGCTCTTTTTAAGAAGAGCGAGGGCTCGTGACACATCAAAAGCAGCAACAGTTGTTTTCCCCCAGTAAATAAATCCATGTATCTCAGATGTTCCCAGGTGCGACCTTCAATGGAACAAGAGAAATATGTGTCTTTGGCCGTGAGTCAAAAAGTCGGCTGCAGTTCAGTCTCCGGAGTATTGGGCTGGATTGATCAAGACTGTGGCTTGGCTTGTATTATCCCCTGAGGCTGCAACTGTAGAACGAATTACAGTATATGCGTTGGATTAGGGAGCCAGAGTTTGAGGGGGGCTCTAATGTTCACTCTCAGCGTTGTTGATACAGTCCTAGGCGGAATAAGGGGGAGGGCCGAGGGAAGAGATGGGTCAAAGGACAGCCCCGGAGTGGGGAAGGCGGTCGTCGCGTCCTCCGCTTGGGGACTCATTGTTTAGCAAGCCATCTTTTCAGGTGGTTTGTCACACTGCGTTATTTCCACTACACCAACCCCAACTGCAAACCTCAGAGAGACAGATGCTATGAGCTGGGCGAAGGGGAGGAGAAACTTTAACCAAGTTTGACATAAGAACAGAAAACCGGATGGCCAAAGGACTAGAGAGGATGGGCTGAGGGCAGAGGGTTGCGTTGGTTGCTCTCCTGCAAATCCTCGTAACAGGAAAAGGAAAAAAAGGAAAATCAGAAGGAGTCTGACAGCACATTTTCTGACTGGCCAATGTTACTCAAAGGCATCAGCTCATTTCATCGGTGGCGTCCATTTTAGGCGTGGGTCTATGCATTGGATCAGGGGTGGGCTTCAAAAATTTTAGCAAGGGGTCCTCTGCCCAGTTGCTGGTGGGCGTGGCCATGTCGGCCTCCTGCACCATGGCCAGAGCTCCGGAGGCTTTCTTCGAGCCTCCGGGAGGGCAAAAATGGCCTCCCCAGGCTTCGGAGGCCCTCTGGAGGCCAGAAACAGCCCATTTCTTCCCAAACTTCCGGTAGGCCTGTTTTTCACCCTCCCCGAGCCTCCGTGTGTGCCCTGCACTTAACTGCATCCAAAACGGGCCGCGTAGGGACTCCTGGGAGGGGCAGGGCAGGCAGGGCCAGCCAGGAATGGGATTTGGGAGTTCTCCAAACTGCACAGTATCTTAGTTAGAGGTTCTTCCGGACCCCTGCAAACCCCCAGCAGCCCACCCCTGCATCGGATCTATGACATCACGCTCTGCATTACTGTATACATCAGATGAAATGAGCAGCAGCTTCCAGAAGCTGACAGCTTTTAATAAAATTAGTCAGGCAGAAAAGATACTGCTACATTTCTCCTGAATTCTCAGCTTTATGGACCACTTTAAGATGTGTGGACATCAACTGCCAGAACTTCCCAGCCAGCAAGCTGGGGTTGCCGCCATAGATCATTGTTTCTGAACTTTGATAAGTTTAAGATGTGTGGACTTCAAGCCCCAGAACCCCACAGCCAGCAAACTGGGATTGCCATCATAGACTACCTATGTTTCTCAACCTTGGCTACTTTAAGATGTGTGGATTTAAACTCCCAGAATTTC
This sequence comes from Ahaetulla prasina, assembly GCF_028640845.1. Classification (NCBI taxonomy): domain Eukaryota; kingdom Metazoa; phylum Chordata; class Lepidosauria; order Squamata; family Colubridae; genus Ahaetulla; species Ahaetulla prasina. The sequence goes on from NC_080539.1 coordinate 362,973,715, forward strand.
CCAGTCAGCAAGTTTAAATCCACACAACTTAAAGTAGGCAAGGTTGATAAACAGTGAGACTAACACAGCTCTCCTCCACAATGCTGTTTACAGCTATGAGGGACTGTTCTCCAAAGCAGGGGTCTCCAACCTTGGCCACTTTAAGACTTGTGGACTTTAACTTCAATTCTGGGATTTGAAGTCCACAAGGCTTAAAGTGACCAAAGTTGGAGACCCCTGCTCCAAAGCACCCAAAGGCCAGACGAGGAATAATGGATGGAAACTGAACAAGGAAAGATTCAACCTGGAAATAAGGAGAAATTTTCTGACAGTGGGAACAATCAACCCATCAACAGCTTGCCTTCGGAAGTTGAGCGAGCTGTATCACTGGAGGCTTTCAAGAAGAGACTGGACTGCCATCTTTCAGAAATGTTGTAGGGTCTCCTGCTTGGACAGGGGGTTGGACTAGATGACCTACAAGATCCCTTCCAACTTTGTTATTCTGCTATCAATCCACTTCCAATAAGACAATGCTTCCAAATTTTTCCTTCATTACCCAAAACCACTTATTTATTTATTTATTTATTTATTTTTTATTTATTATTTAAATTTGTATACCGCCCTTCTCCCGAAGGACTCAGGGCGGTTCACAGCCAAGTAAAAATACACAATACACTATAAATACAATTAAAATACAGTTTAAAAACTTATTAAATTGGCCACGATTAAAATTTAGGACTAAAAACCCATTAAAACCCATAAACTTAAAAAACTAACCCAGTCCAGCGCAGATGAATAAGTGGGTTTTAAGCTCACGGCGAAAGGTTCGGAGGTCCGGAAGTTGACGAAGTCCTGGGGGGAGTTCGTTCCAGAGGCGGAGCCCCACAGAAGGCCCTTCCCCTGGGTGTCGCCAGACGACACTGTCGCGCCAACAGCACCCTGAGGAGTCCCTCTCTGTGAGAGCGCACGGGTCGGTGAGAGGTATTCGGTAGCAGCAGGCGGTCCCGTAAGTAACCCGGCCCTATGCCATGGAGCGCTTTAAAGACGTTCACCAACACCTTGAAGCGCACCCGGAAGGCCACAGGTAGCCAGTGCAGCCTGCGCAGGATAGGTGTCACTCGGGAGCCACGAGGGCTCCTCTATCACCAGCGCAGCTGCATTCTGGACTAACTGTAGCCTCCGGATGCCCTCAAGGGGAGCCCCATGTAGAGAGCATTGCAGTAGTCCAGACGAGACGTCACAAGGGCGTGAGTGACTGTGCACAAGGCATCCCGGTCTAGAAAGGCGCAACTGGCGCACCAGGCGGACCTGGTGGAAAGCTCTCCTGGAGACGGCCGTCAAATGGTCTTCAAAGACAGCCGCTCATCCAGGAGAACGCCCAAATTGCGCACCCTCTCCATCGGGCCAATGACTCGCTCCCGACAGTCAGCCGCGGACTCAGCTGACTGTACCGGGATGCCGGCATCCACAGCCACTCCGTCTTGGAGGATTGAGCTTGAGCCTGTTTCTCCCCATCCAGACCCGTCGGCTTCCAAACACCGGGACAGCACTTGATAGCTTCATTGGGGTGGCCGGTGTGGAAAAGTACAGCTGGGTGTCATCAGCGTACAGCTGGTACCTCACACGAAGCCACTGATGATCTCACCCAGCGGCTTCATATAGATGTTGAACAGAAGGCGAGAGAATCGGCCCTGCGGCACCCCACAAGTGAGGCGCGGGGTGACCTCTGCCCGTCAACACCGTCTGCGACGGTCGGAGAGATAGGAGGAGAACCACCGATAAGCGGTGCCTCCACTCCCAATCCCTCCAACCGGCGCAGCAGGATACCATGGTCGATGGTATCAAAAGCCGCTGAGAGGTCTAATAGGACCAGGGCAGAGGAATAACCCCTATCCCTGGCCCTCCAGAGATCATCCACCAACGCGACCAAAGCCGTCTCAGTGCTGTAACCGGGCCGGAAGCCGGACTGGAACAGGTCCAGATAGACAGTTTCCTCCAGGTGCAGGGGGAACTGATATGCCACCATACTCTCTACAACCTTCGCGCGGGCGGGTTGGAGACCGGACGATAATTACCTAAAACAGCGGGTCAGGAAGGCTCCTGGGGGAGGGCCCTCACCACCGCCTCTTTCAAGGCGGCCGGAAAGACTCCCTCCAACAAGGAAGCACTCGTAATCCCCTGGAGCCAGCCTCGTGTCACCTCCTGAGTGGCCAGCACCAGCCAGGAGGGGCACGGGTCCAGTAAACACGTGGTGGCATTCAATCTACCCAGCAACCTGTCCATGTCCTCGGGAGTCACAGGGTCAAACTCATCCCAAACAACATCACCAAGACCGCCCTCAGATGCCCCGTCCGAATCGCCACAATTTTGGTCCAGACCGTCCCTAAACTGAACGATTTTATCGTATAGATAACCGTTAAACTCCTCAGCACGTCCCTGCAACGGGTCATCCCGCTCCCCCTGGTGAAGGAGGGAGCGGGTCACCCGAAACAGGGCAGCTGGGCGGTTATCTGCCGACGCAATGAGGGAGGAGGCGTAGCAACGCCGCTTCCTCAGTGCCACTAGGTAGGTCCTAGTATAGGATCTAACTAGTGTCCGATCAGCCTCTGAACGGCTGGACCTCCAGGAACTCTCTAGGCGCCTTCTCCGCGTTTCATCCCCTCAGCTCCTCGGAGAACCAAGGAGCCGGTTGGGATCTGCGCCGGGTCAGAGGCGCAAAGGCACGACACGGTCTAAAGCCCCAGCCGCAGCCCGCTCCCAGGCTGCAGCTAGTTCCTCTGCCGTGCCGTGAGCCAGACCTCAGGAAGTGGCCCAAGCTCCGTCCGAAACCTCTCTGGGTCCATCAGGCGCCTGGGACGGTACCAACGTAATGGTTCCGTCCCAGTGCTGTAACCGGGCCGGAAGCCGGACTGGAACAGGTCCAGATAGACAGTTTCCTCCAGGTGCAGGGGGAACTGATATGCCACCATACTCTCTACAACCTTCGCCGCGAAGCGAAGGTTGGAGACCGGACGATAATTACCTAAAACAGCCGGGTCCAGGGAAGGCTTCTTGAGGAGGGCCTCACCACCGCCTCTTTCAAGGCGGCCGGAAAGACTCCTCCAACAAGGAAGCACTCGTAATCCCCTGAGCCAGCCTCGTGTCACCTCCTGAGTGGCCAGCACCAGCCAGGAGGGGCACGGGTCCAGTAAACACGTGGTGGCATTCAATCTACCCAGCAACCTGTCCATGTCCTCGGGAGTCACAGGGTCAAACTCATCCCAAACAACATCACCAAGACCGCCCTCAGATGCCCCGTCCGAATCGCCACAATTTTGGTCCAGACCGTCCCTAAGCTGAACGATTTTATCGTATAGATAACCGTTAAACTCCTCAGCACGTCCCTGCAACGGGTCATCCCGCTCCCCTGGCGAAGGAGGGAGCGGGTCACCCGAAACGGGGCAGCTGGGGGGTTATCTGCCGGCGCAATGAGGAGGCGTAGCAACGCCTCGCTTCCTCAGTGCCACTAGGTAGGTCCTAGTATAGGATCTAACTAGTGTCCGATCAACCTCTGAGCGGCTGGACCTCCAGGAACTCTCTAGGCGTCTTCTCCGGCGTTTCATCCCCTCAGCTCCTCGGAGAACCAAGGAGCCGGTTGGGATCTGCGCCGGGTCAGAGGCCGCAAAGGCACGACACGGTCTAAAGCCCCAGCCGCAGCCCGTTCCCAGGCTGCAGCTAGTTCCTCTGCCGTGCCGTGAGCCAGACCCTCAGGAAGTGGCCCAAGCTCCGTCCGAAACCTCTCTGGGTCCATCAGGCGCCTGGGACGGTACCAACGTAATGGTTCCGTCTCCCTGCGGTGTTGGGTAGCGGTCAGAAAGTCCAGGCGAAGGAGAGAGTGATCTGACCATGACAAAGGTTCAATGACTATTTCCTTTAAGTCCAGATCTCTCAACCACTGACCAGAGACAAAAATCAGGTCCAGTGTGCCACCCCCGATGTGAGTGGGGCCATCCACTACTTGAGTCAGGTCCAAGGCCGTCATGGAAGCCAAGAACTCCCGAGCTACCGTCGATGACGAGCCGGCAGATGGCAGGTTAAAGTCCCCCATGACTAAAAGTCTGGGGGTCTCCACTGCCACCCCGGCAAGCACCTCTAGGAGCTCGGGCAGGGCAGCTGTCACGCAGCAAGGAGCCAGGTACGCGACCAGCAAGCTCATCTGACATCTATGACCCCACCTCACAAAGAGGGATTCACACCCGGCAATCTGAGGTACAGTGGTCTCCCTCGGCTCCAGACTCTCTTTGATAGCAACCGCCACCCCTCCACCCACCCTTAGCCGAAAGTCCTTATTTAAATATCCCTGTTGTGATTGGATATTGAGTTTATGTATCATTACCCAAAGAAAAAAAAAAACACTTTTACCCTGTTTTGGATAATTTGCCCAGATTTGGGAAGGTTTCAATTCAAGATCTGTCTTCCAATTCATACTACAGAAAGACTTGTCCTCCAACTTTTTAAAAACCTTTTTCCCTTGCAAAAAAAAAAAAAAAAAAGGGTGGCGGGTAGGTGTCCCTATACTGAAACCCCCCTCTTGGAGGGTTTTGGAATTTCTTCTGAACTTTTCTGGATGGTACAGTTAGCCCTCAACTTGCAACCACAACTGAACCCAAATTTCCACTGCTAAGCAAGACAGCTGCTAAATCCCCGTTTTATGACCTTTCTGGCAATCGTTGTTAAGTGAATCACTGCAATTGTTAAATTAATAATACAGCTGTTAAGTGAATCTGGCTTCCTGTTGAATTCGCTTGTCAGAAGGTTGCTAAAGGTGATCACATGACCCCGGGACATTGCAACTGTCATAAATACATGCCAGTTACCAAGCATCTGAATTTAGATCATGAGGATGCTGCAATGTTTCTAAGTGTGGGGAAAGGGCATAAGTCCCTTTTTTCAATGCTGGTGTAACTTTGAACGGTCACTAAATGAATGGTCCTAAGTCGAGGGGTTACCTGCATCTTTAGTTGACTTTATTGTTGCTAACACCAGAGGGTGCTACTTTACCTGCTTCGTTTTCTGCTACACACCTTTCCCTTCTTTAGGGGCCTCTCTGGCAGTCACACCTCCCAAACTGACAACTTCCCTGTGGGAAATGTCCTCCTCCTGATACTTTCCTCTGGAATTTAGTGGCAGCATGAGAAGCCAAGAAGACTGGGGGGTTCTGGCAAGAAAGTGGGGTACAACCAGTGATGGGATTCAGCCAGTTCGCCCCACTTCTGGAGAACCGGTTGTTAACTCTCTGAGCAGTTTGGTGAACTGGTTGTTGGAAGAAATCATTAGGGCAGAGAACCGGTTGTTAAATTATTTGAATCCCACCACTGGGTAAGAGAAGTGACAGGACGTGCCGATGGGCACCAGCTCTTAGCTCAGGAAGTTTCAGAAGTTTCCTAGATTAAATCCACAAAATTTATTCAACGCAAGATAAGGGAGAAACAAGAGTACTATATGGTATGGAATAAATGGTATGAATGGTTAGAGGACAGGTGTAAAGGGTAAAGGAAGATTAAAGGAAGAAGATATATAGGAGTTAGAACTTAGTAACAAGCTCGTAGAAATGGGAATGACACATAATGTATGATTGTATTTTAGTATATTGACATATTAATATGTATAAATAAATAATAGAACCACATGTATAGATAGGTAAATTGAAGTAAGGGGGGGAAAGGATATATATAAAAGATGTATACTGGTGTGAAAATGTTGTAAAGAAGAAAATTGTCAAAAAACTTTTTTTAAAAAAAAAACTGTTTAATAAAAAAAATTTTTTAAAAAATAGCCAACATTCATTTCTCCCTTTTGAGGGATATCCTCAAAAGCAAACTCTCTTCCATCGGACAGAGTGAGCATTAGTAGGAAGAAGGAAAAAAGGAGCGTAGAGGAGTTGTTTGTCTTCAGGATCCTGCTTTCAATAACCCCATTGTGCAGTATGAATCACAGATGGCCCCTCAACCATCGATGCACTTAGATCAGGGACAGTGAACTCATGTCGCACCTATCAAAGGTGAGGTGCCACTACATTTTGGGTGACACACCAGCATTCACCAACAACACCCAACAACAACTGCAGGTAGTTTTCGACTTAAGACTACAATTGAGGCCAAAATTTCCATTGCTAAGCAAGACGGTTGTTAAGCAAATTCTGCCTCGTTTTACAACCTTTCTTGCAATATTTGTTAAGCGAATAGCAATAGCAATGGCACTTAGACTTATTTACCGCTTCGTAGTGCTTTTACAGCCCTCTCTAAACAGTTTACAGAGTCAGCCTATTGCCCCCAACAATCTGAGTCCTCATTTTACTGACCTCGGAAGGATCGAAGGCTGAGGCAACCTTGAGCCTGTGAGGATCGAACTCCTGGCAGTGGGCAGATCCAGCCTGCAATACTGCATTCTAACCACTGCGCCACCACAGCTCTGTACTTGTTAAGTTAGTAATATGGTTACTAACACAGTTAATGAATCTGGCTTCCCCATTGGCTTTGCTTATCAGAAGTTCTCAATAGGTGATCATGTGACCCCAGGACACTGTACTCATCATAAATATGAGCCAGTTGCCAAACATCCAAATTTTGATCACATGACCGCAGGGATGCTGCAACTGTGAAAAATGAGAGCAATTAACCAATGGAATAAGTTGTGGTTGCTCCCTCACTGAAGGCTTCCAAAAAGAGACTGGACAACCATTTGTCTGAAATGATATATAATATAACAACAGAGTTGGAAGGGACCTTGGAGGCCTTCTAGTCCAACCCCCTGCCCAGGCAGGAAACCCTACACCATCTCAGTCAGATGGTTATCCAACATTTTCTTAAAAATTTCCAGTGATATATATATAATGATATATATCTCTTGCTTGAGTAGGGGGTTGGACTAGAAGACCTTTGAGGTCCCTTCCATATTTTTCTATGTTCTATGGTCATAAGTCATTTTTTTTCAGTGCCATTCTAACTTCAGATGGTTACTAACCAAATGGTTGTAAGTCAAGGGCTATCTCTTTTTTCAAAAGCATACCCTGTTGTGTGATTTTCAGAGGTTGCATGTGAATGGGATCTTTTGTTTGTTCTACTTCTATTTCGTCTTTGTAATTATTTGATGTTTCTTTATATAATAACTAGCACCATACATGATTGGTCTGTATTTTTTTTCCAAGTAAATAAATATGTAAAGAATTGTTCTTTTGTTTAGGGGAAGGTGACATGCCAACAAAATCAAGGTAGGCATTTTTAGAATTTTTGACACACTTTATTTATTTTATTTATAATTTAATTTCTATACCGCCCTTCTCCCGAAGGACTCAGGGTAGTTTACAGCCATATTAAAACACCAAATACAAATAACAATTTTAAAAGCGAATTAAAACCAAATATTTAATAGGCCAGATCAACTAAAACGGTCAAGGACCGACATAAAACCCATTTAAAATTACAATTAAAATTATACCTAGGCTAGTCCCGCACGATGAAATAATAAAGTCTTCAGTTCACGTTTGAAGGTCCAGAGGTCGGGGAGTTGGCGTAGCCCCAGAGGCAGCTCATTCCAAAGGGCCGGTGCTGCCACAGAGAAGGCCCTCCCCCTGGGGGCCGGCAACCGAAATTGTTTGGTCGACGGCACCCTGAGGAGGCCCACTCTGTGGGAGCGCACAGGTCGTTCGGAGGCTATCGGTGGCAGAAGGCGGTCTCGTAAATAACCCGGTCCTAAGCCATGGAGCGCTTTAAAGGTGGTAACCAACACCTTGAATTGCACCCGGAAGGCTACCGGCAGCCAGTGCAGGCCGCACAGGACACTGAGCCTAAAAGGTTTACAATCAGTGAACTACAAAGTTAATTAAGCAGGGATGTCCATCAGAGAGGGCAAAAAAAGCAGGAAGAGGAGAGGGACTACAATTGTACTATCAAACTCCATCTCATTTCTTACATCTGCGGCATGGACAACATGCTTTAAAAATGTGCATCTGACATCTTAATTTTTGGAGTCCTGCCGCTGCGGATGCCCCTGGAATTAACCCATCTTCCATATTTTCAAAATGCATTGAACCATAAAAAGAACATATACTGGATACCATTGTTTCTCAATGTTGGCAACTTTAAGGATTGTGGACTTCAACTCCCCGAGTTCCCCTGCTGGCAAATTTCTGGATCATGCAGAGCAAGAAGTTCTAGGGGTAAGGACCGGAGAGTAGAAGTGTTTACGAGAATTAGCAGAAAGTCCTCTGGAACAGGGGTCTCCAACCTTGGCAACTTTAAGACTTGTGGACTTCAACTCCCAGAATTCTGAGAGTTGAAGTCCACAAGTCTTAAAGTTGCCAAGGTTGGAGACCCCTGATCTGGAAGAGTCATGTTGGTGCAGTAATTGAAGTGCTAGCCTTGTCCCACCTTAGGTGTGAAAGCCAGCTGGGTGACTTTGGGCCAATCACCAGGAGACTGAGTTCTAGTCCCACCATAGACGTGAAAGCCAGCTAGGTGACTTTGGGCAATCACCAGGAGACTGTGAGTTCTAATCCCACCTTAGATGTGAAAGCCAGCTGGGTGACTTTGGGCCAATTACCAGGAGACTGTGAGTTCTAGTCCCATCTTAGACATGAAAGCTGGCTGGGTAACTTTGGGTCAGTCACTCTCTCTCTCAGCTGAGCCCACCTCACAAGGTTATTGTTGTGGGGAAAATAGGAGAAAAAAGGAGTATTAGATATATTCACTACCTTGAGTCATTTATAAAGTAATAAAGGCAGGATAAAAATCAAACCTATAAAATAAATAAATAACTGACCAGCCACATCACGCAACAAAGACAAAAGAAACAATAACATTTAATAAATAAGAGACTTGAGGGCCATAATATCGAAGGGGTAAAAACCAAGGAACTTCAGGACAAATTTTTCTAATGCCCCCAAACCAGCCATTGTGCATATATCCATTCATCCATTCTACATTTTTGTGATTGGGATGGTTCAAAGTGCGTGGGTGGGGGCTCATGTATGGAGAAGGAAGGGAAGTGAAATGGAGGACATCAAGAGAAGAAAGCAAAAGGCTCCCTTCCTTCTTCATTGTCTACCTCTTCTTTCTTTCTTTCATCTCCCCCCTCCGCCTTGGAAAAACACTGCAGCAAAAAAAAAAAATATTAGCAGCACTGCAATCATTAATATGCAAAAATGCAAATGAGGAGGTAATTAAGCCACAGTCCTCAGGAGGATATTTCCATCATAATGAATTCTATTGTCAGGGAAAAGCAGCCAGGCGCATTGATGGTAGCGTAAAGGAATATCAACTACCAAGATCGATCAAAACAGGGTGCCCCTCGTTCCCCATTTTTTGGAAGTGGGCTAAAAGCTGGGATGAGGGGCTGAGGCTCTGGAGGGGGGCACTACTGTTTCCTTCCCTACTGCAAGGACGGTTTGCTCCCTGGGATAGGGAGGAGGTGAAGGCAAAGAGTTTGGGGGTACTCCTAAAGCAGAATGAGAAAAACAAAAGCTGTTTTGCACCCTCCCTGCAGCTAGGCGCCATGCCTGTGCCAGCTCATATACAAGAAAACTCATATATGGGGAACATCTTCTTCCTGGCATGCACAGAGCACCAGCATGCCAAAGAGGTGCCTGTTTTTAGGGCATAGCAACGCATGAGAAAATGTGGAATCTTTCGGCTAACATGCTCAGGATGAGCATTGCAGGATGCTTGGATACCTCTGGTGTCCTTCCAGCTTTTCGCTCACTGAAGCCAGGGCCGAATCTACACAAAGGGGGAACTCGCTGGTTCAAATGTTTAACGAAACAGTGTAAATCAAAGGCACTCCTTCATTTTTCTTGGAGATCTTTGACGTAGGTTGAAGGGAACCCCTAGAAAAATGAGAGGGCAGGCTCCCTTCTTGAGAGGTCATCTTTGGAGTCCACAGTGTTGGACAATTTCTGTCCAAACTTCAACCTTCCCCCTTTTTTTTAAGGGAAGATGGTTGAGAAGGTGGTTGGCACAAAGCAGCAGAAGGTCTTGAATCAAATGTATTATCTGGACCAGGGGTAGGCAACTATGGCCCTTTGTGACCTGTGGACTTCAACTCCCAGAAGTCATCTCTTTGAACAGCCATTTGTCTCCTGCTTGAGCAGAGGACTAGACTAGAACAGGGGTCTCCAAGCTTGGCAACTTTAAGACTTGTGGACTTCAACTTCCAGAATTCTGGGAGTTGAAGTCCACAAGTCTTAAAGTTGCCAAGCTTGGAGACCCCTGGACTAGAAGACCTCCGAAGTCCTTTCTAACTCTGTTATTCTGTAAGTAACACGTTTTAAACATTAGGAAATGCTGAGATGTTTCTTTTCTTTTTTTAAAAAAAACTTTTATAAGCCGCAATGCCACTTAAAACAGTCCTAAAGTCTTTCAAGTATAAAGATTTCTTCTCGGACAGTTCCAGGTTTGGTTCCGTGATCATGCAAAACTCTGCCCTTTTTTTTTTTTGCAACTGCTTTTCTTTAAAAAAAGATAAAATAAGCTGTTCCTGACAAATTTCAGATTTTAAAAGATGCTCTAGTTCATTCTTCCAAATTTTCTTCAAGGCAGTGGTGGGTTTCACTTACCTTTGCTATCGGTTCGCTCACACACGTGCCAGTTCTGTGCATATTTGATGACGTCTGGGCGGGTGAGTGGAGCCTCCCACCACCGCTACTACCGGTTCGCCTGAACCGGGGCGAACCCGTAGCAACCCACCACTGCTTCAAAGTTAGGAAAAGATTGGTGGATTAGAAACTTCCCCTCAAAAATCCAGTTAAAATGGGACTGATCTGCCCCATATATCGGGAGTGGTAAATTTAATTTTGGGCTTTATCCTCACTTTACATACTATTAGGTATGTAGGGGGAAGAATCAGGGTTGAGAGGGAATAAGGCATAATATGATTAATTTTCGCTTCATTTCAAGCTTCCTCTCACATCTTTTTAAAAGGAGTCTTCTGCTGATATTTTGTCAATATGCTCTTTTCTTTTCTTTCTCATTAATTAATTGATTGCCTGGGGGAAGAAGTAGAGAATGAATCAGCTGAATGACTTCTAAAGATGGTAGATTCTTCAACCTAGTAATCCAGTCAATGGTTAGAATTCATAAAGATACAGAAAATAAAGTTTCACACACTAAAGCGCTGTTTCTCAACCTTGGCCACCTGAAGTTGTGTAGATTTCATCTTCCAGAATTCCCCAGCCAACTTGGAGATGATGGATGTTGGAATTCCACCCAACCTCTCTACGGTTAAGAGTTCCTGAAGATACAAGATACAAAAATGAAGTTTTACACACTAAGGCTGTGTTTTTCAATCTTGGCCACTTGAAGTTGTGTAGATTTCATCTTCCAGAATTCCCCAGCCAACTTGGAGATGGTGGATATTGGAACTCCGCCCAACCTCTCTATGGTTAAGAGTTCCTGAAGATACGAGATACAAAAATGAAGTTTTACACATTAAGGCTGTGTTTTTCAACCTTGGCAATTTGAAGCCAACATAAGGAATTCTGGGAGTTGAAGTCCACACATCTTCAAGCGGCCAAGGTTGAAAAACTCTGCTGTGAGGAGAGGATGAGTTCATCCTTCCCAGGGCAGGCAATTCTGGGAAGTTATGAATTCATTTTAAACCACTTTGGGGGGGCGTTGTTTCATGGCTTTGACAGCCCTCAAATTTTTTAGCAGCTGTGTCAATAGGGACAGAGGGAGGGTAACATATATGATGTGTGGAGAAAGGAAGTGACAGGTGTGTGGCAACAGGCCATATGTGTACGTCTGTGTGTGTTGAGATTAGTAAGTAGATGGTTCTCTATGATGCTCCCATCTCCATTTCTTCTTGGACTTCTGCCATATCCAGTATAAAGCCTCTGGCTATATTATTGCTATTTTTCAAGGATTTCTCTTGCTGTATATATGAGATGCTTAGCTTGCCCCCCACACACACACACACACATCCCCAAGAGGAATGGAGGTATTTAGCTATGATGGAGGCATCATCCAAACATAAATGGCATCTCTTAGTGGTTTCAAATGAGAAAGTTCCTGTTTGCAGGCACTTCTTTTTCCATTCTCCTAGCTCTTAATCTTAAAATCTAGACTCTTCCCAAGTCCTACATACATGCCTAGTCATTTAAATCAGTGTTTCTCAACATCAGCAGCTTTAAGATGGACGGACTTCAACTCCCAGAATTCCCTAGCCAGCAAAAGAAAGCTGGCTGGGGAATTCTGGGAGTTGAAGTCCACCCATCTTAAAGCTGCTGACGTTGAGAAACACTAATTTAAATAATTTACCCTCCCTCCATGCTGGCCCTTGTACCCAAAACGTCTACCAATATCTTACAGCACAGGTAGTCCTTGAGATATGACCACGATTGCGATCAGAATTTCCATTGCGAAATTAGGCAGTTGACAAGTGTGAGACATTTGATTGTACGACTCTTTATGCCATGGTTGCAAGGAATTGTTAAGTGAATCACGCAGTCGTTAAAAGTGAATCTGGTTTCCCACTTTGCTTGTTGGAAACTAGCTGGGAAGGTCACAAATGACATTCATGTGAACCTTGGATGGTGCAGCCATTGGAAATACATTCCAGTTGCCAAGGGCTTGAATTTTGATCATGTGACAGTGGGGATGTTTTGTTATGTAAGTGCGAGGATTGGTTGTAAGTCACTTTCTGCAGTGCCGTTGTCTCTAAACGAATGTTTGTAAGTCGAGGACTACCTATATCCCATTTTTCTAAAAGGCTTTCCTTCTCACCCATCCCCTTATTGTGACAAATCCTTCACAAATCTTCATTCTATGACTCTTTCCTTCCTTCTGTTGCTTGCTCTTATGGTGTAACCCAGGGATGATATTCACTTACCGTATTTTTCAGAGTATAAGACGCACCTTAGATTTTGGGGAGGAAAATAAGAAAAAAGCTGATTGGCGGGTAGATGAGCCTCCCGGAATATCCCCAATCAGCTGTTCCCAGAGGTGAATTTTAGCAACAGGTTCCTTGGTTGTGAGCTTTGTGCCTTGCTTTTTTTTTTTTTTTGCTTTTTTTTCTGCCTCTAAAAATCCTTTCAGAAAAAACTTTTTTCTGCCTCTGAAAGCCTCTGAAACAGAGCTTCAGAAAAAAAGCCTCTGAAGCTCTGTTTGGGAGCTTTGTTTCTGAAGCTTCGTTTCTGATGCTTTTTTCAGTCTCTGGAACCTGAGTTTGAGAAGCTGAGTGGGGCTACATTCGGAGTATAAGACCCACCCAGATTTTCACCCTCTTTTTGGGGGGAAAAAGGTGTGTCTTATACTCGGAAAATTCAGTACTTTCCCTACCAATTCACAAATGTAAGCATGCGCCCAACGCATCCACGCATGCCCCATCCATGCATGCGCCCGGCCTTCTGCGCATGCACTTTTCTGGCGCACGAACTTTCCCCGCAAGTGCCCAGACTCAAAAACAGGCCTAAATAGGATGGCAGAGCTGGGACGGGTGGGCAGGCCCAGCCACAATTTCCGCTACCGGTTTGGGTGAACCGATTCAAACCTGCTGAATACCACCTCTGTGTAACCCGTCTTACAAGACCCATGTTCTACCTTTCTCTCTTTTCCACAACCTTTCTTCAAATCCTTCTTTCGCACTTGAACTTTCTTATCATTGCAATTATTATTATTATTATTTGCACCTTTTGATTCCAGAAACAATCCCATCAAAACAATGGTCTTCAGGAGGTAATTCAGAATCTGTATGCACCAACAGGTCCATATAGGAAAGAGAGAAAGGGAAGGGAAGGAGAGTTGCAGAGGAAAAGGGAGAGAGCAGGTGAAGTTAACTTTTTTTTTAAAAAAGTGACAATTTTTACTGAAGGGGATATTAAATATGCTCTTTTTAGGGCTCTTGATGGCTGCTAGCAAAGAAGATATGAGGTTAGAACAGTGTTTTTCAACCTCAGCGCAGGGGTGAAATCTACTTACCTTCCCTACTGGTTTGGAAGTGTGCGCTCTTGTGCGTGCGCACATCACATGCGATTTTGGACCCTCTGCACATGCGCAAAGCCATAAAAGCAGAGGGTAAAAAAAAGTTAACACCAGGAAGTAACAACAACCAGGCGGATGGGCAGAGCTTCACACTGCCGCTAGTACAAGTTCTCCAAACCACCCGCCCCAGCCGCTGCCACCAGTTCGGCCAAACTAGGCCAAACCCCTGCCTCAGCAGCTTGAAGATGTGTGAACTTCAACTCCCAAAATTCTGGGAGTTGAAGTCCACATATCTTCAAACAGCCGAGGTTGAGAAACACTGGATGGAAGTAAGATGGTCAGCCAGATTGTGTCCCACTGAAAGAAACAAGAATATTGATGACAAAAGTTAAGGTTGCAAGGAAAGGAGTAAATTGGAGAGAGGATGTGTGGACTTCAGAATTGGCGACAGGAAGGGCATCCGGCCATTAAAACACTCTGCTAGCTCAATTCTGTTGCCCAAAGTCCACCCGGCAAGGGATTATGGGGTCGTTAAATGAAGATGATAATGATGATGTGTGAACTTCAAAATGCTCAGCCAAAGCTATTGAGTAGGGGAATGCTTGGAATCATAGAGCAAGCTCTATCTACAGATAGTCTTCAACTTACAACCATTCATTTAGGGATGAAGTTACATCACTGAAAAAAACATGACAGTTGCAGCATCCCAAATGGTCACGTGATCCAAATTTGGACAACTTGGCAACTGGCTCATATTTTTTTTAATATTTTTTTGGTCACAACAGTATATACAATCATCAACATAAACAATAATTCATCATGAGAGAAAAAGTATATATAAGTAAAAGTATAAGTAAAAGTAAGCATATAATACTATAATGAAGAGAACAATAGGACAGGAACGGTAGGCACTTTTGTGCTCTTATGCACGCCCCTTATAGTCCTTTTAGGAATGGGGTGAGGTCACTAGCAGACAGTTTTTGGTTGAAGATTTTGGAGTTTTGAGTAGAGACTATAGAGTCAGGTAGTGAGTTCCAAGCGTTAACAACTCTGTTACAAAAGTCATATTTTCTGCAATCGAGTTTGAAACGGTTGACATTAAGTTTAAATCTATTGTTTGCTCTTGTATTGTTGCGATTGAAGCTGAAGTAGTCTTTTACAGGAAGGATATTACAATAGATGATCATGTCGGAGTCAGCGGAGTTCTAAGTTTTCTAAACCCAGGATTTCAAGCCTGATGGTATAAGGTATTTTGTTGTTTTCAGAGGAGTGAAGAAGTCTTCTAGTAAAATATTTCTGGACGCGTTCGATAGTATTAATGTCAGAGATGTGGTATGGGTTCCAGACGGATGAGCTGTATTCAAGAATAGGTCTGGCAAATGTTTTGTATGCTTTGGTTAGTAGTGTAGAGTTTTTGGAAAAGAAGCTACGTAAAATTAAGTTTACAACTCTTAGAGCTTTTTTATTGATGATGGTTGCATTGTCCCAGGGTCACGCGATCCCCTTTTACGACCTTCTAACAAGCAAAAGCAATAGGGGAAGCCAGATTCGCTTTACAACCGTGTTACTAATTTAACAACTGCAGTGATTCACTTAAAAACTGTGGCAGGAAAGCTCATAAAATAGGACAAAACATGCCGTCTCGCTTACGAACATAAATTTTGGGTTCAGTTCAATTCAATTCTGGTCGTAAGTTGAGGACTAGCTGTACTTAGAGCAGGGATCTCCAACCTTGGCAACTTTAAGACTTGTGGACTTCAAAGATGGCTGAGGAATTCTGGGAGTTGAAGTCCACAAGTCTTAAAGTTGCCAAGGTTGGAGATCCCTGACTTAGAGAGATCTGGACAAGACAACAGAAAGGGGCATTTTGTCAGATAAGTAGGACCAAACCCATTTAAGTTTCAAGGTATGGCTTTTAGTCACCAAAGGAATACAGATAATCCTCACTTAACAACGATTTATTTAGCAATCGTTCAAAGTTACAATGAGTGACTTATGACCAGTCCTCGCACTTATTGCAGTGTCCTCATTGGGCACATGATCACGATTCAGGAACTTGAATCCAATGGTATTCAATGGTTCACTTGATCACCATTTGCAACTTTCCCAGCCAGCTTCTAACAAGTTAATAAGGTAGCTGGCAGGAGATCATTAGTCACTATCCTGGGATGTTTTGCATAAGAAGTGCAGGTGATTCCCTTACCCATTGCAATGGGACTGCCACGTCTGCTATCAATAAACAGGGCAGACATGTGCTGTTTTGCTTAATGACCGCTTTGCTTAGTGATGGAGTTTCCAGTCCAACTGAGGTTGTTGAGCAAGGACTACTTGTATTTTCTTAAAAGTCAGGGAGGAGAAGGAATCTGATGGGATGCTAAGACAACCTTACTGGGGCCCCTGGGTGTCATATTGGGGATCCTAACAGCACTCCAGTTTGCTTGGAAATAACATGATATTGCAGAAATAGATTGTCATATATACACGAATCATCATCTGTCGGTGTAATTGACAAGGCAGCAGTCTTAGAACTGAACTGATCCAATACACAATTTATTCTGACATTTACATGTGTGCTTACATGAACACAAAGATCTCTTCGTGATGTGCAGAGAAATGAGGAGGCAGATTGAAAAAAAAATTAAAAATGATGTCCTATTACAGTATATCACTAAGTTGGCTGGGGTTTCTTCTTTTGAAAGGCCAAGGGACTAGCAACTTAAGATTGCTCCTGGATTTAAGTTGCACGCCGCTTCCTGGATTTGGCCTCAGTTTAACATCGCCCTTCTTTCTTTCTTTCTTTCTTTCCATCTCTGCCGAAAAGCAAAGGCTGACTCAAAATGAGCGGGGTTGGCTTGATGCCATCTTGCAGCTGGTGTCTCGCATCTTAAGCCTGTCGTTTTTCAAATGTCAGCCAGCCAGAGAACCCAGGCGAAGGTTTGCGAGGGTGCCTCAGCCCTAGGATGGGGCGGAGAGGAGAGTGGGGGGGAGATGAAAAATCACACTTGAGGGAGGAAGAGGAGGGGGGCAGAGGAGGGAAATGGTGTGGTGAGGAGGTGGGGGGGAGAGACTCCATGAGGCTGCAGCTGTTACCAGCAGAGGTGGCAAGGGGGGGAGGGAACGGTGGGGGTTGAGGGAAGTGTCAGTGAGCAGCGAGGGCTCAGAGACCCCCTCCATCTTCTTAGCACTTTTGTGGTCATTAAGCAAGGGTAGAACTGGAGATGGAAGAGCTAAACAGTTGCTTCTACGGTTCTTGTCCCCCCTCCCGCCCCTCCTTCGTAGTTCTGCAACCATGCTTGATCTCAGCCAGCACGTGTTCCAGCTGTCCCAATACAAGTGGGACGGCCCCTTCTTTTGTGGAAATCGTCCCTGTTCAAACTCTGCCCTTATTTTCTTGAGGGCAATGCCTTTGAAAGCAGCCACCGCAACAAAAAGACTCGGATGCATGCGAGGTGGCCTAACATTTGCAAATCTCTAGCAGCTTCAGTGTCTTGGGTGCCAATAGACACAAGTCTTATCTCTTGATGGAGCAAAAGAGTGTGGGCAAAAGTTTTTTTTGGGGGGTGGGGTTGCGCTTCAAGGGCAGGCTGCCCTTCAGAAGAATCGGGAGGGGCAAGAAAACAGAAGAGGTTTAGATAGAGATTGTGGGTGTCCGGAAGGTTAGAAATGGGAGACACTGTTCATGGTTTTGAGTGCGAGTTTCACGTCTAAGACGTAGCAAGAGAAAATGGAAAGTGGTCTAGCAGAGGTGTAATTTTCCCACCAGCAGAATAAAATGTAATAAATATGCCAATTGCCAACAGAGGCAATTGAACTGACGGAGGCCCCATCTGGGTCTCAAGACTGGTGGAGAGAGAAGTTCCCTGAGAATGGGTTCCAGCATGGATCTGAAAGCTCGGAAGACTAAACCTCTGGTCCTGGTGACTGATCCAGATTGGATCCTGCAAACATTATCCTGGGACATGTATATTTTGTCTTCATTCGTAGTGAATGGAAGCTGAGTGCATTAAGACAATCTACACATTTTCTATTTGAATTTGGTAAATCCTTGGATACTTTGCTTTTTAGTGAGAATCTGAATACTAAATAGCCTTTTAGGAAACCATTCTGCTCCGTTTCGTAACACTTTTCTTGCTTCAGAAGCTGATGTTAAACAACAGGTGCGGAAAACTCCAGCAGTGTCCCAGATCCCTAGGTCTGCCCCTATTTTTGCCCATGAAAATATTAAAGGCTATGTACACAATAAGTAGAGAAATGGAGGAGGAAACTAGGCCTAAACAATAGCCAGTAAAATCAGCAAAATCCATCACTGCAGATTTAAAGAAAGAATTTCCTGTACTGAGGCTCCTCCTCTTTCTTATAAAACTCCTACTATTGCCCAAACTCCTCCTTTTCTGCTGGAATTATATAAGTTAGTTTGGAGATAGCCTTGAAGATGGTTTGGAAAACATGACTGTAGCCCAGAAAGAGGGCATGGGGTAAGGTAGAAACTCAAGGTTGTCCCATCTTGACTCTCTTTCGTATAAAAGGGAATCCTTAACTTACGACCCCGATTCGGATTAGAATTTCCATTGCTAAGCAAGGTCATTGTTCACTAAATCATGCTTGGTTTTACAACCCTTTTTACCATGCTTCTTAACTCCAGCTGTTAAGTGAATCAACAGTCATTAAGAAAATCTGGATTCCCCCATTGACCTTGCTTGTCAGAAGCTGGCTGGGAAGGTCACAAATAGCCATCGCCTGACCGCAGGAGTCATACAGGCTGGTTGCCAAGTGCCTCAATTTTGATCATGTGGCCACAGCAGTGTGGGTTTCAAATTTTTTTTACTACCGGTTCTGTAGGTGTGGCTTGGTGGACGTGGCATTGCTTGGTGGATGTGGCTTGGGCGTGGCAGAGGAAGGATACTGTAAAATTTCCATTCCCTCCCCACTCCAGGGGAAGGATACTGCAAAATCCCCATTTCCTCCCAATCAGCTGGGACTCGGGAGGCAGAGAATAGATGGGGACAGGGCCAGTCAGAATTTTTACTACCGGTCCTCCAGAACCGGTCAGAACCTGCTGAAACCCACCTCTGGGCCACAGGGGTGCTGCAACAGTCATAAGTGTGAGGGCACTAATTTTTTCAGTGTTATTTGAACTTTGAACAGTCACTAAATGGATGGTTATTAAGTCGAGGACTACCTGTTTCAGTACTTCTAAGCTTTAAGATCCCTAATATTAAAATGTATGGACTTCAACTCTAGTTGGATAATTTTGGGAACTGAAGACCTCAGCTCTTAAAGTTTGCAAGGTTTTCTTGAAATACTGCCCTAGGACAGGGCTCTGCAAACTTGGCTCTTTTAAGACTTGTGGACTTCAATTCCCAGAGTTCCTCAGCCAGCAAAGCTACGAAGTAAATTACAGGCGATGATGTCCCTTGTGCAGGAAGATAGTCCTGATGAAGATGACTGTCTATTTAAAATGGGTGAAATGACACATTGCAAAAGCTATTGGAGAAGAGCTGGAATGGATCTGTATAGAGCAAGAAATAGCACTAGAATTGTGGACGAAAACATTTTGCAGCCCCACCATGAATGAATCTGTCCTTATTCTGAGGCAGATTATTCTCTCGTTCTTTTGCAGATCAATCGCGGGTAGACATGATTTCTTTCTCATGAGGCTTAATTTCAGCATTTGGTTCAGACAGCATTTGATTACTGACATGTGATATTCTTCAGTGTAGCAATTAACAGGAACACACAGTGACACCCAACAACAGTCTCTAGTATTAGCATTACAGAAATAGGAATAAAAATATGTTAAAAATCATCAGGCTAGGAACGATCAAATCACCTTACATAAGGTATAAAGTAAATGAGCTTCCATGTTTGTCAGTTTGCAGGACAACACAACTCTTGACAACACAAATGACGAAGCCACATGATTGCCTTTTAACAAGGCTTTTAAAATAAATATGAAATGACCTATACAGATTTCAAAGTACAGGTACTTACACCACATGCAACTATTTCTTTAGTGGCCATTCAAAGTTACGATGACGCTGAAAAAATGTCACTTACAATCAGTCCCCGCACTTACGACTATCGCAGCTCCCCATGGTCACGTGACCAAAATTTGGGCCCTTTGGCAACTGGCATGTATTTTTTTTTTTTTTTATAAAAAAGTTTTATTTTTACAATCTTGTCAAATAATTCATCCAATGTACAGTTATATACAATTAGTCGGGCCTGCCCAGTCACCACCCCCCTTTTTAACCTTCTTCCCTCTTCTACCTTCTTTTACTTTCCAAACCTTCCTCTCCTTCTCTTATCTACCTCCTCTCCTCCCTCCACCCTACACTCTTCTCCCTCTTCTACCCCTCTTCCTTCCTCTTCTCCTCTTTCCTACCTCCTACTCTCTCTTTTTTCCCTCCCCACGGTTCTAAAATGGGAACTGGTCAGACCCGACCCTACATTAATTATATTTATACATCTTCAATAATCCCTGTACATTAACCATCACTCCATCACTGACCTCAACCCCCAATTCCTTCCCTTTACCCCCACCCCCACCCCGACTTCCCAGAACAAAATGCAGGGTATCAAAACTAACAATCATAATCTAAAATAATTCCTAAATTATAATCTCTAGTCTCTCCACGCTTATTCACACTCTCAATTCCCCTCTCCTTCAAAAATATATCTAATACAAATTATTTCCTAAATTTACTCATATGCTATTTGATATTTTTTTATCTGATACTTATTTTGAATATAATCAATCCACATTTTCCATTCTAAAATATATTTTTCTTGTGTATAGTCTTTCAAGTAAGCAGAGATTTTTGCCATTTCTGCCAGATTTGATACTTTGAGAGTCCATTCTTCAATTGTAGGTAATTCTTCTTTCTTCCAATATTGAGCAATCAAAAGTCTTGCGGCTGTTATTAAGTTCAGAATCAATTTAGTCTCTATAGCTACTGGCATGTATTTATGATGGTTGCAGCTCCCTGGGGTTATGTGATCCTCATTTGCAACCTTCCCAGTCGGCTTCCAACAAGCAAAGTCAATGGGGGAAACTAGACTTGCTTAACAACTTCGTGATTCGCTTAACACGTGCGGCAAGAAGGTTATAAAATCGGGCACCGTTCCCTTAACCGCCACCTGGCTTAGCAACGGGAGTTCTAGCTCCAGTGGTGGTCGTAAGTCAAGGACGACCTGCATTTGTTTCAGTTCAGATACAACACCCAATTAGTGAACAAGACAAGGAGAAAGAGCTAGCCCTTTTCTCCGACGATATCCTGACCTGCTTCTTCTTTCTTTTCGGGTGAAAAAGAACCTACTGCCAAATGGGTTAGCCACACCTAAATTTAGAGGTAGCCCTGTGCCGTTGGTCCCCTCACCCACCTCCCCATGATACCACACTCCCCATTCCCTGAAACAGCAGAGAAGCGAAACAGATTGGGAGGGGGGCTGGTAGAAGTTGTCTTTGCCACCTGCAAAGGGCTGTGGGATTTCTAATTACAGCTGGCCCATCTTTGCCCACAAGGAGAATGTTGTTTCCATTCTGGGCTAACCACAACGTTACCTCTCCGGCTCCGCTCTTCAGCAGAGTGCGAGTTCTCCTACCATCACCACCCGGCTCTTTGATGACACAAAGCCTGCAAAAGCACAACTCTTGACAACACAAATGACGAAGCCACATGATTGCCTTTTAACAAGGCTTTTAAAATAAATATGAAATGACCTATACAGATTTCAAAGTACAGGTACTTACACCACATGCAACTATTTCTTTAGTGGCCATTCAAAGTTACGATGACGCTGAAAAAATTTCACTTACAATCAGTCCTCGCACTTACAACTATCGCAGCTCCCCATGGTCACATGACCAAAATTTGGGCCCTTTGGCAACTGGCATGTATTTTTTTTTTTTATAAAAAGTTTTATTTTTACAATCTTATCAAATAATTCATCCAATGTACAGTTATATACAATTAGTCGGGCCTGCCCAGTCACCACCCCCCTTTTTAACCTTCTTCCCTCTTCTACCTTCTTTTACTTTCCTCACCTTCCTCTCCTTCTCTTATCTTCCTCCTCTCCTCCCTCCACCCTACACTCTTCTCCTCTTCTACCCCTCTTCCTTCCTCTTCTCCTCTTCCTACCTCCTACTCTCTTTTTCCCTCCCCACCGTTCTAAAATGGCAACTGGTCAGACCCGACCCTACATTAATTATATTTATACATCTTCAATAATCCCTGTACATTAACCATCACTCCATCACTAACCTCAACCCCCAATTCCTTCCCTTTACCCCCACCCCCACCCCGACTTCCCAGAACAAAATGCAGGGTATCAAAACTAACAATCATAATCTAAAATAATTCCTAAATTATAATCTCTAGTCTCTCCACGCTTATTCACACTCTCAATTCTCTCCTTCAAAAATATATCTAATACAAATTATTTCCTAAATTTACTCATATGCTATTTGATATTTTTTTATCTGATACTTATTTTGAATATAATCAATCCACATTTTCCATTCTAAAATATATTTTTCTTGTGTATAGTCTTTCAAGTAAGCAGAGATTTTTGCCATTTCTGCCAGATTTGATACTTTAAGAGTCCATTCTTCAATTGTAGGTAATTCTTCTTTCTTCCAATATTGAGCAATCAAAAGTCTTGCGGCTGTTATTAAGTTCAGAATCAATTTAGTCTCTATAGCTACTGGCATGTATTTTATGATGGTTGCAGCTCCCTGGGGTTATGTGATCCTCATTTGCAACCTTCCCAGTCGGCTTCCAACAAGCAAAGTCAATGGGGGAAACGAGACCCGCTTAACAACTTCGTGATTCGCTTAACACGTGCGGCAAGAAGGTTATAAAATCGGGCACCGTTCCCTTAACCGCCACCTGGCTTAGCAACGGGAGTTCTAGCTCCAGTGGTGGTCGTAAGTCAAGGATGACCTGCATTTGTTTCAGTTCAGATACAACACCCAATTAGTGAACAAGACAAGGAGAAAGAGCTAGCCCTTTTCTCCGACGATATCCTGACCTGCTTCTTCTTTCTTTTCGGGTGAAAAAGAACCTACTGCCAAATGGGTTAGCCACACCTAAATTTAGAGGTAGCCCTGTGCCGTTGGTCCCCTCACCCACCTCCCCATGATACCACACTCCCCATTCCCTGAAACAGCAGAGAAGCGAAACAGATTGGGAGGGGGGCTGGTAGAAGTTGTCTTTGCCACCTGCAAAGGGCTGTGGGATTTCTAATTACAGCTGGCCCATCTTTGCCCACAAGGAGAATGTTGTTTCCATTCTGGGCTAACCACAACGTTACCTCTCCGGCTCCGCTCTTCAGCAGAGTGCGAGTTCTCCTACCATCACCACCCGGCTCTTTGATGACACAAAGCCTGCAAAAGCGCAGCTCTTGTGTTCCGAGACCAAAAAGACCTACATTGGACTCGGGGGTGGGGGTGGGAGGAGAGGATGAGTTACGTTTTGAACGATTTATCCTTAGCTAAAAATTGGGAAGGACGGAAAGAGGGAGGCAGGGAGGGAGGGAAGGAAGGAAGGAAGGAAAGGAAGAAAGGAGGGAGGGAGGGAGGAAGGGAGGGAGGGAGAGAGGGAGGAAGGAAGGAAGGAAGGAAGGAAGGAAGGAAGGAAGGAAGGAAGAAGGAAGGAAGAGGGAGGAAGGAAGGAAGAAGGAAGGAAGGAAGGAAGGAGGGAGGGAGGAGGAGGGAGGAGGGAGGAAGGAAGGAAGGAAGGAAGGAAGGAAGGAGGAGGAGGGAGGAAGGAAGGAAGGAGGAGGGAGGGAGGGAGGGAGGGAGGGAGGGAAGGAAGGAGGGAGGGAGGGAGGGAGGGAGAGAGGACGGGAGGAAGGAAGGAAGGAAGGAAGGAAGGAAGGAAGGAAAGAAGGAAGGAGGGAGGGAGGGAGGAGGGAGGGAAGGAAGGAAGGAGGGAGGAGGGAGGGAAAGAAGGAAAGGAAGGAAGGAGGGAGGGAGGAAGGAGAGAGGACAGGAAGAAGGAAGGAAGGAAGGAAGAAAGGAAGGAAGGAAGGAAGGAAGAGGAGGGAGGGAGGAGGAGAGGGAGGAGGAGAGGAGGAGGAAGGAGAGGAAGGAAGGAAGGAAGGAAGGAAGAAGGAAGGAAGGAAGGAAGAGGAGGAAGGAAGGAAGGAAGGAAGGAAGGAAGGAGGGAGGAGGAGGGAGGAGGAGGAGGAAGGAAGGAAGGAAGGAAGGAGGGAGGAGGAGGAAGGAAGGAAGGAAGGAAGGAGGAGGAGGAAGGAAGGAAGGAAGGAGGAGGGAGGGAGGAGGGAGGAAGGAAGGAAGGAGGAGGGAGGAGGGAGGAGAGGAGGGAGGAAGGAAGGAAGGAAGGAAGGAAGGAAGGAAGGAAGGAGGGAGGGAGGAGGAGGAAGGAAGGAAGGAAGGAGGAGGGAGGAAGAAGGAAGGAAGGAGGGAGGAGGAAGGAGAGAGGAGGAAGAAGGAAGGAAGGAAGGAAGAAGGAAGGAAGGAAGGAGGAAGGAGGAGGGAGGAGGAAGGAAGGAAGGAGGGAGGAGGAGGAGGAGGAGGAAGGAAGAGGGAGGAAGGAAGGAAAGAAGGAAGGAGGGAGGGAGGGAGGGAAGGAAGGAAGGAAGGAGGAGGGAGGGAGGGAAGGAAGGAAGGAAGGAAGGAAGGGGGAGGAAGGAAGGAAAGAAGGAAGGAAGGAGGGAGGGAAGGAAGGAAGGAAGGAAGGAGGAGGAGGGAGGGAGGGAAGGAAGGAAGGAAGGAGGGAAGGACAGAGTTGGAAGGAACATTGGAGGTTTTCTAATCAAACTCTCTGCTCAGCAGGAGACCCTATATACCATTTCAAACAAATGGTTGTCCAATCTCTTCTTTAAAAACCTCCAGTATTGGAGCACCCACAACTTCTGGAGGCAAGGGGGAAGGAAGGAAAAAAGGAAGGAGAAAATCTCTCTGAAAGTCAACAAGGCCTCACAAAATATTTTCCTTTCAAGCATACAGTATGTGTAGGCTACTTTCCTCTCTGCCAAAACTACAGGTCCGGAATTAGGCAGCTGGGTTTGGCCAGGTTTCCAAACCCTTTGACTAGAGGTCACAGCTGCCATTGTGCAGGGCAGCATTCCCCGGTGATCAGTGCAAATATGGGTCAGATTCAAATGGGTCATCCTTGTCCAAGGGGATTAGGAAAATAGGGGCATTGCCAAGGCTGGACATTCTGCCGACTATTTCAGCCTGGCTTTCTAGCAGGACATAGAAAGGATGAATTTGCTTTGGTGGATATCTCTTCACAAATCCATCAATGTCAGGAACAGTGAGATTCGGGTACCAATCTTCACATAGCTCTGTGTGGGGGTGTCAAACTCAAGGCCCATGGGCAACATCCGGCCCATGGGGTGCTTCGATCTGGCCCACGGAAACAGCGGAGGACCGGCCCACGGTGCCTTTGCCAGCGAAAACAGGCTCTCAATCTCCGTTTTTGGCTGGGACAGCCTCCTACAACCCTCTGCCAG
Organism: Ahaetulla prasina; assembly: GCF_028640845.1. Classification (NCBI taxonomy): domain Eukaryota; kingdom Metazoa; phylum Chordata; class Lepidosauria; order Squamata; family Colubridae; genus Ahaetulla; species Ahaetulla prasina. The sequence goes on from NC_080539.1 coordinate 362,999,133, forward strand.
CAAAAACGGCACTCAGGAAGGCCACACGCGTACCCCCACTGGCAGAGGGTTGCAGGATGCTGTCCCAGCCGAAAACGGAGATTGGGAGTCTGTTTTTGCTGGCAGAACCCTCGGGCCTGACACGAGTGACATTAAGCTGGCCACACCCACTCTGGCCATGGCCCCCCTGGCCCCCCCCAGGTCAAACACAACCCTGATGTGGCCATCAATGAAATCGAGTTCGACACCCCTGGTATAGTCTTTTTCAGCTTGACCAAAACTTGTTTGCTATAGAGAAAGATCTCTACTTCTAAACTCCCTTGAGCTCTCAGAGATTTTTATTAATTTAACTATGTGTTTCTTTATTTAATTTATTTGCCACCCAGCTAATATCCAACAACTCTGTACAAAAGCTGTACAAAAGAGATGGTATGCATCCATCAAAGAAAGGGACTGAGTTATTTGGCATTAAATTCAGGGATTTTTCTGGCGAAACATTTAAACTAAACAACGGGGACAGAGAATTAATTAATGCAGAACATTCCTGTCCTCAGCAATCTAAAACTAATAGGATTGTCAGTACTTGTAACATACAGTAGATGTTTGCGTGGATAAGAATATCAACCTTGCTGTCAAGGAAAGTCACGCTTTTGATAGTGTGTGCCCACACCATATGCCCTAATCAAACAGGTGGTAAGGAAATAGGGGAACTCAAGACACCAAACAGGTTCTGTAGAAAGTCTACACAAGTTCTGTCAAAAAGGACTCAAATGCCTATACATCAGCATTTTTCATGGAACATGAAAAATATCAAAAACATTTTTTAAAAAACATCCATTATAAAACAACAGATAAAACATTAACGATCATAGAGACAAGATGGTAGAGAAGGGAACCGGACACGGGGGGAGGGCCCCCCTAAATCTAATTAGCCAACCACCTCCAGAATGAAGCCCCCCTAATTGGGTCCCCAAGCTATCTGACACAGCCAGGTCTTCAGGCTCAAGCAGAAGGTCAGGGGGATGGGGGCTGATCTCACTTCTGGGGGCAAGATATTGAATAGAATAGAATTTTATTATCACCTTAAATGTACACTAATCAGCATACATTACAATGAAATGTTGTTGCATTCAGCTCTCAAAAGATAACCATTATGCATATACCAGCACACACATACATATATGATATACAATATATATGTTCTAGAACAGGGGTCTCCAACCTTTGCAATTTTAAGACTTGTGGACTTCAATTCCCAGAATTCCTCAGCCAGGCTGGCTCAGGAATTCTGGGAGTTGAAGCCCTCCAGGCTTAAAGTTGCCAAGGTTGGAAGACCCCTGTTCTACAGCAAGGATCTCCAACCTTGGCAATTTTAAGACTTGTGGGCTTCAACTCCTAGTATTCCTCAGCCAAGCTGGCTGAGGAATTCTAGGAGTTGAAGTCCACAAGTCTTAAAGTTGCCAAGGTTGGAGACCCCTGGACTAGAAGACAGGACCCACAGCAGAGCCCAAGTTTCTAGTATGAGCAGGAGGCATCTGGGGTCCTCTGTCCCTTATGTATCACTTAGGAACAGCTTTGTCCAGCATGGTGCCCTCCAAATGGATTGCTCTCAACCCACCATCCACCCATTATATATTAGACCAGTTTTTCCCAATCTTGGGAACTTTAACAAATATGGACTTCAATTCCCAGAATTCCCAAGCCAGTATGTGTTTTGGCAAAGTTGTGGGAGTTGAAGTCCACATTCAAGATGGACACAAGATTGAGAAACACAAACATTGGATTAGACTAAAATGAAGTTGGGTTGCACATGACCCAATTAATGTGCTATGAGAATCAAGCCGCCAAACTGAGTTATAATATAGTTCCTTCCTTTGAGCGTAACATGATCTATAGAGATTATTGGGGGGAGGACGTTCAGTGAGGATTGGGCATGTTGAGCTGGAGGAGCAGTCGAACCAATTAAACCAACTTCCTACTAAAGAAAGGAACTCAGAACAACAGCATCCTTAATAGGTGGCTGTCAAGCCTTTGTATGAATATATCTAGCAAACAAAATCTTTCCATAGAACAGTGTTTCTCAAGTTCAGCAACTTTAAGATGTGTGGACTTCAACTCCCATAATTTCCCAGCCAGCATATTGCCTTGGGAATTCTGGGAGTTGCAGTCTATACATCTTAAAGTTGGTGGACTTGAGAAATATTGCCCTAGAGCAGAGGTCTTCAAAGTTGGCAGCTTTAAGACTTGTGGACTTCAACTCCCAGAAGTCTATTTTATTTTATTTTATTTATTTTGTCACAACATCATACAAAAAGATTATATAGTATATACACATATAAACATATATAGGAAGAAGAAAAGAAAAACAATAGGACAGGAACGGTAGGCACGTTTGTGCGCTTACAATCTTAAAGCTGCCAACTTTGAAGACCTCTGCCCTAGAGACTGGGTTCCTCTTACTGAGTTACCATCAATATCCAGATGTGGTTTTTTTGCCCTACCTTTGATTGTGGTGTGTGTTTGTATGTATACATATATGTTACTAGTGGGCCTAGAACAAGGTATTGCCAAATAGTCTTCAAAGTGGCAGATTCTGAATGGACTCTGGAATTCTTACCCATCAAACAGTAGCTACTGATACAAAGGAAGTTCTAAAGTTCTTCTAGAAATTTGGGGAGATTTTGCACCCACTGATTTCCTCCTCCTAAAATGCTTTTGTATATATGTAAATTTGGGGGCTCTCCCAAGCCTCTGGCTGCCCTCCTCTTCTGTGCAGGTGGTGCCATGTTCCCACCGTGTACAATTATTGTCACCAGCTAAACGTTAGAATGAGAAGAAATGAATTTATTTCACCTTGTGGTTATGTAACACATCCTTGTGGGTTATTTTGGCCAGCTATTCTCTCTCAGCCCAATTCATCTCACAGGGTTGCTATTTTGGGGGAAATAGGAGGAGGGGAGGGGAATATTAGAAATGTTTGCCACTAGTGTTACTTTTTTAAAAATAATAAAATCGGGATATCAATAAATAATAATAATAATAATAAATTGTTTGTATAAATAATACAAATAATAATTGTTTGTACAATACAAATAATACAAATAATAATTGTTTGTACAATTCGCCAGCCATCGTGTAGTGCAGTGATGGCTAACCTTTTCTGGATCGAGTACCCAATGTGCGGGTGGCCCCCACGCATGTGCCCCGCCCCCACGCATGCATGCGCTAGATCCACACCCCCACATGTGCATGCAGCCTCACACAAGCTGCCCAGCACATGTGCGGCAGAGACCAGATGACCAGCTGGCCAGTGGAAGGCACACACACATGCTGTGCAGTGGAACTGAACTGTGACGACGGCTCACGTGCCCACAGAGAGGGCACTGTGTGCCACCTGTGGCACACGTACCATAGGTTCGCCATCACGGGTGTAGTGCATTATGTGAAACCCACTCCAAGGGTGTGAGGCAGAGGTGGGTTTCAGCAGGTTCTGACCAGTTCTGGAGAACCAGTAGCGGAAATTTTGAGTAGTTCGGAGAACCAAGTAGTAAAAATTCTGACTGGCCCCGCCCCCATCTATTCTCTGCCTGCCGAGTCCCAGATGATCAGGAAAAAATGGGGATTTTGCAGTAACCTTCCCCTGGATTGGGAAGGGAATGGAGATTTTACAGTATCCTTCCTCTGCCATGCCCACCAAGCCACACCCACCAAGCCGTGCCATGCCACGCCCACCAAGCCAAGCCCACAGAACCAGTAGTAAAAAAATTTGAAACCCACCACTGGGGTGAGGGATGTGGGATTGTAGGTTTTTTTTTTTTTTGCATTTATATCCCGCCCTTCTCCGAAGACTCAGGGCGGCTTACATTGTGTTAAGCAATAGTCTTCATCCATTTGTATACTATATACAAAGTCAACTTATTGCCCCCCAACAATCTGGGTCCTCATTTTACCTACCTTATAAAGGATGGAAGGCTGAGTCAACCTTGGGCCTGGTGGGACTTGAACCTGCAATATTGCAAGCAGTTGCTGTTAATAATAGGCTGCATTAGCCTGTTGCGCCACCAGTTAGCCATGTTAGATTTTGCAATACACTTTGTCCTTGCCCTACAACTGTTGGCTTAACGACTGTGTGAAGTTAAGGATGGACTTACCTGGAAGCTAATGAGCAGATTTGAGATTTCAATAGTTGGACACCCGCCTGAGGTCACATGACCACATTTTGGCCAACCCGTTCGCATTTACAGATATTTGCAGCATCTCATGGCCACGTGACTATTTCTGATGATGGTTTTGCCAAAAATCAGCGTTTGCTTCCGGTTTTTCTTCAAAACTGTTCCCATAGTGAGCCACTTGGTTTGCTTAATGACTCTGGCATTTGATGGCCACAAAAACGGTCGTAAAATTGGGTTCAGTCACATGACCGATCCGTTTGTGCAAGCTTCACGCCTGACAACTGTGATGGGCAGGCGGCCCCACTGCAGTTGTAAATCGGGAACAACCTGTGCACATTTGTGCATCAATCCAAAGGTCATGGGTGGTTCAGTGGCTAAGACACTTAGCTTGTCAATCAGAAAGGTCGGCGGTTCGAATCCCTACTACAGGTCTCCTGCTTGAGTAGAGGGTTGGACTAGATGACCTCCAAGGTCCCTTCCAACGCTGTTACAGCTACTGTATCCGAGGAGCAACCATCACCACTGGACCAAGCGCACATCCATCACAATGCTTGTGAAGTTAAAGAAGAAAGCTTTAAATTTCTAGTTTCTATCATATCGCAAGATCTAAAATGGACAGCTAACATCAAAAACATCATCAAAAAAGGACAACAAAGAATGTTCTTTCTGCGCCAACTCAGTAAGCTCAAACTGCCCAAGGAGCTGCTGATTCAGTTCTACAGAGGAATTATTGAGTCTGTCATTTGCACCTCTATAACTGTCTGGTTCGGTTCTGCAACCCAACAAGAAAAACACAGACTTCAGAGGATAATTAGAACTGCAGAAAAAATAATTGCTACCAACCTGCCTTCCATTGAGGACCTGTATACTGCACGAATCAAGAAGAGGGCCGTGAAAATATTTACAGATCCCTCACATCCAGGACATAAACTGTTTCAACTCCTACCCTCAAAACGACGCTACAGAGCACTGCACACCAGAACAACTAGACACAAGAACAGTTTTTTCCCGAAGGCCATCACTCTGCTAAACAAATAATTCCCTCAACACTGTCAAACTATTTACTAAATCTGCACTACTATTAATCTTCTCATCGTTCCCATCACCAATCTCTTTCCACTTATGACTGTAACTTTGTTGCTGGCAATCCTTATGATTTATATTGATATATTGACCATCAATTGTGTTGTAAATGTTGTACCTTGATGAACGTATCTTTTCTTTTATGTACACTGAGAGCGCATGCACCAAGACAAATTCCTTGTGTGTCCAATCACACTTGGCCAATAAAATTATTCTATTCTATTCTATTCTATTCTAAGAAGGAGAGAGGGATTTGCAAAAGCAGCTCTCCCAGCGAGGCCACGTTTGAAGGGGCACAGCCCATTTCTGTTGTGTGATAACAATCTTAGGAGTTTCTCTCTTTCTTTCTTTTTTTTCAATTTTCCATTGAGAGGGCAATCCCCCACTCACTACGATCATACAGCGAAGTACAAAAGGTTTCCTGAGTCTGTAGGCGGATGCTATATTCAGCCTCCCAGCAGAAAGGGGAGCGCCACCTGAAACTAACAGCGAAAGAGTTCCCTTCCCTCTTCTTTCAAAGAGAGAAAAACTTTCCAACCAGACAATGGTGAGGCTTCCCCATTTCCTCCAAGCACCTTCGATGTTTTCTACGCTCACCCTTAAGCTTCTCGGAACTTAAAAGTAACCAAAAGTAGTATCGAAATGCAGTACTTTCAAAGGGAAAGGTAATTTTGGAGAAAGGTTTTTGGGGAAAACATACTCCTCGTTAACTTCTTTGATTGTCAGGTAGTCCAGATAGGGGTGTGTATAAACGTCAGTGCAGAAGTATCTGTCAACTTGCTGACTCCATGGTTTCTTTCGCTTTGGTTAGGACCGAAGGCAGGAAACTTTTATTTTGCAATGAATAAAAGAAGAACAGAGCTGGAAGGGACCTTGGAGGTCTTCTAGTCCAACCCTCTGCTCAAGCAGGAGTCCCTATACCATTTCAGACAAATGGTTATCCAATTTCTTCTTAAAAGCTTCCCGTGATGGAGCACCGACAACTTCTGGAGTCAAGCCCTTCCACTAACTGTTTTCACTGTCAGGAAATTTCTCCTTAGTTCTAGATTGCTTCTCTTCTTGACGAGTTTCCATCCATTGTTTCTTGTCTTGCCTTCTGGTGCTTTGGAAAAACCCCTCTTCTTTGTGACAACCACTCAAATACTGGAACATTGCTATCATGTCCTTGTCCTTCTTTTCACTACACTAGACAAACCCAATTCCAACAACCGTTTTTCGTATGTTTTAGCCTCCAGCCCCCTAATCATCTTTGTTGCTCTTTTCTGCATTCAGAGTCTCAACATCTTTTTTGATATTGTGGTGATCAAAACCAGATGCAATATCCCAAGTGTAATCATACCAAGGCATTATAAAGGGGTACTAACACTTCTCGTGATCTTAGATACAGATACAGATTAAAAGGGTTGGAAGGGACCTTGCAGGTCATCTAGTCCAACCCCCCGCCCAAGCAGAAGGCCTTACACCATTTCTGACAGATGGCAGTCCAGTCTCTTCTTGAAAGCTTCCAGTGATGAAGCTCCCACAACTTCCGAAGGCAACTTTTGTTCCATGGGTTGATTGCTCTCACTGTCAGAAAATTTCTCCTTATTTCTAGGCTGAATCTCTCCTTGATCGGTTTCCATCCATTATTCCTTGTCTGGCCTTCGGGTGCTTTGGAAAATAGCTTGATCCCCCTCCTCTCTGTGGCAGCCCCTCAAATATTGGAACGCTGCTATCATGTCTCCCTGCGATTCCAGAGAAAATTATGAAATTATTGCCATTCCCATTTCTTTGTGGATTTATTCCCAGTTAATTAGTCTTGTCTCCATTGGCTAAAAGGCACATTTTATACAGACTGTCTGCTGTGCTGTATACATAATTGCAATACAGATAGTCCTTGACTTACATTGCTTCAAATAACCGGGAACTGTGTTTAAGTGTCAGGGTTCTCCTTCAATCAAGAGGTCTGAAGTAAAATTCTGTTGCATCTTGAGCTACAGGAGAATCTTTTTGTAACAAGAGACGGAAAAGGCTCTGACTGAGATGGCAGAAAGCAGCTGCCATCCAAACAAATAATGCAGGCTAAGTGTCTGGTTCATCTAGGAGCCTTTTTTTTTTCCCTACAGTTGGAACAGGCTTTGTTAACCTTTGATGTTAATATCAATTAGGATTCTGATCCAGAATTAAAAAAAATACAAGAGAAAGTCACTCTTGGCTGATCTTGACAAGCTAAGCGGGATTAGACCTAGCTAGTACTTGGGAAAACTTCAGGAAATCCAGGGCTGTAAAATTAGATTGGATTTACAGGGATGTCAAACTCAAGGCCCACGGCTGCGGGGTGCTTAGATCTGGCCCGTGGGGCCACCCTGGAAACACAAAAGACCAGCCCATGGTGCCTCTGCCAGTGAAAATGGAGCTTGTGAGGGCCATGCGCGGCCTTCCGGAGCTCCGTTTTCAGCTGCAGTGGCCTCCTGAAGCCCTCCGCCAGCAAAAATGGAGCTCATGAGGGCCATGCGCTGCCTGCCTGAGCTCCGTTTTCAGCTGCAGTGGCCTCCTGAAGCCCTCTGCCAGTGAAAATGGAGCTTGTGAGGGCCATGCGCTGCCTGCCTGAGCTCCGTTTTCAGCTGCAGTGGCCTCCTGAAGCCCTCTGCCAGTGAAAATGGAGCTCGTGAGGGCCATGCGCTGCCTGCCTGAGCTCCGTTTTCAGCTGCAGTGGCCTCCTGAAGCCTTCTGCCAGTGAAAATGGAGCTCGTGAGGGCCATGCGCTGCCTGCCTGAGCTCCGTTTTCAGCTGCAATGGCCTCCTGAAGCCTTCTGCCAGCAAAAACAGAGCTCATGAGAGCCATGCGCGGCCTCCCGGAGCTCCGTTTTCAGCTGCAGTGGCCTCCTGAAGCCCTCTGCCAGCTCCATTTTTACTGGCAGAGTACTCGGGCTGCCAATGGGCCTCCCAACATGAGTGATGTTGAGCTGGCCATACCCACCCTGGTCATGCCTCCCCAAGCCCCCCCTCCCCCGAAGTCAAACACAACCCTGATGCGGCCCTCAATGAAATCAAGTTTGACACCCCTGGACTGGAAAGTCAAATATAATCATGAAGACTTCTCGGTTTGTCCAAGGAAACTACAGGTTGTCCTTGACTTACAACAGTTCCTTTAGTGACCATTCGAAGTTACAACGGCACTGAAAAAACTGACTATTTTTCACACATGACCACTTTTCACACTTATGACTGTTTCTCACACTTACGAACACTGCACCATCCCCATGGCCATGTAATCAAAATCCGGATGCTTGGCAATGACTCATACTTACGACGATTGCACTGTCCCAAGGTCATGCGATCGTCTTTTTATAATCTTCTGACAAGCCAAGTCAATGGGAGATTCACTTAACAATCATGTTACTAACTTAGCCACTGTGGTAATTCATTTAACAACTATGGCAAGAGAGGTCATAAAATGGGGAAAAACTGATTGAACAAATTTCTTGCTTAGCAACAGAATTTTTAAGCTCAGTTGTAGTCATAAGTCGGGGACTACCTGTACGTAAATATTGACATGTAGTCACCAGGAGTTTGACTCGAGGGGATATATTTTGGTTTTGTTTATCTGGCACGGCAATGTGTTTAACTATCAATCATTTTCTGCATTTGCAGAAAACAAAAAATTATACAGTGACTTACAACCATTTGCACTGCAACTGTTTGAACTTGCAGGGGCACTAAAATGTGACTTACAACTAATCCTCACACTTAATAGCCATCACAGCATTCCCAGTGGTCACGTGATCAAATTTTGGATGCTCCAATTTGGTTGCAGTGCAATTGGTTGCAGTGACCCAGGGTCATGTGATCATTATGAGCCGTGGTGGCGCAGTGATTAGAGTGCAGTGCTGCAGGCCAGTAGTAGGTTCCAAATCCCATTGCTACCGGTTTGCTTGTGGGCACATTCCTGAGCATGTGCAGAAGTGTCCGGGCAGGTGGATGGAGCCTCCCGCCGCCGCCATTACTGGTTTGCCCGATTCGGGACAAACCGGTAGCAACCCACCACTGCTGCAGGCTACTTCTGCTGACTGCCGGCTGCCTGCAATCTGGCAGTTCAAATCTCACCAAGGTCAAGGTTGACTCAGCCTTCCATCCTTCCAAGGTCGTAAAACGAGGACCCGGATTTTTGGAGCAATATTCTGACTCTGTAAACCGTTTATAGAGGGCTGTAAAGCACTGGGAAGCAGTATATAAGTCTAAGTGCTATTGCTATTTGCAACTTTATAAATTTAAATTTATAACTTTACAAATCTAAATAATAAATAAATAAATGAACTTCCCAGCCAACTTCAGACAAGCAAAGACAATGGGGGAAGCCAGATTGACTTAACAACTACAGTGATTTGCTTCACAACCATTGCAAAAAAGGTCATACAATCAGGTGTGACTCACTTAAACACCTTGCTTAGCAACTGAACTTCTGGTCTCGATGATGGTTGTAAATTGAGGACGACCTGTAGATTAAAAATGGGTTGATACAGGTCATCCTTGACTTACAACACCAATGGAGCCCAAAATTCCTGTTGTTAAGCGAGACATTTGTTAAGTGAGTTTTGTCCCGTTTTACAACCTTGTTGTTAAGTGAATCCCTGCAGTTGTTAAGTTAGTAACCCAGTTGTTAAGTGAATCTGGCTTCCTCATTGAGTTCGCTTGTCAGAAAGTGGCAAAAAGTGATCACATGACCTTGGGCCACTGCAATGGTCATAAGTATGAACCAGTTGCCAAGCATCTGAATTTTGATCACATGATCGTGGGGATGCTGCAAAGGTCGTAACTCTGAAAAACAGTCATATGTGTGTTTATCCTGTACTGTGCTAAGAAGAGCTGGAAGTCATTGCCTTTTCTTTCTTTTTCTCTTCCCCCTTGTATCTCACACCCCTTTTTCCCTGCTCCCCTTCCCTCCCTTAATTTCCTATTTTCTTCTTTTTCCTTTGTATTTTATATAATAAAAATAAAAATGACAATTGTTGTAACTTCAAACGGTCACTAAATGAGCTGTTGTAAGTCGAGGACTATCGGTAGCCATGGGTTTCTGTGATGTGGAGATGTTGCTGAAGAAACTGGCTTAGAGGAAGCCAGTGGAGTGGTAAAAAAATAAAACACTCATCATGATGGCCAGAGTCATGTGATCAAAGCCACATTTTGAAAATGTGCATTAAAAGGGGGCAGAGCTTCGGTTGTGGCTACCATGTTTTGACTCTCCTCGCAGAGCACCCTGAGCTGGGTTATCAGGTTCAGCCATTTGGGAATAATATTCTAGATCCGGGGTCTCCAACCTTGGCAACTGTAAGCCTGGAGGACTTCAACTCCCAGAATTCCCCAGCCAGCAAAGCTGGCTGGGGAATTCTGGGAGTTGAAGTCCACCAGGCTTAACAGTTACCAAGGCTGGAGACCCCTGTTCTAGATGAAGTGCACAGGCTGAGGAATCAGTGTACCAGCCTTAGACTCTTTTGAACATCATCCCCCATTTCTCTGTCTGCCTCCCCCTCTCCGATCCTGCCCTTCTTTCTCTCGTTCCCTCCTATGTCATTTTCTCGGATCTCCGTGTCTCTCTTCCCCAGTGGGAGCCCGTCACATTTTAAAATCTATAATCTGATGTCAGTTGGATATTCCATGTTTATGCAAACAGAACAATTGACTTTTTTATTCACCTGGGTTCAGAGCTTAGTATATGCTGTGAAACTGAACCCAGCTTCTCTGCTTCTTCTTTCTGCACCCATTTAACAGGCGTGAGTCCCTCCCTCTCTCCTTCCTTCCTTCCTTCCTTCCTCTTCTCCTTCTCTTCTCCTTCCTCCTCCCTCCTTCCTTACTTCCTTCTTACTTCTTCCTTACTTACTTCCCTTCCTCCCTCCCTCCCTCCTTCCTTCCTTCCTCTTCTCCTTCTCTTCTCCTTCCCTTTCTTTCCCTTTCCCTCCCTCCTTCTTCCTTACTTACTTCCGTTCCTCCCTTCTTCCTTCCTCTTCTCCTTCTCCTTCCCTCCCTTCTCCTTCTCTTCTCCTTCCCTTTCTCCCTCCCTCCCTTTCTTCCTCTTCTCTTTCTATACTCCTTCCCCTTCCCCTTCCCTCCCTCCCTCCTTCTTCCTTACTTCCTTCCCTTCCTCTCTCCCTTCCTCTTCTCCTTCTCCTTCCCTCCTTCCTTCCTTCCCTTTCTCCCTCCCTCCCTCCTTCCTCTTCTCCTTCCCCTCTTTTCCTTTTCCTTTTTCTTCTCCTTCTCCTTCTCCTTCACCTCTTCTCTTTCTCCTTCTCCTTCTCCTTCTCCTTCTTGTGAGGCTATGGTTGAAAGGAAGCCAATCACAAGAAAGAAACTCTACTGATTTTTAGCCAAAGATGCAGGAAAACCTTGTAACTGGCTGAAAGTCACTCGGAGGGCTTTCATGCCTAAGGCGGGACTGGAATTCACAGTCTCCTGGTGATCGGTCCAAAGTCATCCGCCTAAGGAGAGACTGGAACTGACAATCTCCTGGTTTCTAAACTGGCTCCTTCACCACTAGACTAAACTGGCTTATTTAATGAACATCTCCAGTTATGGCTAAAACCCAAGGGAAGTTATGTTGCCAGGAAAAATAAGGTCAGGGCTCATTGTTTAGCGTTTACCGCTATACCTCCCTGGCTTCTATGTCTAGCCTAATTCCAGAATGCCAAATTTAAGAGAGAAAAAATTGAAAGGGCCATGGGAAGAAAGGCAGTAGCAACGTACCCACGCTATGCTTAACCGGTTTGGCTAAAAACCTAGCAACTGACTAACGTTTTTGGATTGAGTTTGGTGTGGGTGTGTTATATGAACCCAGCCTGTTTTGCTAGTTAGCTTAAAGTCCTCCAGGGAATTTATCTGGCTGAGGGGAAGTGGAACATGGGTCTCCCTGCTCCTAGTCGAGTAGCTTCACGCCACAATCTCCTGCCTTTAAGGCTGGTAAGTCTAGTCTAGTGAAAAGAAGGCTTAGGGATGACATGATAGCAGTCTTCCAGTATTTGAGGGGCTGCCACATAGAAGAGGGAATCAACTTATTTTCCAAAGCACCAAAGGCAAAACAAGAAACAATCAATGGAAACTACACAAGGAGAGAACCAACCTACAAATAAAAGGAAATTTCCTAACAGTGAGAACAATTAACCAGCGGAAGGGCTTGCCTTCAGAAGTTTAGGTGTTCCATCACTGGAGGCTTTTAGAAGAAATTGGACAATGATTTGTCTGAAATGGTATAGGGCCGTGATGGCGAACCTATGGCACACATGCCAGAGGTGGCACGCAGCGCCCTCTCTGTGGGGACGCAAGCAGTCACCCCAGTTCAGCTCTGTCACGTATATGCGTGCTTCTGTCGTGTCCCACTCCTCCGCTGACGGCCGGGTCAGGGAAATCCGAATCAGGCATGCCTCTGCAGCTCTGCCAAAGTCCTAGCAAAGTTCTCAAGGCAGGCAGGAGACCAGAAAGTGACTTCAGCAAGATAAGGTAGACTTTGCCTGACTCAGAGAATGCCAGAAAGCAGATCCTTTATATAGGCCATGGGGTGTGGCTCCATGACTCAGCACTTATCCCGGCCTGCCCCTCCCTTCCTTCTGTTGACGCCGCCTATCAATTCTTCTGAAGCGAGGGTCACTCCAGTCTGCAGCTGTTGGTAATTGACCTTCCTCAGGCTCACATGCTGTGGGGGAGGGGGAGGGGTCTAGTTGCTCCGTTTGCCTGGGCATGGAGCCAGGGCTGGGGGCTGGAGGCGCTTCTTCTTCCTCAGCCTGTCTGGGCATGGAGCCAGGGCTGGGGCCAGGAGGCATGCTAGGACATTCCTCAGCGTTCAGAAGCAGATAAGAAGGCCCCGGCTGCGGGGAAAGCGGACGAGGCACAACAGCTTCCTGCCGGCCAGCTGGTCTTCAGGTCCCTGCTGCGCATGTGCAGGAGGGTGGTGCCCGCATGCGTGGGGGGTGCATGCGAGGGGCCATGTGCGTGGGGACACACACCGGGCAGGGATGCATGCATGGGGGCTTTGCACATGCAGGGGCATGTAGGCCTGCAGGGGGTAGGGGGCATGCATGGGGCAGGGGCATGCATGGTGCCGCACGCGCATTGCATTTTGGGGGTTCGGGCGCACGCACACACATTCGTGCGCGCAATCACACGCTTTGGGCACTTGGTCCGGAAAAGGTTAGCCATCAGTGGTATAGGACCTCCTGCTTGAGCAGGGGATTGGATTAGAAAACCTCCAAGGTCCCTTCCAACTCTGTTATTCTGAGTGGGGGGGACTGGTCCAAAATCTGCCTGGAAGCTTCCTTAGCTGAGAAGGATTCAAATCTGCCGGTCCCCACTGCTAATCAAATCTTTTTACCACTGCAGATAGTTCTCGACTTACAACCAGGGGTGAAATCCAGCAGGTTCTGACGGGTTCTGGAGAACCGGTAGCAGAAATTTTGAGTAGTTCGGAGAACTGGCAAATACCACCTCTGACTAGCCCTGCCCCCATCTATTCCCTGCCTCCCGAGTCCCAGCTGACTCGGGAGGAAATGGGGATTTTGCAGTATCCTTCCCCTGGAGTGGGGTAGGAATGGAGATTTTGCAATATCCTTATCCGGCCACGCCCACAAGCCACACCACACCCACCAAGCCATACCCACAGAACTGGTAGTAAAAAATTTGGATTTCACCACTGCTTGCAATCATTTGTTTAGTGACTGTTTGAAGTTACAATGGTACTAAAAAGAGTTACTTATGACCAGTCCAGTTATGACCATCATAGCCTCCCCACAGTAACGTTATCAAAATTTGGGCACTTGGCAACCAGCCTGTATTTATAATGGTTCCAGAATCTTGGGGTCATGGGATCCCCATTTCCAACCTTCCAAGCTGGCTTCCAACAAAGGAAGGCAATGAAGGAAGTTGGACTTAATGAATGTGTGATTTGTGAGCCGTGGTGGTGCAGGGATTAGAATGCAGTATTGCAGGCTAACTCTGCCGACTGCCAGCAGTTCGATCCTGACTGGGTCAATGTTTCCATCCTTCCGAGATGGGTAAAATAAGGACCCAGATTGTTGGGGGCAATATGCTGACTCTGTAAACTGCCTAGAGAGGTCTGTAAAAGCACTACAGGTAGTCTTCGACTTACAACAGTTCACTTAGTGACCAAAGTTACAACAGCAATGAAAAAAGTGACTTATGACCATTTTTCATGCTTATGAACTTCAGATGCTTAACCACTGACTCACATTTATGATGGTTGCCATGTCTTGGGATCACGTGATCCCTTTATTGCGACCTTCTGACAAGCAAAGTCAATGGGGAAACCAGATTCACTTAACGACCAGATTACTAATTTAACAACTGCAGAGATTCACCGAACAAATGTGGCAAGAACAGTCATACAAGGGGACAAAACTCGCTTAACAAAATTTCTCACTTAGTAACATAAATTTTGGGCTCAATTGTGGTCATAAGTCGAGGACTATCTGTATGAAGCAGTATATAAGTCTAAGTGCTATTGCTATTCATTTAACGGCTGCAATGATTAGCTTAATAATCATGACAAAAAGTGTTGTAAAATCAGGCATGACTCACTGAACGCTCAACTTGATTATCAATGAAAATTCTGGTCATAACTTGAGGACTACCTGCACACCATTTGAGACCTCGTGTATACTGGCTATGAAGAGGGGAGAGGGGTCACCAACCTTTTGGACCTCAGGGACCACTAAGTTCATAGTTTTAAATCCCACGGACCACTAATATGATCCGCCTAAGGACCAGCTGGGTGGGCGTGGCTAGGTGGTCATGTGATTGGGTAGGTGTGGCCAACTCAATGTCACTCATCTCGAGGGGTACCTTGCCAGCTTCTACTCGCCCCTCCCCTCCCAGCCACTCCTCACCTCCCCATCCAGGCTCCTTAGGGCCCCAACAGGAAGCAGTTGTTGGAGCTAAGCAGCCGCCACGAGAAAGAGTTGGCAAAACAGCTCAGTTCAAATTGGATCTGGCCGAGAAGGAGGCTCAGCAGATGCACCTCACTGAGGACTACGAGCATAGGCTTTCGAAGCAGAGGGAAGATCTACGGGAGTGCAAGACCAGGTACCGGCGCCTGGAGGCTCAGTAGGCTGAGATGGTCAGCCAGTTCCAGGCTATGATGCAGTCCCACTGGAATGAAGTCCTCCGGCTCTTCTCCACAGCGCCACTTCCCAGGAGGCTGAAGCAGATCTCAAGTCAGAATTTCTGCCCCCCCCCCACTTCAACCCGCACAAAAAGACCCCGAAGGGGAAGACTCTCTGCAGCAACACAAACATTCGTTGCACATATCTGGCCCAGGGGCCTTAGTTTGAGGACCCCTGATTTAGTGCAATATAAAAAATGCAAATAATTTTTCTGCGGACCACCAAAATTTTCTCACGGACCACCAGTGGTCCACGGACCACCGGTTGGCGACTACTGGTCTAGGAAGCCCCCTCCCCCAGGTGACAGGCCTGCAACTCCATCATTTCAGGGACTTTTCCCACCAGCCCTGGCTCTAGCCCCATGGACCCCCTGGAAATCACTCTGACATCTCTCTTAAAATCATTTTATAACCTCTCACTTTCGATTGCAAGGGCCATCATTCTGCCAGTTTCTCTTTCCAAAGGATCATTAATTTTGCTGGGTGGATGTTTCCTTTGGGGCCTATTCATTATCAGCGACAGACGCTGACAGGCTCTGGGAACATTTTGAAGCAGCCTCGGCATGATTATAATTCTATCAGCTGAATTATGACAGTAAATATCTCCCCAAGGGGAAAGGAGAGGACTGGGGGAAACCACAGCTATTGATCCAAACAGAGTCCGGTTGTGCTTGGCTCTGCCGGGATGTGTGTCAAAGAACGATCGCCAGCATCGTTCTTGAAAAATTAAGATGCGTGCTGCCTGCCAGCAGAGCAATCAAAATGGGAAGAGGCTCTCCGGAAGCTGGTGAAGGACGGAGGCTAGAAAAGAGAGAGATGGAGGTGCCAAAGGAGGACCTACAGGAAAGGGAGAACTGTACTTCCTACGGAAAAGTTTTCAGGTTGGGCCCTGCCAATTTCCACTAAGCTAGAAGGCATCATCTATGATTAGGGGACTGGAGGTTAAAATATATGATGAACGGTTGCAGGAACTGGGCATGGCTAGTCTAGGGAAGAGAAGGACCAGGGGAGGCATGATAGCAGTGTTCCAATATTTGAGGGGCTGCCACAGAGAGGAGGGGGGTCAAGCTATTTTCCAAAGCACCCGAAGGCCAGACAAGGAATGATGGATGGAAACTGATCAAGAAGAGATTCAACCTAAATTTTCAGGAGCCAATATTATTGGAAACTTGGGAAAAAATTTGGGTTAGAAATGTTAAATTCACGCAGGCACAGAATCTGAGGGAAAATTTTTATAAAATGTTTTATAGATGGCATCTAGATCCTAAAAAATTATCGTGTATGTATCCAGATATGCAAGCAAAATGTTGGAGATGTAATTGTGATGACGCTACATATTTTCACATTTGGTGGACTTGTAAGGACATAAAGACCTTTTGGATAAAAATTTGGTGGATTTTACAAAATGTTTTGAAAAAGAAGATAAAGTTCCTGCCGCAATTTTTCTTGTTGGGAATTATTACGGATTGTACAGTAATTGAGACTAAATTGATTTTAAACCTAATAACAGCAGCAAGATTACTAATAGGACAATACTGGAAGAAAAAAGAAGTACCTACAATAGAAGAATGGATATTGAAGGTTGCCAATTTGGCTGAGATGGCGAAGATATCAGCCTTTTTGAAAGACAATACGCAAGAAAGATACTTAAAGGAATGGAAAAAATGGATTGACTATATTCAACGAGAGTTATCAGACTGTTTTTGAATGATTATGATGTATTATTCTTGATTGTTTTTGGGGGAAGTTAGGAATTGATGATTGTAGGGGTATAATTAAGTTGGGATGAAAATTTTTTAGCATATGTTTGTTTTATTTTTAACTATACCTTGTGCCCGTTCCGGGAAGTCGGGGGGGGAGGGGGGTTGTGAAGGGAGGGGAGAGGAGGGGGGAAAGGGGGAAAAAATTTTTGTAAAACTTTTTGAATAAAAAAAAAAAAAAAAGAAGAGATTCAACCTAGAAATAAGGAGAAATTTTCTGACAGTGAGAGCAATCAACCCATGAAAAAGAAGTTGTCTTCAGAAGTTGTGGGAGCTTCATCACTGGAAGCTTTCAAGAAGAGACTGTTAGAAATGGTGTAGGCAGGGTCTTTTGCCTGGGTGGGGGGGCGGGGTTGGACTAAATGACCTACAAGGTCCCTTCCAACTCTGTTAATCTGTTAATCTAGTCTAAGAGAGCCATAATAGCAGTTTTTCAATATTTGAGCAGCTGCTAGAGGAAGTCAACCTATTTTGCAAAGCACTAGAAGACAAGACAAGAAACAATGGATGGGAACTATTCAAGAGAGAAACAACCTAGGACAGGGGTCTCCAACCTTGGCAACTTTAAGCCTGGCGGACTTCAACTCCCATAATTCCCCAGCCAGTTTAGCTGGCTGGGGAATTCTGGGAGTTGAAGTCCGCCAGGCTTAAATTTGCCAAAGTTGGTGACCCCTGACCTAGGAGATATTTTCCAATGGTGACAAAAATCATCCAGTGAAATGGCTTGCCTTCAGAATTGCTGGGCAGTCCATCACTGGAGGCTTTTAAGAAGAGACTGGGCAGCCACTTGTCTAGAATGGTATAGGGTGCTTGAGCAAGGGGTTGGACTAGAAGACCTCCAAGGTCCCTTCCAACTCTGTTATTCTACATTCCAAATCATGATTAGAGGTAGTCCTCCACTTACAACAGTTCGTTTAGGGACCGTTCAAAGTTACAATGGCACTGAAAAAAGTGATTTATGACTGTTTTTCACACTTAACGACCACTGCAGCATCCCCATGTTCATGGGATCAAAATTCAGCCGCTTGGCAACCGACTCATATTTATGATGGTTGCAATAGTCCAGGGTCACGTGATCACCTGTTGCAACCTTCTGACGAGCAAAATCAACCACATTCACTTAACAATCATGTCATTCACTTAACAACTGCTGTGATTCACTTAACAAAGATGGCAAGAAAAGGGGCAACGTGGGGCAAAACTCACTTAACAAATGTCTCAGTTACTAACCAAAATTTTGGTTAGCTCTATTGTGGTCATAAATTGAGGATTAGAACCAATGGTTTGCTATATGCACGGCTTTGCTGAAAACCCACAGGTAAAAGCCAAAACAGCCCATCCCCAGATAAGAAAGAAGCTCAGGCTGGATCCTCCCTCATTTCATTGGGTTATAAGAGGGAGAGAAGGGGCAACACACCTGGGGCTCTCAATATTCAGGTAATATAACATATGTCAATAAAGTAAAGCTCCTGAGAAAAGTCTGTTTCTTGACTTGGGCTACTTTGGAGGGCTGGCACCTATTGAAAACAACCCCCAAAAAATGGCAGGGCAAAGGCATCCGTAGACGGCAGACCAAAAAAGTCGAATTGGGAGTCACAACTCTTGTGATCCAAACCTCATCTGATGCTTCAATGTCTTACTGCACAACTTAGTTTTTGGTCTCCTACCATACTCAGTTTAGTTGTCCTTCCTTGCAGCTGTTCCAGATTGTCTGAACCAGTGGTGGACTTCAAATTTTTTTATTACTGGTTCTGTGGGCGTGGCTTGGTGGGCATGGCAGGGGAAGGATACTGTAAAATCTCCATTCCCTCCCAATCCAGGGGAAGGTTACTGCAAAATTCCCATTTCCTCCCAATCAGCTGGGACTTGGGAGGCAGAGAATAGATGGGGCCAGTCAGAATTTTTCTACTGGTTCTCCGAACTACTCAAAATTTCCACTACCGGTTCTCCGGAACTGGTCAGAATCTGCTAAAACCCACCTCTGGTCTGAACCCTTTGTCATGCCTTCGGTGCCTTATATTTTTCAGGGAGGGAGGGAGGGAGAAAGAGAGAGAGAGACTGGTACTTTGTACAAATGCAGATGTTGGACAGAACTGCAGCTTTACTTTATAATCTATCCAAAGAATACATGTCATTTTTCCTGCTTAGTAAAAGATAACATGAAGTTTGAAATTCTAAATAGAAACACAATACCGCAAATCCTAAATCCATTTTTAACAAAAGAGCTTTCTGCATACCTGAAACAGACTCTGCCGGGGCATCCAGAGTCAAAAAAGTCAAGATGGCAGCTGCAAACACACAAATCAAATTCAAATTCCTGCCTCCTTCTGTGTCTGCTGTATCCCTGTGGCCCACCTGAAAGAACAAGGATTTAATGCATTATGGTTTAACAGGATAGCCCAGTACCATAAAAAAAAGGCCTTATTCTCACAAGACATTGAATTACAAAATATATAATTGCATTTTAGCCTAGTGCCTTTGTCCACAACAAATATTTCCCAAGGGCCAAGGTTGTTGTGTTAGAAAATGAAAATGAATGAACAATTTCAATATAAAGAGTGAACATTTAAAACATGTACCGTAGGTAGATTTGTGGCAGAATTCTTAGTAAAGATGGGGAAATAGATGGAAAAATGAACGAAGACTTGTAGAAAGGTAATAGGAAGTATCCATCTTTATGAGGATTGAATGTCTAAAGAAGCAAAATTGTTTGCTTCTGCTATCTATCCATCCATCTATCTATCTATCTATCTATCTATCTATTTATCATTCTGTTCTGTTCTGTTCTGTTCTGTATTGTACTGTAGCTTACTAAAAAGCAAAGACATCACCCTGCCAACAAAAGTGCATATAGTCAAGGCTATGGTTTTCCCAGTTGCAATATATGGCTGTGAAAGCTGGGCCATTAAGACAGGCTGAGCGCCAAAGAATGGAGGCCTTTAAACTATGGTGCTGGAGAAGACTCCTCCGAGTCCCTGGGAGTGCATGGTGATCCAACCGGTCAGTCCTAGAGGAGATCAACCCTGACTGCTCTTTAGAAGGCCAGATCCTAAAGATGAAACTGAAATACTTTGGCTACTTAATGAGAAGGAAGGACTCACTGGAGAAGAGCCTAATGCTGGGAACGATTGAGGGCAAAAGAAGAAGGGGACTGCAGAGAACGAGGTGGCTGGGTGGAGTCACTGAAGGAGTCAGTGTGAGCTTAAATGGACTCTAGAGGACGGTAGAGGACAGGAAGGCCTGGAGGAACGTTGTCCATGGGGTCGCGATGAGTTGGACACGACTTCGCAACTAACAGCAACATTGTACTGTCCTGTACTGTCTGTCTATCTACATCTATCTGTCTGTCTATCATCTATCTATCTATCCGTCCGTCCGTCCGTCCGTCCGTCCGTCCGTCCGTCCGTCCATCCATCCATCCATCCATCCATCCATCCATCCATCCATCCATCTATCTATCTATCTATCTATCTATCTATCTATCTATCTATCTATCTATCAAATTTATTGGCTTCCCATTTTACCACAGGATAACTCTAGGTGGCTACTTGTTACTTGGGAGCAAGACCATTTTGGGAGAAACAAAAATAAGCTGTCAGGTGAAAAATGGTCATAAAACACTTCTTTCAATACCCTTGTAAACTTCAAACAGTCACCAAACGAAAGGTTGTTATGTCAAGGGCTATCTATATTTCAGAACACGGAAAGTGACTCATGCACAGATGCCACAGAGAACCTCTGTGCAAACCTAGCGGAGCTTGGATATTATTTTATCTTCAGCTTTGGCTTCTGGGAACAGCTACTGTACAACCTTTGGCTTTTAAAGAACCCAAGACGGAAGAATTTTTAAAATATCCATTTAAGAAATAATTCAAAGAGTTTTTTTTAAAGAAAAGAATCCAGTTAGAGCTTTATTAGCTAAATGTTGATGTTACGATTGAGGGGATATTTTTCTAAGAGGAGAGAGGTTCCACTCTATGTTTGAACTTATTACCTTCACCAGTTGGACCATCGTGCCCTGTTCCGTCAACGCCCTGTCAAGGCCACTGCTGTGGGGAAGAAAGCAAATTTCAAGGAAGGGATCATTAGAAAAGGATTTGAAAATAAAGCATCCATTGTTATAATGCCTCTATTTAAAAACTATGGTGAGGTCACCTTTCAACATACTGCGTAGGGTTCCAGATGCCCACATTTTTCTTCTTCTTCTTTAAAAAAAAGAAAAAAGTAGAACTGAGAAATGTGCAGGAAATAACCACCCCAAATAAGCTAACAGTTATTTCACCTTTCCTGAAAGAGAGGCTTCTAGCAAGAGGTGAGATTTATAAAACAATAAATAGCAAGGAGAGAGTGAGATGTTTTCCCCTTCCAAATAATTCTAGATCTTCTTCAGAGATTCTTTGTTCTTATATCTGTCGTGTCCCACTCCTCCGCTGACGGACGGGTCAGGGAAATCCGAATCAGGCGTGCCTCTGCAGCTCTGCCAAAGTCCTGGCAAAGTCCTCAAGGCAGGCAGGAGACCAGAAAGTGACTTCAGCAAGATAAGGTAGACTTTGCCTGACTCAGAGAATGCCAGAAAGCAGATCCTTTATATAGGCCATGGGGTGTGGCTCCATGACTCAGCACTTATCCAGGCCTGCCCCTCCCTTCCTTCTGACGCCGCCGCCTATCAATTCTTCTGAAGCGAGGGTCACTCCAGTCGGCAGCTGTTGGTAATTGACCTCCCTCAGGCTCACATGCTGTGGGGGAGGGGGAGGGGTCTAGTTGCTCCGTTTGCCTGGGCATGGAGCCAGGGCTGGGGCCGGGAGGTGCTTCCTCCTCCTCAGCCTGTCTGGGCATGGAGCCAGGGCTGGGGCCGGGAGGTGCTTCCTCCTCCTCAGCCTGTCTGGGCATGGAGCCAGGGCTGGGGCCGGGAGGCATACTAGGACATTCCTCAGCGTTCGGAAGCAGATAAGAAGGCCCCGGCTGCGGTGAGAGCGGGCAAGACACAACAATATCCATATTTTTTCTGGGAAGACGGTTTGTGAAAGAATGCATGGGGTTGGTGTTTTTGTTTTTGTTTTTGGACTAGACACTGCCAGAGAAATGGAGCCGACTATGGATTCAGGATAGACAAGAAAAGGCATTTCTTCACACAGTAGCTGCATTCACATGTCATACTAAACCAGCACTTATTCATGGTTTGTAGAATAAACCTTAATGCTCTGATTCATATACTGTATAATGCTAAGCCATAACGAATATGTCAATAACAGGAAAAAGACTTAGTAAGACATGTGAATCTGGCCATAATATAATTCTGAATTAATCACATTACAGCTGGATTCACGTCTAATGTTAAGCTATGAATGGTACTAAGCCATCAATCATAAGATCATAGGATTGGAAGAGGATTGGAAGACATTCTCTTCCATCATAGGATTGGAAGAGAACTTCTAGTCCAAGTTCTTGCCTATCCCAAGATTCCTACCCTCGGCAGAGATTTGGACCAGAACCCAGAATAATAGAGTTGGAAGGGACCTTAGAGGTCTTCTAGTCCAACCCCCTGCTCAAGCAGGACACCCTACACCAATCCAGGCAAATGGCTATCCAATCTCGTCTTTAAAACTTGCAGTGTTACAGCAGCCACAACTTCTGAAAGCAAACTATTCTGCTGATTAATTTTTCTCACTGTCAGGAAATTTCTTCTTAGAAATCCAATTCTTAGAAATTGGATCTCTCTTTGATAAGCTTCCATCCATTACTTTTTATTTATTTATTTATTTTTCGCATTTTTATACCACCCTATCTCCCTAGGGACTCAGGGCGGTTTCCAGCCAGAATAAAACATACATATAAATACAGGATAAAACAACAATTAAAAAACTTATTAAATAGGCCGAATATTTAAAATAGAAATACAAATAATAAAACCCCATTAAAACAAAATTCAAAATTTAAAAATTCAAAAATTCTAGTCCAGTCCTGCGCAAATAAATAGATGTGTCTTAAGCTTGCGGCGGAAGGTTCGAAGGTCAGGAAGTTGGCGAAGTCCTGGGGGAAGTTCGTTCCAGAGGGTGGGAGCCCCCACAGAAAAAGCCCTTCTCCTGGGTGTCGCCAGTCGGCACTGCCTGGCTGACGGCACCCTGAGGAGTCCCTCCCTGTGAGAGCGCACGGGTCGGTGAGAGGCAATCGGTGGCAGCAGACGGTCCCGTAAGTAACCCGGCCCTATGCCATGGAGCGCTTTGAAGATAATTACCAAAACCTTGAAGCGCACCCGGAAGGCCACAGGTAGCCAGTGCAGTCTGCGCAGGATTACGTCTTGTCTTGCTTTCAGGGGCCTTGGAAAATAGGTTGTCTCTCTCTTCACAGAGGCCCCACACACCTGTGGTCCCTGGTGCACAAAACACTTGGGGGCCACTCATCTAGCACCTTCATCACTGAAACACCCTGGCTTTCTGAGGAAAGCACATTTGTTGTGCAGAATGTTTGGTGTACCCGTAATGGCATGTAGGCAGACATTGGAAGACAAAGCAAAGAGACACAGTCGAGGGAATGATCAGATAAAAGGCAGCTGAGACCATAGCAAAAAATATGAATGGGGCAAGAAACTCAAAGAGACTCTCCCTAGTTTTTTGGGCCATAAAAGCAGTGGGAGTGGGGAGAGATATACTTTCGGACTTGCAAGATTTTAAAACAGAACAGAACAGAATAGAATAGGAACCGTGATGGCAAACCTATGGCAAGCATACCAGAGGTGGCACGCAGAGCCCTCTCTGCTGGCATGCGCGCCATCGCCTCAAGTCAGATCTCCGTGGTGTTTCTTTTGTGAGCTTCTGTTTCATCGTTTGCAGGGAAACAGAAGCTCATGAAAGAAAAAGATCTTACCTTTTGCCACACTGCCAGTGTTGGGATGCCCTGCCTCCCTCTGGCCAGCTGGTCTTCAGGTCTCTGCTGCACATGTGTGCATGTCTGTGCATGTTTGCATTCATGCATATCCACGCATGCACAACGCGCATATCCACGCATGCACACACACGCATTTCCATGTGTTGTGACCTAGGCCCAAGTTGGTAGTAGGAAACTCAGTCAGTGTAAAAACAAACAAACTTTATTCGAACAGCTGAGAATTACTTCATTCTCAGTGTAGTTCAACTAAATTAAAGCAAATTCCTCCCAACACAAATTCCTCAGTCCTATCGCAAACCTTGGTCTTATTAGGCAAACTGAATTTTCTTGGCAAAAGTTCAGAAGACACCAATACAAAATAAATGCAACAAGATGAAGCTATCAATGTTGTTTTCTGGCAGAGTCCAAACACCATTGCTGGTCTTTTAAGCTTTATGGAAGGGGCCAATTATCTCTTGGCCCTACTCCTGAGTCGTCCTCTTTGCCTGACCTGCTCTTGTCTTCTGGCAGCTCTTCTCATGCGTGCATTAGGAACAGGCTCCTCCTGTTCCTCTGCCTCACTATTGTCAGTCTCTGGAGGCTCTGGAGTCCACACCTGACTCCCCGATGGCCCTGGCCCCACCTCAGCCTCCGACGCAGAGCCCTCATCTGGGCCTTCCCCAGCCTCCAGGACTGGCCCACGCTCTTCCTCAGCCTCATCACTGTCCGACTCCATTGCCAGCTCTGCAGGCTGCTGACTTGACCACAACACCATGCATGCACGCGTTCACGCACACCTTTCCATTTGGGCATGTGCGCATGCGCAGTTTGGGCACTTGGTGTCTAAAAGGTTCGCCATCACTGTCTTAGGATCTTCAGCTCCATCAGCCTACTTTATAACAGGGGTCTCCAACCTTGGCAACTTTTAAGCTTTGCTGACTGGGGGAATTCTGGGAGTTGAAGTCCGCCAGGCTTTAAAGTTGCCAAGTTTGGAGACCCCCTGCTTTACAAGACATTGGACAAAGGAACAGAGTTTAAGCCCAGGGATCTCAAAATTCTGTGTTCTCATGTAATTAGCCTGGCTCCTTCCAGATATATCTTGAACTGCAATTCCGAGAACATCCAAACCTTTCTAGAGAAAGTGAATTTGGAGAAGCTGGGGAAGGGAAAATATGTGCCTTGAGAGGTTGGGGAGTGATTCTGATGAAGGAGGGGAACAGAAAGAGAGGCCACCTGTGTCAAGAAGAGAGAAGTCCGTTCAGAGACGTTTTGGCCACAGAAGTTTTGGGATGCCTGGTTCATGGTATAATCAATGCTTTGCTACTGTGTGAAGCTTCTGTAAAGGGAAGCTAGCATGCAAAAACTGGACAGGGAATAACCCTCTTCCGTTGGCCATGGTTTCAAAGCGGTCAGCTGCCTATGATGAATGTGAATTTGCTTTACTGTAGGAAGACCTCAGTCTTTTAAGTTCTCTTTTCCTTTTTCTTGACAATGACTTCCTGTAGGGAGATCTGCTCTAATAAGGTAATCCTCGACTGACAACCATTTTTTTTAGTAACCATCAGGGGTGAAATCCAGCAGGTTCTGACAGGTTCTGGAGAACCAGTAGCGGAAATTTTGAGTTGTTCGGAGAACCAGCAAATACCACCTCTGGCTGGTCCCAGAGTGGGGTGAGATTTTGCAGTATCCTTCCACCAGGAGTGGGGAGGGAATGAGGATTTTGCAGTATCCTTCCCAGTGGTGGGATTCAAATAATTTAACAACCGGTTCTCTGCCCTAATAATTTCTCCCAACAACCAGTGTGCCAAACTGCTCAGAAAGTTAACAACCGGTTCCCCTGAAGTGGTGCGAACTGGCTGAATCCCACCACTGATCCTTCCCCTGCCATGCCCAACAAACCACACCCACCATATTCACCAAGCCACGCCCACAGAACCGGTAGCAAAAAAAATTGGATTTTTTAAAAAAAATTTTTTAATTTACATTTATATCCCGCCCTTCTCCGAAGACTCAGGGCGGCTTACAATGTGTAAGGCAATAGTCTCATTCTATTTGTATATTTACAAAGTCAACTTATTGCCCCCCCAACAATCTGGGTCCTCATTTTACCTACCTTATAAAGGATGGAAGGCTGAGTCAACCTTGGACCTGGTGGGATTCGAGCCTGCAGTAATTGCAGGCTGCTGTGTTTTAATAACAGGCTATCTTACAGCCTGAGCCACCACGGCTGAGCCACCACTGGTGACCATTTGAAGTTACACCACCACTGAAAAAAGTGAACAATGACTGTTTTTACAACCGTTGCAGCATCTCCATGGTCACAAAGATCAAAATTCGAACACTTGGCAACTGGCATGTATTTATGAAGTTTGCAGTATCCCGGAGGGTCATGTGATCACCTTTTGTAACCTTTTGACAATCATAAACTTAATGGGGAAGCCATATTCACTTAATTAACGGTGTTACTAACTTAACAACTGCGGTGATTCACTTAACAACTGTGGCAAGAAAGGTCATAAAACGGGGCAAACCACACTTAACAGCTGTCTTCTTAGCAACAGAAATTCGGGGGCTCAGTTGTGGTCGTAAGTCGAGGACTCCCTGTAATTCTAACCATTCTGTACCCATAACATTAAAAAGGTGGCCTTTCCTAATGTTCATGACTTTCCCAGAATGCACCCAACTGCACTATGCTAAGACATCACAGTAAATCAGCCAGCAGATTTAGGCATTAGCGTACACGCTAAGTCTCAGCTATTGACTCGTGATTCTTTCAAACAAATAAACATCAAACGCTATTGTCTGGGCATTCAAATATTCTTGCAAATTTTTTATCAGAGATCAGCTGCTACGTGTACTAAATGGGTACCTAACAGCCAGATAAGGAGGTGGGCAGACAAATAGACATTTCCACCTCTTTCACCCCTTCCTGGTGGAAAATCTGTTGAACTAATTTTGCTCTATTTTTGGAAAATGTCTTGGCTGCTTGCTTGAGCTTCTGCGTATTAGAAGAATGATTCCATGCTGATGCAGGAATGTGAAACCCATTTGGATTGTTGTTCAGCTTTTCAAAAGTGAATTTCTGTTGTAGTTGCTGTGGTTCTTTTCAGTTTTAAGTTAAAATGGAAGCTGGGAAGAGGAAGGAAAGAAGGAAAGAAAGAAGGAAGGAAGGAAGGAAGGAAGGAAGGAAGGAAGGAAGGAAGGAAGGAAGGAAGGAAGGAAGGAAGGAAGGAAAGACCTCCCCCTCCAAATATGTCAGATACGAACATAATAAAACTGATTGATTACATGACATCAAGTCATTGATTGCTTCAGTGACTCCATCCAGCCACCTCGTTCTCTGCAGTCCCCTTCTTCTTTTGCCCTCAATCTTTCCCAGCATTAGGCTCTTCTCCAGTGAGTCCTTCCTTTTCATTAGGTGGCCAAAGTATTTGCGTTTCATCTTCAGGATCTGGCTTTCTAAAGAGCAGTCAGAGTTGATCTCCTCTAGGACTAACCAGTTTGATCGCCTTGCAGTTCAAAGGACTCGCAGGAGTCTTCTCCAACACCATAGTTCAAAGGCCTTTTTGGCGCTCAGCCTTCCTTATGGTCCAACTTTCACAGCCATACATTGCTACTGAGAAAACCATAGCCTATGTGACTATTAATGGTTATTTTATCAGAATGCCAAGCTTCTAGAAATTCCCTAGTGGTTTTGGACTTGGCTTGGTCTAGGCTAGGATGATCAGTTTCCCAGTTGAAACTATGGTTAAGTCTGTCCACATGGTATGAAAGAGCTTTCATCGTATCTTCTGACTGCTACTTGGTGTTCATGAATGTGTTCTGCCAGTCTTCTGCCTGTTTGTCCTATGTAGTTGCTGTTGCAGTCATTATATGTTGTAGATGATTCCTTGCTTACTAGCTGCAGTGTTTAACGACAATTCAAAGTTATGAGGGTTGAAAAAAATCAGGTTTGCAACCAATCTTTGCATATATAGCTATTGCAGCATCCCATGGTCATGTGTGCACCAGACAATTCACCAATGGCGCACATTTACGACCACTGCAGTGTCCCACAGTCATGGGATCACTGTTTGTGAACTTCATAGATAGCTTTCAATAAGCAATATTAATGAAGAATGTGAAAATCAAAATGGAGGCCATAGTGATTACAAAAGATTAATAACAAAAGTGGATAATAAGTCCAATATAGTTCTAGGATTTTTCGCTTAGTAACCACAGCACTTAGTGATGGAGTTGCCAGTCCTAATTTTGGTCAGTAAGTTAAGATTACCTGTAAAGGTATGATTGATTTCTACATACAGGTAATCCTTGATTTACGACCGCAATTGAGCCCAGCATTTTATTTATTTATTTATTTATTAATTAATTAAACTTTTATACCGCCCTTCTCCCGAAGGACTCAGGGCGGTGTACAGCCTTCATTTAAAACAATTAATATACATATTAAAATAACAATTAAAAAGCTTATTCAATAAAAGGCCGAAATTAAAACCGTCCAATTGACCATATAAAATACCCAGTAAAATTACAATTTAAAATTTAAAATTTAGAATTTAAAAATCAGGCCAGTCCCGCTTGGATAAATAAATAAGTTTTCAGTTCCCGGCGAAAGGTCCGAAGGTCAGGCAATAGGCGTAAACCGGGAGAAGTTCGTTCCAGAGTGTGGGAGCCCCCACAGAGAAGGACCTTCCCCTGGGGGCCGCCAGCCGACACTGCTTGGCGGACGGCACCCTGAGAAGACCCTCTCTGTGAGAGCGTACGGGTCGGTGGGAGGCGTGTGGAAACAGCAGGCGGTCCCGTAAGTACCCTGTTTCTGTTGCTAAGCAGAACAACTGTTAATTTTGCCCCAGTTTACGACCTTTCTTGCCACAGCTGTTAAATGAATCACTGCAGTTGTTCAATAAGCAACTCAGTTGTTAAGTGAATCGGGCTTCTGCATTGACTTTGCTTGTCAGAAGGTTGTAAAAGGTGAGCACGTGACCCGGGGGAAATCTGCAACTGTCATAAATACATGCCAGTTACCATGCATCCAAATTTTGATCACATGACCATGGGGATGTTGCAGAAGTTGTAAGTGTGGAAAACAGTCATAAGCCACTTTTTCAGTGCCATTGTAACTTTGGTCACTAAATGAGAGGTTGTAAGTCTAGAACTACCTGTATTCTGTCTGTTGTTATCTGTGTATAGAAGCACCATTTTGGTTCTTTAAAGACTATTTATTATTATTTATTATTATCATTTAGCATATGATGAGAACATGACCGAAGTGAAGTAAAGATATATGTACAGCCTATGTAATTATAAGAAAAACCTCTATGGGGGGTATTCCAGTGGCCTCATACCTGGTGCCCACTTGATCGTCTCTGGCATTACTTTGTGCAAATCTTCTAGGGAGCCAGGGACCACACCTTGTGGGCACTTTTGCACAATATATTTAATAGTTTGCATATCAACACCACAATCGTAACAAGGGGAATCCTTTTATCCCCACGGATACTGTTTGAAGACTGTGTTAGCTATGAAGAAACCACCAGAGTGCAGGGGTGGGTTCTACTTATCTTTACTACCAGTTCCAGCGGGATTGCGCGCATGCGCAGAAGCTTCCTGATGATGTCGTGATCGGTGGGCGGAGCCTCATCCCAGTTTTACTACCGGTTCGCAAGAACCAGTCCAAACCGGGGGCAACCCACCACTGCTGGAGTAGCAGAAATTGATAAATCTGCCTCCTGCTTCATTCCAATGTCCTAAGCCACACACTCCAACTGCATTTGCCTTTTTTCATCTTTCCAACTTTGGCACTCCAGTCTTTGATCACAAATAGCACATCTTGCTTGCATGTTCCGTCAATTTCAAATTGAACTTAAGCCTCAGACTTATCAACTTGCTCTTCTTCTGTATTGGTAGCTGCGGCATAAACTTGAATGATCATCACATTAAAGTGTTGTCCACGAAGTCTAATCGATATTATTTGGTCATCGATTGCATTGTAGTCAAATACGGTTCTTGCTATACTCTTTCTAATTGTAAAAGCAATACCGTTTTCTTCTTTGTTTTTCATATCCTGAGTCATAAGTCACAACAAAAAAAGTCACAACAAAATACCTTATGCCACCAGACTTGAAATTTTGGGCTTAGAAAATTTAGAACTATGCCGCCTTCGGTATGACCTGAGCATAGCTCATAAAATCATCTGCTACAATGTCCTCCTACCTGTCAATGACTGCTTCAGTTTCAACCACAACAATACACAAGCACACAACAGATACAAACTTAAGGTAAACGGCACCAAACTCGATTGCAGAAAATATGACTTCAGCAACAGAGTGGTCAATGCCTGGAATGCACTACCTGACTCTGTGGACGCATCCCAAAAACCCCTAAATTTTAACCTAAGACTGGCTACTGTTGACCTCACCTCATTCCTAAGAGGTCTGTAAGGGGCGTGCATAAGAGCACCAGCGTGCCTACCGTCCCTGTCCTAATGTTCCCTTTAATTGTATTCATTTCATGTATTCAATTCATGCTTATACTTATATATATTATCTAACACGCACTCAACAAATAAATAAATAAAATAAAATAAGCAATAAAATAAGCAATGCAATCTTCTGATGGAAAGTGTCCGATATCAATTTGCTGCTGCCTCAGATGTCAGTTTATAGTTGTTTCGCTTAATCTTTCAGAATGTTAAACTTTCCTAATATTCATGCTGCTTACATTCCAAGTTCTTACTGTAATTCTGACTTTGCAGTTTTGGATGTTCTTTTCCTGTATGGTAGGGATGTCACATTCAAGGCCCGCAGGCTGGATCCGGCCTGCGGGTACTTAGATCTGGCCCCGTGGGGCTGCCCTGGAAACAGCGAAGGACCAGGCCATGGTGCCTCTGCCTGCGAAAAAAGGCTCCCAATTTCCATTTTCGGCTGGGATGGCCTCCTGCAACCCTCTGGCAGCCAAAATGGAGCTCAGGAGGGCTGCATGTGGCCCTCCCAAGCTCCGTTTTTGCTGCCAGAGGGTTGCAGGAGGCCATCCCAGCCAGTGATAAAATCCAAATTTTTTTAATACCGGTTCTGTGGGCGTGACTTGGTGGGTGTGGTGTGGCTTGGTGGGCATGGCAGGGGAAGGATATTGCAAAATCTCCATTCCCACACCACTCCTGGGGCCAGCCAGAGGTGGTATTTGCCGGTTCTCCAAACTATTCAAAATTTCTGCTACCGGTTCTCCAATACCTGTCAGAACCTGCTGGATTTCACCCCTGATCCTAGCCAAAAACGGAGATTGGGAGCACTCGGGCCAGCACAGGCATCACTGACACGAGTGACATCAAGCTGGCCACGCCCCCCCGCCACCCATCCCAAGGTCAAAGACAACCCTGATGCGGCCCTCAATGAAATTGAGTTTGACATCCCTCCTGTATGGCAACATCAGCAACTAGACGTCACACCCCAAAGGTGTTTTTTCAAAAGACAACTGGAGGTGGTGCCCAGCAGGTAGACTTTGAGGACCGCTGTCTTGAAATGGGGGTCAAAGAAGCCATCTACTTTAAGATTGAACAGGCCTCTCTCAACAGAGGGGGAAAGATACAATACCACCAATCTCCTATTTACAACACAGTCCTTTCAGTGGTTCCAAGAAGGTGCCACACACCCATTTGCACTATTCAGGTGATTCTGATAGCACAGATAAAACCCCAAGTGGCCTCAATGACTCTCAGATTGAGTACTAATGACCAGATGACTGCAAGAAACCTAAATCCTTCCATCCTCCATCTATTCAGTCAGAACTGAAGAAGCTTCTTGGATGAGAAGCGAAACAACTTCAAGGAAAAACAAAGTCCAGTTACTTTTTGAAAAAGCCTCTTTGGGATATCCATGGCCTGGATAACTGAGAATCTCCAAAGATGTTTAGACGTCACACACCATTTATACTCCAGAAACATCCTCAGACCTTCCTCACTAGCATGGTGAGTGCCGTCTAATAATTTTATATTCTCTGTCCATGTGATTTTTCTTAGCAAAAATACAGGTGTGGTTAATCACTGACATCTCCTGCATAGCACAGATAGTCCTTGATTTGATTTAAATTTTAAATGTCTAAATTTTAGATTTGGTTTTAAATCGGGTTTTATTATTTATATGTCTATTTTAAATATTTGGCCTATTTAATAAGTTTTTTAGATTAATGTTTTACTTTGTATATTTATGTGTTTTTTATATGGCTGTACACCGCCCTGAGTCCCTAGGGAGATAGGGCGGTATAAAAGTATGAATAAATAAATAAATAAATAAATAAATTTGCAACCCATTAAGCAAACCTGTTTTCATCAATGGCCATTTTTTTGTTGGAAACTAGAAGTAAATGCCAGAAACCAGCAAAAAACCACCATCAAAGATGTTTAGACTTTGGAAAAGTACAAAGATGATTAAAGGCCTGGAGATTAAAACATATGAGGAACAGTTGCAGGAACTGGACATGGCTAGTCTAGCGAAGAGAAGGACCAGGGGGGACATGATAGCAGTGTTCGAATACTTGAGGGGCTGCCCCAGAGAGGAGGGGGTCAAGCTATTTTCCAAAGCACCTGAAGGCCAGACAAGGAAGAATGGATGGAAACTGATCAAGGAGAGATTCAACCTGGAAATAAGGAGAAATTTCCTGACAGTGAGAACAATCAACCAGTGGAACAGAAATTGCCTTCGGAAGTTGTGGAGCTTCATCACTGGAGGCTTTCAAGAAGAGGCTGGACTGCCATCTGTCAGAAATGGTGTAGGGTCTCCTGCTTGGGTGGGAGGGTTGGACTAGAAGAGTCTCTTCCAGCTCTATTCCAAGGTCTCTTCCAGTTCTATGCTGATTCTATTCTATTCAAAGTGAGTGCAAGACACTGCAAACCGCCGTAAAAGGGAGCGTGAAATGTAATCTTGTCACCGTGGGGGCTGTGGCCATGGAAACTTCAAAATGAGGTCCTAAGCAGCTCTGGGAAGGTCCATCATAACGTTGAACGGCCACTAAGGAACTGGTTGTTAAGCGAGTACAACCTGTATTTATATACTCCCAACATTCTTCACCCATCTTTCCCAGGAATGCTAACACAGAGACATACAAGCATACACACAGCCTGAATAAGGCAGCAAAACAGGATTTGGGGGTTGTTGAATGAAATTAGTCTTATATAAATATTTGTATCAGTTATACAATTAAATTATTAACAAGCAAGTCCGTTTACTTAACATTGGGGAGGGAAAGGAAACTAACCTTATACACTAGTATCTGCAATTCAGATTTCTAAGTAATCCTGTAATTGGGAGAATCAGCAATAAAATGCCTGTTCAAATATAGAGATGAGGCTAGGTTCTCAGTTATCATCTTATTCCTGCCATTCCCACTGGACTTTCATTTACAATGGCTTTATCACGGTTTATTGCTGCCTGCCAGTGCTGTGAATCACAGGATTGAATTACACCGCTCCATCTCCACAGCAAGCAACAAAATGCCTTGCCGAAAGATGGGGTTGCATTCGTGAAATATCAGTCAGGGCTCGTCTCCTGAAGCCATCTCTTAATACAGTATCACTTGGGAGTGGGTGGGTGTTGTAGGGGCATCAAGTTGAAATCTCAACTCCTCCCATGGATGGTGCGGCCCTTGAGATCACTGCAGGCTAACCAATGGCAGCTCGGAGGTGCCGGAAGGCCCATGCATGGGACTGTAATTGAAACAAATGCTTCATTTTGTTAGGCCTTCTTTTTACAGCACAGAATCAGTGGGCCTCTTTTCAAAATGGTAGCGGGCCAGCCTGGTGGGAATGTCTTCAAAGGCTTAGTAGGGGCAGCTGGCTAGGAATTAATATCCTAAAGTGATTTTTCAGGCCCAGGTCTGCATTCTGAGGTACAAATAATTCTCAATTTACAGCCATTCGTTCAGTGACCACTCGAAGTTCCAAGGGCACTGAAAAAACTGACTTATGACCAGGGGTGAAACCCAGCAGGTTCTGACAGGTTCTGGAGAACCGGCAGCGGAAATTTTGAGTAGTTCAGAGAACTGAGAAATAACACCACTGGCGGGCCACAGAGTGGGGTGGGAATGGAGATTTTGCAATATCCTTCCCCCAGGAATAGGGAGGGAATGGGGAGTTTGCCATATCCTTCCCCTGCCACGCCCACCAAGCCACGCCCACCAAGCCACGCCACGCCCACAGAACTGGTGGTAAAAAAATTTGAATTTCAACCACTGCTTATGACCGTTTTTCACAAATACAACTATTGCAGCATCCCATGGTCATGTGATCAAAATTCGGATGTTTGGCAACGGGTTCATCTTTTCGACGGTTGTAGGGTTCTCCGGAGTCATGTGATCCCCTTTTGCAGCCTTCTGACAAGCAAGTCAATGGGGAAGCCAGATTCACTTTACAACTAACTTAACAACTACAGTGATTCACTTAACAACCATGGGAAGAAAGGTGGTAAAATGGGGCAAAAGTCACTTAACAACTGTTTCTCTTAGCAACAGTAATTTTGGGCTCAACTGTGGTGGTAAGTCGACAATTACTACCGTATAGTAAAATCTTGCAGCAGAGAAAATCTTGCACCTCTCCTCTTCTACTAGTTCTCATTCTACAAGGAGTCCTCAGTTAAGTATTGTAACTGGAAGCAACAATTATGTCACTAAGCAATGGAGTCATAAAGCCGAAAATCACATGACCATGACAATTGAGGATGGCAGTTCTGGTTGTGGTCACTAAGTGAATCACAGAGTCATTAAGCAAGACATCACATGACCACAATTTCTTACACCGATTTCCCCATTGACTTTGCTCCTCAGAAGCCAGCTGTGGGGGCCGCAAATGGTAATCACATGACCAGGGGGACACTGCAACAGCTGCAAATTTGAGCACAGGGATTGTAAATCTCCTCCTTCGGTGCTGTCATAACATTGAACAGTCACTGAGGGAGGGATCATTACAAGACTATCTGCATTTGATAAAAGAAGTACCAAAATGCAATACTTTCAAAGGGAAAGGTAATTTTGGAGAAAGGTTTGAGGGAAATATGCTGTTCTTTAACTACTTTGTTAGGCAGCCTAGCTAAGCGTGTGTATAAAAGTACAGAAGTACCTGTCAACTTACTGACTCCATGGTTTCTTTCACTTTGATTATGTCCCCGGGCAGAAAACTTTTACTTTGGAATGAATAACAATAACAGAGTTGGAAGGGACCTTGGAGGCAGGGGTGAAATCCAGCAGGTTCTGACAGGTTCTGGAGAACCGGTAGCGGAAATTTTGAGCAGTTCGGAGAACCAGTAACAGAAATTTTGAGTAGTTATGAGAACTGGCAAATACCACCTCTGCCTGGCCCCAGAGTAGGGTGGGAATGGGGATTTTGCAGTATCCTTCCCCTGCCACACCCATCAAACCACACCCACCAAGCCACACCCACAGAACCGGTAGTAAAAGAATATGGATTTCACCACTGCTTGAAGGTCTTCTAATCCAACACCCTAATCATGCAGGAGACCCTGTATCAGGGGTGTCAAATTCAATTTCATTGAGGGCCACATCAGGGCTGTGGGTTAACCTCAGTGTGCGCGTGGGGTGGGGGGCAACTGGATGGGTGTGGCCAACTGGGTGGGCGTGGCCAGCTTGACGCTACTCCCCAAACTGCTGCCACGTTTCCTCTTTGCATTGGGTAGACCAGGCCGAAGCAACATGGACATGTAAGAAATCCCTCAAAATTATCCATTTAATTTCTCTGTTCATTCAAGTTTGGGGAGAATCTTACCCACTCATTTGCCCCCAACCTCCACTTTTAATAGTGTGGAGTAGTGGTGGGTTTCAATTTTTTTTACTACCAGTTCTGTGGGCGTGGCTTGGTGGGCGTGGCATGGCTTGGTGGGCATGGCTTGGTAGGTGTGGCAGGGGAAGGATACTGTAAAATCTCCATTCCCTCCCCAATCCAGGGGAAGGTTACTGCAAAATCCCCATTTCCTCCTGATCAGCTGGGACTCGGGAGGCAAAGAATAGATGGGGGCGGGGCCAGTCAGAATTTTTACTACCAGTTCTCCCAACTACTCAAAATTTCCGCTACCGGTTCTCCAGAACTGGTCAGAACCTGCTGAAACCCACCTCTGGTGTGGAGGAGAAAATAGGAAAGGCAAAATTGTGAAATACAGTATAGAAATCTTGCTAGCTTGGCTGCGAGCCTTCTGATCAGGAGCAGTCTATCTGACCAGTAGAGACTAGGGATTTCCAGAAATGGATCCATTTATTTATTTATTTATTATCCTTGGGCTAATTGTTTAGCTGGGGATATGAAGGAAGTGGGATATTTATTATTTATTTATTATTTCTTTTGTCGAGTACATATTAGATAATACAGTATATATAAGCATGAATTGAATACATAAAGTGAATACAATTAAAGGGAACATTAGGACAGGGACAGTAGGCACGTTGGTGCTCTTATGCACACCCCTTCTTGGTCTATGTTTGAAAAATAGGGCAAAAAAAGTTGGCAGTCTTCTTTGACCCACACTTAAGAGGACTGGTGACATATTCTGCTCTAATGGGAACAGGACGTGAATAGGGGAATACCATAAACTGTGCATTTAGCTCAGGAAGATACTTACTAAATGACCATGTTTCTAATCATATCCTAAAGTTTCAGAAGGGTTTGTCATGGGTGTGACAAAAGCATTTTAAATATTTCTCAGGCAGTGCTCATCTGGCATTCAAAAATGGAGATATTCTCTCTTCCCCCCCCCCCCCCTCTGTTCTGTGCCAGAGAAATAGAACTACAAACTAAGTTCAAATTACAATATATAGTTCAAACTATAACAAAGTTAAAGGCGGGCAAGGGAACAAGCTTATCGCATTAATTTATCAGAATTAAAAAGCCTTATTGCCTTCAGTACTTAAAAACTTGAGGGGGGGGGGAGAGAAATCAGCTCTTCCCTTTCACAGGGAAGTAATCCAGAAGGAAATGTATTGTTTCCAAGTTCCGTGTGAAACCAATGTAAGGAATAAATAGAAAGCCTGAGAAAAGTAGCTGGATGGCTGGACATTTTGACCTGTTTCTGATAAGGACAGAGAGGCAATTCAGTTCGGGCCTCTCTAGTCGCTATTTCAGAGCATCGGAAAACTTATCTAGCTCTAACAGGAGGCTGCCTACTGGGGCTCTGGTTGAGTCCCTGTCCTGTACAGCTCCATTCTAGCGAAGATGTCTAATGTCCTTTACGTTCATTAGGTGTGACTCTATTATTCTGGTGCTCCAGATCAGAGGATATGCCCGGAGTTTTTGTGGTTACCCCGTTTGATTCTTTTCCAAATTTTTATTTGGAAAGAAGTTGTAGTTTACAAATACAGGTAGGCCTTGACCAGTTATAATAATAACAGAGTTGGAAGGGACCTTGGAGGTCTTCTAGTCCAACCCCCTGCCCAGGCAGGAAACCCTACACCATTTCAGACAGATGGTTATCCAACATTTTCTTTAAAATTTCCAATGTTGGAGCATTCACAACTTCTGCAGGCAAGTTGTTCCACTGATTAATTGTTCTAACTGTCAGGAAATTTCTCCTTAGTTCTAAGTTGCTTCTCTCCTTGATTAGTTTCCACCCATTGCTTCTTGTCCTGCCCTCAGGTGCTTTGGAGAATAGCTTGACTCACTCTTCTTTGGGGCATTGGAACACTGCTGAGATATTGGAACACTGCTATCGTGTCTCCTCTAGTCCTTCTTTTCATTAAACTAGAAAAGAAGAACTAGGAGAGACATGATAGCAGTTGAGGCCAAAATTTCTGTTGCTAAGCAAGGCAGTGGTTAAACATGAAATGTTTTGTTTTATGACCTTTTTTGCCAGCTAAACAAATCACTGCCATTGCAGTTCAGCGAATCATGCGGTTGTTAAGGGAATCTGCCTTCCCACATTGACTTTGCTTGCTGGAAGCCACCTGGGAAGGCTACAAATGGCGATCACATGACCCTTGGATGCTGCTACCATTGTAAATACATGTTGTTGTTGTTGTTGTTGTTAGTTGCAAAGTTGTGTCCGACCCATCGCGACCCCATGGACAACATTCCTCCAGGCCTTCCTGTCCTCTACCATCTAGCATGTAAATACATGCTGGTTGCCAAATGCCCAAATTTTGATCACGTAAACTATGAGGATGCTGCAAGGCTCCTGTGAAAAATGGTCATAAGTCACTTTTTTTCCCATGCTGTTGTAACTTTGGTCATTAAACAAATGGTCGTAAGTCAAGGACTTTTATAAACAAGAATGTGGAGGGCATGCAAATTCTTTTTCATATTGATTCTGGAAATTAAGTTTGTGTGTGTGTGTGTGTGTGTGTGTGTGTGTGTGAAGCAGCCCTACTTGAAAACCGTGCCTCAGCACTTAAGATATTTGGGAGAAAACAGACAAGAAAGCAAATCTCTTTTAGTTTTGAGTGACTAATGTACGTTTTTCTCTACAATATAACCATAAAGTCCTGCTGTCCCCATTTATTCGTACTCATTTCCAGTGTTCGTGTCCATGTTTATACATGTTTGTGTTCATGTCCGTGTTTATATGTTTTCTCGTACATGTTTGACAAACTAAATAAAATAAAATACATAAAAATAAACCACGGCACTTTCTTTTTTTGCAGCATACAATTTCCAGCAATAATATTGTGGAATTATTGTTAACACTCAGTTCGAGAATAAATTCAAAGTGCTGTTTGGGGAGTTTGGGAGAAAACTGACGAGTGGGAAATACGACTACAACTTTAATCAACAGAGCTTCCCCTCCCCCGCTCTATTTTTCTCCAAAGTGATCCTATTTCTCCTCCCCCCACTTTTTTTTTTTTCTTTCATTCTTTCTTTCTTTTAGCTCCACCACTGGTCTATGAATCAGCCCAGACGGATTGATTTCTTGTTTGCTATTATGAACCTCGCAAAGAAAGACAGGGTAGGGCAAAAGCGTAAAAATCAGAACTTTTAAGCCTGTAGCCGTTCAATGTTTGTTTGCCCATAAAATAACATTAGACTCAGATGGGTTTATTTCTGAGAAGACACACATAAAATGGGAGTGTCAAGTCGTCTGCTGCTTCCATGCAATATCTATTCTACCAACTTACAAGAATGCATAACTTTGGAAAAAGTACATTAAGAATGTAATCCCTAGACCAAGTCACTATACATTTTGGGACTGGATTCTTAAATTCTGTTCCATTCTGGCATCAGATGTGATTTAATAGTGCAAAAGCAGCTGTTGTTTTTTTTTAATTACCTATCATACCTTGCTTTGCACATGCAATTCCAAGCCAATTACGGAAATGTATCAGCGGTTCAAGATGCTGGAATTTTTATTATTACAAAATACATGATGCCAGGAATTGCCAGCCATAAAAAATAGATCCTATGGTTCTATAAAGGCACTTTATATAAATGCTATTGGTAGCATAAGCATATAGAGGTCTAGCCAGAGGATCAGGTTGAATTCAACATACTCTAACATGGAAATTATACATTCCCGTCTTTAAAAGTCAAGATACCTCATTGAATTCAATGCACCTTGCTTCTGAAGTCATATTCGCAGTTAGATATTTTGAATACTCCTATTCGCAGCTTTTGCACGTTTCAAACACTTTCTGAAGAATGTAAAGCTTTAAAAAAACATTTTTAAAAAGTGTAACGCATCTCCGCTCTAAATAGATAGATCATATTTATGTTCATCTCTTTCTATCACTTGTCTTAATAAGCAAACGAGAAAGTAACCAAATAAAAGCAAAATTACGACCGTTTGTTTTAAACTATTATTTTTTTACAAAAAATATCACTCTCATCCCAGCACTTGTGTTACATTCACTTCTTTTCAATTTCTCCTCCCGATTCTTTTTTTTAATCAGCCAAACCGCTAAACAAAAACAATTCACAAAAATAACTCGGCCGAGGCCCGTTAAACAAAAGATCACGGCAGCTGCCTGCACGGCCTCCCCCTTGCTCAGTGGGCGAAAAAAGGGCTCGCAGGGTTAGGCAGGCAGTCAGTCAGATGGAGGGATGGAGAGGAAAGAGAACGGAGGCTGGCTCTGATTGGTCAATCTTCTTGCTACTCCACGGCATCGTGCCGTTCCATTGGATCCTACCCCGCGGCCTTATCATTCCATCTCTTCGGTGCTCCCATTTCGTCACGCTGCTGCTGCTGCTGCTCTTGCTCTCGTTTTCCCTACAACAATTTTTTGTATCACTCCGCTCTGAAAAATAGTTCGTATTCCTCCACCTCTCGGCATGGCTCCTCCCAGTTCCACCCACTCCACGGAAACTCCTCCCACCCTACCTTTTTCAATGATCTGTTTTCGACAAGTGCAATTGTTTCCACAGACGAATAAGAATCCTAAAGAAATTTATGTATACACATAAAGTGTATACATAAATAAATAAAATAAAAAAATAAAATAAAAAAGTATACATCTTAAAGAACTATACATTGGACAAAGAAAGTTATGGCATGAAAAATAATGCTAAGGATAGCACAGCAATGTTGACTACTATAGTATAACAGAAAATTCCAAAATTTGTATAAATGCGTACTCTTGATTTGACCAACTCAGAACTTTAAAAAAAAACAACCCTGTTCAATGTCTCCAAAAATTGTTATCAGGCAGAAGGAAGGAAGGGGAATATTTGTAGCTCAGGGTTGAAATGAGGGGTGATCGGTGATCTTTGAGCATTTTTATTTTCTTGCAGATGTTTCATTACCCAAACTAGATAACATCATCCTAGCACTGCTAGCATTGATGATGTTACCTAGCTTGGGTAATGAAACATCTGCAAGAAAACAATCAAGCGCAGAGAGCAACAAGGACCCCTCAGAGCAACCCTGTCACTACGTTGTCACGTGACGTATAGCGACTTTTCCCCTTCGATAAACCAGGGGTGGAGGTGGCCGTGGCCCAGGGGCCACGAATTTAACACCCCTGCCTCAGAGGAAACCTAGGACAAAAAATGGAACAAGGGAAAATGAAAAAACTATGTCTTCAAGCTTCACTTTGGGAAAACCTAGTTTTGTGAAATGTTATACATATGTTAAAATAAAAACCTCATAAGCAGAGACTGCAGATATTCAAATTAAGGTAAACCAGGTTAATAACTTAGAGCTTTTTCAAAGAAAAAAAACTTTGTCTTGTGTCACTGAGGTCACATGGACATATACCCACCAAGGGGTCAAATTTATCCTTGTTTAAGTTTTATTTATTTATTTAAACTTTATTTAATTTTAAATTTGGTTTTAAATGGGGTTTTATTATTTATATTTCTATTTTAAATATTCGGCCTATTGAATAAGTTTTTTAAATCAATGTTTTATTCTGTATATATTTATGTTTTTATCTGGCTGTAAACCGCCCTGAGTCCCTAGGG
Organism: Ahaetulla prasina; assembly: GCF_028640845.1. Classification (NCBI taxonomy): domain Eukaryota; kingdom Metazoa; phylum Chordata; class Lepidosauria; order Squamata; family Colubridae; genus Ahaetulla; species Ahaetulla prasina. The sequence continues at coordinate 363,040,512 of NC_080539.1, forward strand.
AGATAGGGCGGTATAAAAGTATGAACAAATAAATAAAATAAATAAATAAATAAAATATTGATATTGATTGTTTCCTGATTGCTTATTTGTAGCCTAGAACTAACATTAAGTGTTGTATCATTAAGTGTTAAATTTGTACCCTATGACTATCACTAAGTGTTATAAGTGTTGTACCTTGATGAAGGTATCTTTTCTTTTATGTACGCTGAGAGCATATGCACCAAGACAAATTCCTTGTGTGTCCAATCACACTTGGCCAATAAAAAATTCTATTCTATTCTATTCTATTCTATTCATTTATACAGCTTACCTACCATCTCAATAGTCTTCACAGCCTCTAAGATTGAGGATTGTCAGTTTATGGAATTCCTTGCTACAAGGTAAAAATAATCAAGATTGTATTTTTTTAACCAGACAAAATCACAGAGAAGAAAGGGTTAATTGTGAGCAAGCAAAGAAAACCTGTGTTTAGAGACTGCTCAGCTTTGAAAGCAAAATACTGTGGACCGGCCACCAAGGGATGATGGAGTTAGTGCAATGTAGAGGATCTGCCTGGCAGTTTTTAAAAATAAAGACTTTTCCATTACAGTATTTGAGCCTTTGCTCTGACTCATCTTAGATCTTCTTATGCCTTCTTAACGAAAGAGAACATCCATTGGTAGACACAGACTACTTTTTAGGAACAAGGTGCTAGGATTAAGCAGTAGAGCAGCATTTCTCAAGCTCGGCAACGTTAAGAAATGTGGGCTTCAACTCCAGGATTCCCAGCAGCCAGGCTGGCTAGGGAATTCTGGGAGTTGAAGTCCATACATCTTAAAAGTTGCCGAGCTTGAGAAATGTTGCTCTATATTCTCCACTTTGAAATCCCCTTTCACTCTCCCCTTTCCCAAACAATATTTGGGTATTGTATTTGGCCTACACGAGGGAATCTACCATGCTGGCTGGGGAATTCTGGGAGCTGAAGTCCGTGAATGTTAAAGTTGCCAAGGTTGAGAAACGTTGCAATAGGGCAGGGATGTCAAACTCAAGGCCTGGGGGCCAAATCTGGCCTGTGGGGTGTTTAGATCAGGCCGCCAGGCCGCCCTGGAAACAGCGAAGGACTGGCCCATGGTGCCGAGGCTGGCCCGTGGAGCAGAGGCTGGCAGAAGGTTGCAGGAAGCCATCGCAGCCAAAAATGGAGCTTGTGAGGGCTGCGTACGGCCATCCCGAGCTCAGTGGCAGAGAATTACAGGAGGCCGTCCCAGCTGAAAACGGAGCTCTGGAGCCCATTTTCGCTGGCAGAGCGCTCAGGCTACCACAGGCGCCCTGACATGAATGACATCGAGCTGGCCACACCCACCCCAGCCACACCCATTCTGCCCTCCCCAAGGTCAAACACAACCCTGATGCGGCCCACAGTGAAATTGAGTTTGACACCCCTGCAATAGGGGAAGGCTGCGTCTCTGAAACATAGCTGTTAGTTACAGAGCAGATTAATATTACTGCTGAGAGCAGCTAATAGGACTTTATCCTCTTTTGTGGGCATTCTAAAGTCATTGTAGAATCCCATTTAACTGCATTCAGAATCCAATCCTTACATCCTCATTTCATCTCGCTAGGCCTGTAGTGAGGAAGCACTGGGTGTGATGTCCCTTGTGATGTCCTTCTGCAAAATATATTGTGCACGTGCAGTGGTGCGTTTCAAATTTTTTTACTACCGGTTTTATGGGTGTGGCTTGGTGGGTGTGGCATGGCTTGGTGGGCGTGGCGGGGGAAGGATATTGTAAAATCTCCATTCCCTTCCCACTCCAGGGGGAGGTTACTGCAAAAATCCCCATTTCCTCCTGATCAGCTGGGACTGGGGAGGCAGAGAATAGATGGGGGTGGGGCCAGTCTGAATTTTTACTACCGGTTCTCTGAACTACTCAAAATTTCTGCTACCAGTTCCCCAGAACTGGTAAGAAAATGCTGAAACCCACCTCTGATCACGTGTCATTGTGTTTAATACCTGATATCTATGTTATTGCTTAGGATTGGAATGATGGTGGTGGGGTTCAAAAATATCAAGATGGCAGCTTTGGACCAGGCTTCAATCATGTAGGTTGCTGACACTGTTTTGATGCTTTTCAACCACCACCCCCTGCAGATACCCCTGGGCCCCATCTAAGAAATTAGACTAAGCAAATGGCTTCATATATTGTGTTAGGTCACTATCTACCTACCCATAGTTTTATCGCAGTCTTCCCCAAGCTGGTGCCCTACTATGATGTTAATCTAATTCTCCCAATCTCCAGCTAGCACACTAGCTAATCATGTTAGAGTTTAGTTAACCATTTCTGGAGATCTGCAAGCTGAGGCTATGTGATTCAAGGTCTCAGTTCCAATTAGTTTCAACCATGAACCAAGATATAAACCACGATTCACACACCATCATAGATGGATTCACATAACATGCTAAGCCAATACCAAATACACCCCATTATGACTCTGTGCAATATATGGGCATTGTCTAGGACAGCGGTGAGAAATTATGACCAGCGGTGGGCTTCACATTTTGTTACCACCGATTCACTGCATGCGCACCTTCCATGCAAGCACTCGGCCTTCACGCATGTACTTTTCTTACATGCGCGCCTTCCGCGCATGAGCCCTGCCACAAAAACATGCCTAAATAGGATGGCAGAGAGGTGGGGGGGACGATTTCTACTACCGGTTTTCCCAAACCGGTCTGAACCGGCTAAATACCATCTCTGACTATGACCCTTTTATGACCTGTGGACTTCAACTCCCAGAATTCTGGGAGCTGAAGTCCACAAGTCATAAAGTCTCCCTAGTTCCCCACTGCTGGTCTAGGAGTTTTTGAATGGGAATGTATGATCCTGCAGAAAGAGCAATTGCATAGACCAGGGGTGTCAAAACTCGCAACATCACATCGTCATGTGACGTATCACTTTTCCCCCCTTTGCTAAACCGGGGGTGGGTGTGGCCAGTGCGTGACGCATCTGGGCCATGGGCCGCGAGTTTGACACCCCTGGCATAGACAATCAGTATGTGTTTTCCTGTGCAGTATTTTAGTAGGAGGTCCACTCAATAATCATCCAATCTTTAAATTGGCAGGAGCGGAAAATATTTGCTTATTGTTCTTTTAAAAATATTCTAACATCTCCCAACCCACTTCACAGGGTGGGGAAAACTGGAGGAGGAGGGAGTATTAGGTATGTTCCTCGCCTTGAGTTATTTATAAAAAATAATAAGATGGGGTAAAATAAAAATAAAAACTGTTGATTCCTGATGATCTATGGACATGCATCTGGGCGATTTGTTTGCAACAGCGTGGAAGAGCTTTGCCAGCCTTTTCCTACATAATGTTTTTGAAATTTTACAACCAAGCCCTCAGCTTTGGCAGCCTCCTTTCCAACCATGAACAACATCCAATTCTGCTTAGCATCAGATCTCAGGCCCTATCAGATGGCTAAAGCCCACTTCTTAAGATCAGTCAATTCCTCAAGATGGTTCTATATTTTTGATGGGGAAGGGACAGATGCTGTGGGCTGCATATTTGCGGGATCACTAATGTGTTTTGCATGGGATTTTAATTGAATTGGACAGCTGTGCGAAGAGGTTTTTTTCTTATAAAAAAAAAGGTAAGCGAGTTGGGGTGGAAATGGGAAGATGTGCTCTAGACATTGGGCAGTGCTTATGTGGAATAATGTGTTCATATCAGGGGTGGGTTTCACTTACCTTTGCTACCAGTTTGCTCATGCGTGCACCACTTCTACGCATGCGCACATTGTATTTAATGACGGGTGGGTGGGTGGAGCCTCCCGCCACCGCTGCTACTAGTTCGCCTGAACTGGGACGAACCTGTAGCAACCCACCACTGGTTCATATGACATGGCATGTCCCCCAATAAAATCAAATTATGGCATAACATGATGCTGGCGTTCACGAAACATCTTTAAAATAATGGCTGGGTTCCTACACCCTATTCATCCAGAAACTAGCAACCCATTTATCCCAACAGGTTGAGGAAAACCAGTCATTCTCTAAGGTTAGAGCACAGATGTCAAACTCACCGCATCACGTTGCCGTCATGTGACATTTTGCGACATTATTTCCCATACACCGAGCTGGAGTGGGCGTGGCCTGTGTATGATGTATCTGGCCTGCGAGCCACCGGTTTGACACTCCTAGGTTGGAGGAACAAACATATAATTATGTTGGGAACCGTGGTGGGTTTCAAAATTTTTTACTACTGATTCTGTGGGTGTGGCTTGGTGGGTGTGGCTTGGTGGGCATGGCAGGGGAAGGATACTGCAAAATCCCCATTTCCTCCCAATCAGCTGTGAATTGGGAGGCAGAGAATAGATGGAGGCAGGGCCAGTCAGAATTTTTACTACCGGTTCTCCGAACTATTCAAAATTTCCGCTACCGGTTCTCCAGAACTGGTTAGAACCTGCTGAAACCGACCTCTAGTTGGGATGAGTCTTAACATTATTGGGACCCACAAAACCAATAGGGACAATCCTTTGGCCACTGTCTTCCTCTCTCTTTCACACTCAGAATTGAGAGTCATGGCTGTAATTCCTTGACTCTTTACAGGCAGTCCTTGATTTACGACCACAATTGGGATCAGAATTTCTGTTTCTAAGCAAGGTGGTTCTTAGGTGAGTCGTGCCCAATTTTATGACCTTTCGTGCCAAGGTTCTTCTTAAGTGAATCACCGCAGTTGTTAAGTGAATCATGCGGTCATTCAGCGAATGCAGCTTCCCCCATTGATTTTGCTTGTCGGAAGCTGCCTGGGGGGAGAGGTCACGAATGTGACCCCTTGACCCTGGGATGTTGCAACTGTTGTAAAATACATGCCAGTTGCCAAGCATCCGAATTTTGATCACGGGAGTGTTGGGGGTTGCTGCAACAGTCCATAAAGTGCAAGGGCCCATTGCAGAGGTCTCCAACCTTGACAAGTTTAAGCCTGGTGGACTTCAACTCCCAGAATTCCCAGATTTCTGGGAGTTGAAGTCCACCAGGCTTAAAGTTGCCAAGGTTGGAGACCACTGGCCCATTGTAAGTCCCACTTTTTTCAGCACCCTTGAACGTTCAAATGGTCACAAAACAAAATGAATGCAAGTTGTAGACTACCTGTACAAAACTACCTGGCTAGTGAATCTTAATTGCAAAAAAGAAAAAGAAAAAGAAAAAAAACCTTACTACCAAAAAGAGCAGCAGAATGTTGGGATGGGGGGAGTGGGAGCGGGAAGTGTGTCCTTAATCTTTCTACTCCTATCTGTAGTTTGCCTGGAGTTTTGTAGGCAAGACCTACTAGTCCATTCAAAAGCCCTCCTTCTCCTTTTCCACTTTCCCCGGAAATATTTGAGCTTGCGGAGTTTTTACTATCGGCCGGTTGTTAAGTAAAACGAGAAAAAAAATCCCATTGGGAAGAATCCCGCTTCCCATTCTTTTCCCAACTACTTGGGAGCTCCCAAAAGAACCCTGTGGGCAAAATCAACCGTGTCCCTCCCTCCTTCACTCCTCCCCCCCCCGCTTTTTTGGGGGCTTGTGCAGCTGGTAGTGATGGTGGCTGCTGCGGCGGAAGGATACGCCAGAGAAGGAGGGGGAAGGTCTTGATGCGAGTGTGTGTGTGTTTTCTCTCTCTCTCCCTCTCTCTCTCTCTGCGCGTGTGTGTGCATGTGTGTGTGTGGATGTGTGGAAGCAAAGGAGGAGGAGAAGGCGGCGAAGGAGAAGGGGGCGCCCGTCCGCTGCCCCAGCGAGCGAGGGGGTTGAAAAACGCAAAGAGAAAGAAGCTCAGCTATCATGAGCCAGCGAAGCAAGCGCTAAGTAGGGTCCGCGGCCGGAGGATCGGAAGCACTTTTATCTTCCAAACGCGGATGGAACGTTGAAGAGGCCACATCAAAAGCTCCTGGCGGGGGGGCAAAAACACCCGATCGAACGTTGGGACAAACATTCGATCGAACGTCGGCGCGGCCGAACTCGCAGCCCGAGGGGGCACAGACAGACTGAACCTTCGGGGGGAGCGCCTTTCCCCGTCCTCTCTTAATTTATTTTCCCACTCTCGCTTTTTTTCTTCTTCTTCTTCTCTTTTTCTTTTTCTTTCTTTCTTTTTTCTTTTCTTTTTTTTAAAAAAAGCCTCCCTCCCTCGTTTTACTACACTGTAGCCATTTCCGTTTGCTTGGACATTGTTAAAAGCTGCCTCCACCGTCTCCGTCGCCGCCGGGAGAACAATAGGAAGGCAGGAGGGGCGACCGGGGCGCCCACCCCGGCTGCGCCCCGGGAATCTTCAGCCATACTTGTGGATGTAACCCTCCCCCACCACAAAGCTGAGCAGGTAAGCCCGAGGAAGGGGGGGATGGGTTAAGCAACTAGGGGAGGGCCTCTGCTTTTAATTTGGGGGGTTCGTTTGTGACTCCTCCTCCACGGAACTATTTTATTTTCGGAGGGGGCAGAGTTGACTTAAATCTTGAGTCTTTTCTTCTCTTTCTTGCGGCTCTGTAGATTTAACTTTGCTACTTTCTTCGGCTCTGTCCCTTACTTAGTAATTACTGTTACTCTCTCTGTTGTTATTTAGGTGTATTTTTTCCTATTCTTCCCCCAAACGCACACTTGTCCTTTCTTTCTCTCTCTCCCCCCCCCCCGGAAGTGGCATTAAACTTCATGGGGCGGGAAGTTAGCTGAAGCAAAAGGGGGGGGTCTTAACTCCTTTTGAGGGTCTGGGGAGGGGAAAGCAACAAGCTTTTTACTCTATTGAGCTTTCCTTTAGACCTGCAGGGGAAGTTCAGCTTTTTTTAGGGGGGGGAGAGTAATAACCTAAAGCAGAAGGGGGCTGACTTTCCCCCATTTTCTTGCCTGTGAAGTTTATTGTCCTTAAAGAAAGAAACACTGGGAAGTGATGTCTTAATTTCCCCGGCAAAGAATATGGATGCTTCTTTTCAGTTGCAGTAGTTTGTTCATTTTAATGAAGGGATCCAGAATTCACTATAGTAGATTACGCACATGCACAAGAGTCGTCCCCCCACAACCCCAAAATTCCCTCTTGCCTATGGGAAGTTTTATTATACTTTGCCCAGCACCAAAACTTGGTGTGTTGGCTCTTATTATTTAGTGTGCAATTGGCTATTGTTATTTAGTGTGCAATTGGCTATTGTTATTTAGTGTGCAATTGGCTATTGTTATTTAGTGTGCAATTATCAAACGGTGTGGATTCGAGAGGGCTGAATCCAGAAGATACAATCAGGATGATTGTATTCCTGATTGTCCCACTTTTGCAAGACACCCTTTCTAAAGAAAGTTTTTAATGGTCTCTCTTCACACTCTCACTCTGGAGAGAAAAGCACCCACCAATTTAAGGTCCCTGATAACAATATCGTCTCCCTTTTAAATCCCAGTTTGTCAATTCTTTCCCTTTCATCCCACAGACGCCCACCCTAATTTATATTTTACCCTCCCTTTATATTATACGACCCTCCCTTTATATTATACGACCCTCCCTTGCTTAAAAACAAAACAAAACCCCAGCGCACGCTAATGAAAGTGACAAACTTTTAAAATGAGAACGTTTCACATCAATGTCACTGCTTGACTGGATTATTTATTTTAATTTATAAATTCCCTCTCCCCCCACAACAAATCTCCATTCCTTTTGTAACTAATATTTCTACAGCAGATTTGATGTACCAAACCCAACGTATGCCACCCTCCTCTCCACAATTACTAGATGATCTACACAAAGGAAATTGGGAAAATACAAGGTTTAGGCCACGGATGAAATTAAGCAAAGCCTTGGGATTAAATGCCTGCTTTATTTAATTATTTATTTCAGCTTTTTGACTTTATTTAAGGTATGGTATGGTTCACCCCCCCACCCCACCCTTCTCTCTTTTCCCTTCAGCAATTTCCTTGCGAAGTTTGTATGGCAACAATCTAGGCCTACTTTAGAATATCCCAGAATTTAAGTGCAACCACTAGATTTTTGGAACTCTGTGGGGAGAATTCTTTCTGAGAATTTAGTCTGTCGGCAAAACTATTTCTTCTGACTTCGGTGTCCATGTGTATAAAACAATTGTCTCTGGTTTAAATATTTGTTGTTGCTGTTTGCCAATCAAATGGGCACAAACCTCTGTTTTTTTTAGTTTTTGAGAAAGATGACAAATAGCTGCAAAGTTCTTGTGTAATTTGAAATAATGCTTCAAATGCTGAGTGAAACTGTTCCCCAGGCCTTAAATAAAACAGGTCATTATTTATGCTGAGTTGTACGTAGATCTTTTTACTTTATCTGCCTAGATAATGTTTTCTTCAATCACTTGTTCCTGTACTTATATATATCACATGTCTAAAATCTATAAGTTTATCTGTGTGAAATCATTCTATATACCTGTGCGTAGTATTCTCGGAAGCAGCACAATATATTAATGAATCTGCTAATTGGCTGCTTTATTGTGAGCAAGTTGTTGATGGCTGTAAAATAAGTTAGGCCTCAATTGCTGAAAGAGAAAAGGGAGACCCCCACGCCAGTCCTCAGATACAGCATTTATCGTCCAGTAATATGGGTGCATTTGAGGAGGGGGGTGAGGCCCCAGATGGCAGCTGCTTGCATATAAGAGATTCCTTGTCTGCTGCATTAAACCAAACTGGAAAGGGGGGGGGAACCTAATGTGAATTCTCCCCCCCCCTTCCACCAGTAATTTAAAAAGAAATTCTAAAAAGCTCTGTGTGAACATTGGAAGTAGATGTCGGGAGCCTTTGAGCTTATTACAAACTTTTCTTTTTAATGCACAGGCAAGACCTCCCCCTCATACACACACACACACACATACACACTTTGCTTTGTGTTAGATTTGTTTTCCCCTGGCTGGCTCTCCACCTTCCCTCCCCCTCCGCTTTTTGATCTGTTTGTGGCTACTTTAAGTTGCCTAAAGAGACTTCTAGCAAATATCCATGAAGCTGCCTGGAGTTTGTTTAATTTTTTTTTCTTTAAAAGTATGGTAATAGGGGATGGGAGAGGAGGAGGGGGTGGAGGAGGGGCCTGGGGGTGGGGGGAGGGTCTGGGGGAAGCTGGTTTGGAGTCTTTGTCCTGAAGGGGGGGAAAAAATGTTCCGCTTCTAGTAGTGAAAGGAACCCCAAATGAGTCAGGTTGAAGGGCAGCAGGGAGAGAGGAGAAGAACTGCTTGGAATGGGGGGGGGAGCAGGTTGGGGGCCGCCCATCAGCTGGGGGGACAGCAACTTTCTCGGGCAGGAGCAGGGGAAGGGGGAGATTTGAAGAAATATTTTGGGGAGGGGAAAACTCAACGCCACCGCGTTTCCTGCCTGAAGTCCAGCCGCCTTCAGTTTGCCCTTGTGTTCTTGTGTGGATCTTTGCCAGCAGAGAGCAGAGAGAGAGAGCACCAGCCGACTGGCAGGGCTGAACCCCGGGCTCCTAGAATATCCATATCCGTGTCTGGAGTTAGTAAGACCGGGTTCATCGGTTCATCGGCCGGATCCAGGCAATTGCTCATGCTGAGAGCACGTGTCTGGGATTCTGCCATGCCTCGGCTTAAGACTGGCAAGTGCCCTCAACGAAGGAGGGGTGAAATGCCGTTTAAGGGGGTGCTTTTTCCATCTCCGCCCCCACATATGTCAATGGAGCAGGGGGAGATTTATTTTTGTAAAAAAAAAAACACCTTGATAAGGAGGTAGATTGGTAGGGTACCAGTTCTTTCTCCCATCCGTTTCTGCTCCTCACCCCAAAGTGAGGAGAAATTCTAGGGATACCCCACATCTTACTTTGATTTCATTGCTACCATTCCTCCTGTGTAGCAGTCTGCTTTTTCCAGATTATCTTCATGAGGTAGGCTGGAACTGAGAGGAAGAGACAGGCCCGGTGAGTTTTCCAACAGTGAGTTGAATCCAGGTCTTCGGGAGTGCAATCTGGCCTTCTGGGCGAATGATCAAAAGTTTTTGTTTTCCACCTTCGAATTTAGCCCTTATTACAAGGAGTTTCTGGAAACACGCTTAGCAACTTTCAGATAAAAAGTAATTGCCAGATAGTTGGCTGAAATTAAAGGCTCTATTGCACCATTACTCAATTGCCTTCACTAAGTTCATAGAGAAAGTGAGTGGGTGTGAGGCTTTCTTTTTCCTTCTAAATTACAGAGTAAACTGGATTGGCTGCACAGTCTTGTAACCTCATAGTATTCAGTGGGACTCTCTGCCCATTACATGGCGTAGCCTGAAAAGTCTGGATTACAATCCTAATTGTGCTTTGTGTGGAGTAAGGCCCGTTGGCAATCATGGAGCTTACTTTCAAGTAGACATGTCTAGGATTCTGGAGTTTCTACCCACCCACTCAAGTAACACACATCTATCTATCTATCTATCTATCTATCTATCTATCTATCTATCTATCTATCTATCAGCAAAGGTAAAGATTGCTATTCCCAATGTGTCTGTTACATAAGATCAACAATGAATATATAAGGCATAGTTAGAGTTTTTTATTTACAAGGGGCAATGGGGCCTGGGGGCATCAGAAAAGGAAGAGAACCAGTAAAGGAATCACAGGAAAACAGAGCAATTAAATTTGTTGAGTTGTCAACCCCTGATTAGCATGTATTGTAGAAAGTGTGCTCTGGCAATTTGGGGCAAACCCCACTTGTGCATTTCTATGGGGGGGGGGTGTCTCCCATTTTCATCCAAGCAGAAATAGGAGCATTGAGCAGGAGAGTTGATTGATCTAGTGATGAAGGCGCCAGGCTAGAAACCAGGAGACTGTGAGTTCTGGTCCTGCCTTAGGCATGAAACCTGGCTGGGTGACTTCGGACTAGTCCCTCTCTCTCAGCTCAACCCACTTAACAGGGTAGTTATTGTGAGGAAAATAGAAGGAAGAATAGAATAGAATAGAATAGAATTTTTATTGGCCAAGTGTGATTGGACACACAAGGAATTTGTCTTGGTGCATATGCTCTCAGTGTACATAAAAGGGGTATTAGGTATGTTAGCTGCCTTGTGTTATTTATAAAAACAATAAGGGAAGGATATCAATAAATAATTGGGTGTATCTTTCCTTCCAAGTCTGATTCCATGTGAGCGTAAGTCCACAAGTATCTTTCTGTTCACGAGCCTCAAAGAAATTAAGGATTCTAGTATTTGTTTTGTGCCCTGACATGTCTCATTTGGGATCAAAGGCCTGTGTGGAAATTAAATCCCACTTTTATGCTTAAGAAGTACTAAAATCTTTCATTTGTCCTCTTGTCTAATTTGAATTCCTTTCTTTTTTTTTTTTTATAATGAATGGCTTGTACCATATCTTGTGGCAGAGAGTTATACATATTTTTGTTTGTTTTTGTCGTTGGTGGGTGACCGATAAGCTCTAAAGCCTTATGAGGGGGTTTTAAATAAAATATTATTTTGGGTAATAATTATATGTTACAATTCCTGAGCCTTGAAGTTTCTCTGATCTGTAGGTTTTACCAAAACAAGCGAGATTAAATGTGAGGACATCTCACTTCACAGTGTGAAGTAATTTTTTCCCCCTGAAGACTACAAATTTAAAGATGGTACCTGGCTGCTTTCCTAGGCTGCATCCCCATTGATCGGATTCACACAACCAGGACAACTCCCCCCCCACCCGCCCACCCCCCAATGTTTTACAGCAGCCTTTCCTTGTTGACTAAGGATTGTGGACATTGTTGTTGTATATGGAGGTCCCCAGATGCACACACACACACACAAATCTGCACTTAAAAGGGTTGCTTAAAACTGGGCCAGGTTTACTCTGCAGTAGATCCCACTGAGTTGTGCAGTGTTTACTTCACTTACAAGTACAATAAACTATCTGTGTTCTCATGGTGCGAGTATAAAGCTACGCTCTTACAATCCAGCAAGTAATTTGGGTCTTTATTTTGTAATTCTTGCGCTGGCTGAGCAGGGGGCTGGATTTGATGACCTCTGTGGCCTCTTTCAAGCCAAGGAGCCTGTTAGTAATTATTGTTTATTTTACATATTTGCATGCCACCCACTCCCAAATGATTCTGGGTAGCTTGCAAAAAAGACAGACGTTAAAAACCACACAGTCAGCAGCATGGGGCAGGCAAAATTAACAAAGGCTCTCTGCCCCAAGGACACTACAGTGTTTATTTTTTTATATAGTTTTATTTTTTTATGTGGGGAGAATGAGGCTGGGAAGGATTGAAAGCGAGGCCGTTGATTAGAGAAAATTGTTCCTCGTCAACACAGCTAGCTCTTCCACAGATAAAGCAAAGCCTGTGTGTGCAAAAGATGGAATTTTTGTGTTAGCTGTTAACCTGAATTTTGGTACATACGACATGCCATTTATTTATTTATTTATTTATTCATTTCATTTCATTTCTGCTCAAATGTTCAGGCAGATCAACAGAGGTTAGTGTAAGATTTCACTGCAATTGCCCTGCGGGGGTTGGATCACACACTGATTTTTAGTTTTTAGAGATTTTAAGTATTTTCTACTGTGTCTCTTAAGGGTGCAGAAAATGAAACCCTTGCTTTATTATTTGCGGGAACAAGAAGTCCTCTAGTCCGTATAAAAAAAAGAAAAAAAATGGGGGGGGGTTGTGATTGATGGATTTGTAAATATTATTAGTATTAACTGCAGAATTACTTTGGTAACTGGAGTAACAGGTGATAAGGCTAACCTTTAGATTTCTGCTGTCTTCCCATTCCTGTGTTTATTTGTGATTTTTAAATTTTTTTAAATTGATTTTGAAGTGACCCCAGTCAAGAAATTGGCACTTAAAGATACTCTGTGTGTGTGTGCGTGTGTGCGTGCGCACGCGTGCCTGTGTGTGCAAGAGAGAGAGAGAGAGTTTTAATTACTCACTTGTTGCTTGCTAGAGAATTTTTGCCCGGGAGGATTTATAATTCTGAGAAATAGTTGCATATTGTATCTAGTATTGAATAACATGAGCTTATTTTGAAGCGCTTCCATTCCATTAAAAAAAAAATCTCTTTCTTCTCCACTCCTATCCTGCTTCCTTTCTCCTCCCGTATCGCCCCCTCCCTCCCTCCCTCCTTCCCTCCCCGTGTCCTTTTTCTAAAAAAGACAGGCACCATTTCAATCGGTGGGAATATGAACCAGCAACAAAGAATGGCTGCAGCAGGAACCGACAAGGAATTAAGCGATCTCCTAGATTTCAGTATGGTAAGTGAGACGCTGGGGGCGATGGAGGCTCAGTAAATTTCCTGAATTTGGGGTCGTTTTGTGTGTGTGTGCGCGCGCCCCGCGGGGTGTGGGGGGGAGATGTCTAAAAGAGCAGCAGCTCCATTTTGTACCCGGCATGCTCTGGGCTTCAAGGGGAGGGGTTGGAGGATACCCCTGGCAGAAGGGAGGGGGGTTAACTGGGAGTCGCAAACTACAAGCTTCAACTTGTTTGTTCTCTGTACTTAAGAGTGTCAAGGGGGACCAGTAATTGCATAGTCTCCTTGTTGTGAAGGCTTAAGGAGGTACAGTAGTTTGGCCTGATGGGAAGAAAACAAAGCAGGTAATCAGTCAGATGTCTTCTTCCACCCTTTAAATTCTTCCCTCCCCCCCAAAAAAAAACCCCAGATAAAAGTATAAGGTTCTCCTAACTGACCAAAATGCTACCGTTAATCCTGGATTCGCCTTCAGACCGCCCCTCTCTCTCCGTCTGTTTTCTGGCCAAGCCCAGAATTTTAATTTGTGTTTATTGTAACTGGGAAATAAGTCCTGCTGGCCGAATTTCTTGCAAACCATCTGAAATGGACAGGGAATGTAGCGTTGGCTTGTTTGAGTAGGTACGCTTGCCTAAAGCAGGAATTTAGAGGGATGTGTCAGAGAACAGGCGAAGCTCAGAAATGGGGGCTGATCAGTTTTTGTTTTTACTGGAATGTATGGCGCCCAGGTGCCACACACTGTTCACGCATCGATTTGACATTTTTATAAAAAAATTTTTAAAAAAAACTTAAAAAAAAAGAAAAAGAAATGGGTGTTGTTTGGGGGCTGCCCCAAAATCTCTTAATTCTTCCAGAGAGGGTATTAGTTGGATTGGATTGGCTTCTCTGTTGCATCTTTCTATACCTGTATTAAACCCAAATGTCCCAGACTAAGCGCTAAGGATCTGAGAAAATATCGAGGGTACTTCCTTTGCCCTGGAGCTGTGTTTTTCAAAACTTGGCAAGGTTAAGATCTGTGGACTTCAACTCCCAGAATTCCCCAGCCAGCTATGCTAGGAGTCCACACATCTTCTCCAGCCAGAATTCTGGGAGTTGAAGTCCACACATCTTATAGTTGAAGTTTAATGAACTGTGTATTAGGTCCTCATGGCCATTGGCTCCATATTTTGCTGGATGTTTCACCGGTAGGTCCACCATCTCTTTCTCTTCTCAATACTTTTCTCAGCCTTCACTGACACCAGGAGTAGATGCAGTTGGAAAACTGTCATTCAAATTGTACTTCAAAGGGTGGGAGACTTTGGCTTTTTAAGATAAAAGCCTTTTTAAGATAAGAGGCTCTTTGGAAGGAAGCTGGCAGAGACTCTCCACACCGTGGAGGGAGATAAAGAGATAAGCGCAGAGCAAAGGATGACTAGGGACGATCCTTGCTGGATCCTTGCTCTTTTCCTGGCTTGCTTCTGGCTTGTTCAAACGGGGAACATCCTGGTTCTGCAGCAGTGTCCCTTCTGCCCACGTATGTGGTTTGTTCCTCAATATTCTGTGGCCCATGGGAGGATCAGTGGGCAGATTGTGTATTTTTTGTTCTGGTTAGTTCCCTTTGCTCTGTTAATGATTGGTTAGTATTTTCTCCTGGTCATGAATGTTTGGGGGCGTCATGCAGTGATCATCGAGGGTTGCTGCAAAGGCTTGGTGTTTTTTTTCCCCCCACATTGTTCCACATTGGCAGGAAAAGTTTTCTGCTTAAAAGGGGCTGCCATCTTCTTTGTGGTCCGTTCCCTTCCCCCAGTTTTCTCTTCCTCTAATTTTTTTTATTTTTTATTTATATCCTGCCTTTATTGTTTTTATAAATAAGGCAATGAACATATTCAACACACCTTCCTCCTCCTCCTATTTTTCCCATAACAACCACCCTGTGAGGTAGGTTGGGCTGAGAAAGAGTGACCCAGCCAGTTTTCATACCTAAGGCAGGATCAGAACTCACAGTCTCTAGGTGATAAGTCCAAAGTCACCCAGCTGGCTTTGATGGCTAAGGTGGGACTTGAACTCGGTCTCCTGCTTTCTAAACTGGCGCCTTAATCACTAGATCAAACCAAATTCTTACTCTTTGCAAATGAATGTTACGCCCCTTAACGTGGTGATGGGAGTCCACATTTTCAGGCTCTTTTGAATTAACTATGTATTTGCATCATGAAGGTAAGTCTTATAGTTAAAAGCTAGAAGCTGGGAGACTGTGAGTTCTAATCTTATCTTAAGCACAGCTGGGAGATCTGGTGCCAGCCAGGTGTCTCTCAACCCTAGGAAGCTGACAATGGCAAACCACTTCTGAAATCTTGCAGAAAACTATAGGAACTTATCCATGTAGTCACCAGGAATCAAGACTGTTTCAAAGATACAGGTTGTCCTCGACTTACAAGGGTTCATTTAGTGACTGCTCAATGTTACAATGGCACTGAAAAAAGTGACTTTGACCATTTTTCACACTTATGACCATTGCAGCATCTCCATGGCCACGAGATCAAGATTCAGATGCTTGGCAACTGGTTCATATTTAAGACTGTTGCAGTGTCTCGGGGTCATGGGATCCCCTTTTGTGACCTTCTGACAAGCAAAGTCAATGGGGAAGCTAGATTCACTTAACAACCATGTTACTAACTATACAACTGCGGTGATTCACTTAACAAATGTGAGAAAAGTTGTAAAATGAGGAAAAACTCACTTAACAAATGTCTCACTTATTAGCAACAGAAATTTTGGGCTCAGTTGTGGTCGTAAGTTGAGAACTGCATATACATATGACCACAGTTGAGCCCCAAAGTTCTGTTGTTAAGTGAGTTTTGCCCCATTTTACAACCTTTCCTGCCATAGTTGTTAAGTGAATCACTGCAGTTGTCAAATTAGTAACGGTTGTTAAGTGAATCTGGCTTCCCCATTGACTTTGCTTGTCAAAAGGTCGCAAAAGGTGATCACATGACTTTGGGACATTACAACTGTCATAAATATGAACCAGTTGCCAAGCTTTGAATGTAAATCATGTGACCTTGGAGATGATGCAACGGTCATAAGTGTGAAAAATGATCACATATCACTTTTTCCAGTGCCATTGTAACTTTGAACCATCACTAAATGAACTCTTGTAAATCGAGGACTACCTGTATTACACAGAATGGCCTAATATGGTGTGTTCCCTCACCATAGCTATCCTGGACTGAAACAATTTAGTGCGATCAAGCAGAGGCAATCTACCCTAAAACTAATGTGCCACAGAAAATGCCACCTGGCCTGTTAATTTTCTGCATGCAAGTATCTCAACGTCGCATATCATAGTCACATCTCCTGCAATTTCCAGGGCTGGAAAAAGAATCTCGCCTGGAAGATCGGTTACCGACAGAGAGTATCATGGTTGGCTTCATGTATCTTTCTAGGATTTTTTGTTTTTTTCCAACTGAAAGAGCATTCGGCTCAGTTAGACACTGGCCATGTCTGAAGGAACTAACCTCGATTCCCACAAGATTTTTCCAGAGCCTTAGCCAATCCCTTCTCTGGATTGAGCCTACACCTTAGAGCAGGATCCATTCTTCTTTACAAGTTGCTGGATTTTCTGACAGGAGCTTCAAACCAGACATTTTTATTGGCAGAGAGGAGCAGCTAGGACTGTGATGGAGAACCCATGACACGCATACCGGAGGTGGCACCCAGAGCCCTGTCTGTGGGCATGCGTGCCATCGCCAGCTGTTGTTCTGGTTTCCGGTGCGTGCGTGTGTACCAGCCAGCTGGTCTTCGAGTTTCCGGGGCTCCGGCGCACACGGACGTCCTGGTTTGGGCACTCAGGGCCGAAAAGGTTCACCATCACTGGTTTAGGAGGTTAGGTGGCTTGAAAAGCAGTCTGTGTGAATGATGGGAGGCCCAGCGATGAATTGGAGCTGAATCAAAAGCCATAAATTGATAGCATGCAACATAGTAAAACTGGGAAGCCAGTAATTGGATCTATCTAAGGAGTTCATTTTGATAGTGTTAACCATCTTACTTGAAAGCAAAGCAATAGCAGATACATGATTGCTATTGTAATAGCTGGCACTTGAAGACTAACTAGCTTTTAATATATGTTATCAGTTAGATACAATTTTGTGTTTGTGATTTTATAAACAGGTCTCATTTGAAGCCTCCTCAGTGCTGGATTGATAAAGATATTTTCAGAGGCCTTCCTGTGGGGTACAAGCAGAAAGATTTTTTTATTTGGAAGGGAACTTCCAGCTGGACTGAGACTGCGAATGTGTATTAAGCAAGGGTAAAATAAGCGGAGTGATAAATGTGGGAGATCTTTCCACTTTTATGATTTTTTTTTTTGCATCGTGCAAATGTTTTTGAACTGGTCTGAGTTTAATCTGCCTTCCTTCCTTCCTTTCTCTCTTGGCCCGAAAGAGAACATTTCCCAGACAGATGGGATTAATTTTGTCGTGTTCGGCAGGTCACTGCAAGTGCTGCCTGTTTTACTGTTTTGCTATTGTTCTTAAGATTTGGCGTTTCTTATCTTACACAGCCTGTCACATTTGAGGGTGAGCAGGAAGTAGAACTCCCAAGGATCTGGTGGGGGTGGGGCTATGCAAATAAGGTCTCGATGGGTATTGGATGTTTTTTTTTAATCCATATGTTTAGTGTTAATGTTGAAATTTGACAAAAAAGTTTTCAGAAAAGCAGGATGATTTTTTTAAAAAAAAGACTACTCCTTTGAATTAAAATGGAATAGTATAGTATTTGTTAGCGCCAGTTGTTTTAACCTGGCTGTTGAGTGAAGAACTGTCTTCTGTTTCTAAATAACAGCTAAGTTAAAGGCCTTAGTCACTTCACTTGATAGACCAGGGGTCTGCAAACTTGACTCTTTTAAGACTTGTGGACTTAAACTCTGGGAGTTTCTTCAATTTTTATTAAAATTTAATAAATTTTAATAAATAAATTTAATTTAAACATTAATATTGAAATATTATTTAAATATTAATATTTAATTAAATATTATTTATTATTAAATATTAATATTTAAAAAAATATTACAATTTAATTAAAATTTTAAATTTAAAGTTTCTTAATTTTTTAAAAAAAATGTTTCTCATTTTTTTAAAAATGAGAAACATCTTTCCATTGTTTTATACATGCAGAAGGTATATATTGCAGCCATCACTCCCTGAAAACAGCATCCTCCCTTGTTCCACACGAAAAAAAATGAGGGCGTGTGGCATTACTATTTTATTAGTTCTATTTTTCTATGGTGTTTTTAGATCCTTGTAAGCCGTCTTGAGTCGCCCACGTGTGAGTAGGTGGTAATATAACTTTTCTAAATTAATAAATTGCTCATATGAATAAAGGAGAATATTTGTTGCTCAGGATTGACATTGAGTGGTCCTGAGCTTGCTTGTTTTCTTGCAGATGTTTCATTACCCAAACTAGGTAACATCTTCAGTGCACTGATGATGTTACCTAGTTTGGGTAATGATACGTCTGCAAGGAAACAAGCAAGCTCAGAGAGTAACCAAGGACCCCTCACTGCTCATATTCCCCATTCCTTAGAATAAGTGGAAATACCTTTCCACAAAAGAAGCCTTCCGTTTTTGAGAAGCAGAAAAGCAGAAAGGATCAGAGGATCCTTCCAAAGGATCTATGGGACCAACAGAAGAGATTATTTGTGGCTTAGGGTTGAAATGAGGAATCCTTCATGCTCTCTGAGCTTAGTTGTTTTCTTAGAGACATTTCATTACCCAACTAGGTAACGTCTTCAGTGCTACTGAGGTTACTTAGCTGGGCAATGAAACATCTGCTAAAAAACAACCAAACTCAAAGAGCACTAAGGACTCCGCATTTTCTATGATGCCTTGCTGGACCAGGGCAGGGATGCCTCTTAAGAGAGGGCCTGACAACTTGCGTTTCACTGGTAATACTCCCAATTGAGAATTTGAAAAATGCTTTGTAGCCTAATTTGATTAGATCACCAGTAGTCCTCAACTTGTAATTATTTGTTTAGCAACGGTTCAAAGTTGCAACGGTGCTGAAAAAAGCGATTTGCAACCAGTACAGCATCCCTAAGGTAATGTGATCAGAATTTATCAACCAGCATGTCTTTATAACAATTGCAGTGGTCCCATGGTCATGTGATTACCATTTGTGACCTTCCCAGCTGACTTCTGAGTGGGGGAAAGCCAAAGTCACTTAATGACCAGGTGGTTTACTTAACAACTGCAGTGAGTCACTTAACAACTGTAGCAAAAAAGATTGTAAAATTCGGTGCAACTCACAAGAACTGCCTTGCTTAGAAATTCTAGTCCCAATTGTAAAACCTATTTTCCAAAGCAGGACAAGGAGCAGTGGATGGAAACAAGTCAAGGAGAGAAGCAACTTAGAAATAAGGAGAAATTTCCTGACAGAACAATTAATCGGTGGAATGATTTGCCTCCAAAAGTTCAGGGTATTCCATCACTGGAGGTTTTTAAGAAGAGATTGGACATGCATTTGTCTGAAATGGTATAGGGCAGTGATGGCTACCCTTTTTGCCATTGTGTGCCAAAAGCGGGGGAAGCGCGGGGTGGTGGTGGTGGTGTCACTCATGCATGTGCCCACACCCATAATTCATTGCACCTCCGCATCCCACATATGCGTATGTGACCCCCCCTGTGTTCCCCTCGCTTTTTGCATGCGATGGCATGGTGGGCCTGTTTTTCACCCTCCCCAGGCTCCAGAGGCTTTCTTGGAGCCTGGGGAGGGAGAAAACGGCCTTCCCCACCACCCCGGAGGCCCTCTGGAGGCTGGAAACAGCCTGTTTCCTGATTTCCAGTGGGCCCGGAAGGCCCGAAAATCAGCTGGCTGGCATGCGCATGTGCGCTGGAGCTGAGCTAGGGCAACGCTTGCATGCCCAAAGATATGACTCCGCGTGCCACCTATGGCACCCATGCCATAGGTTCACCATCACGGGTATAGGGTCTCCTGCTTGAGCAAAGCGTTGGACTAGAAGACCATCAAGGTCCCTTCCAAATCTCTTATTCTGTTAATTATCTTTAGTTCAGTTCCTGGCATCTCCATGTAAAAGTGTTACAATTGCTATAGGCATTTTCCTGTGGCAGGATATTGACCTTTAGCTGTCTTATAGAGAAGACAGAATAATTGGGTTCACACAACATCTTCTCCCCTAACCTATTTTAACAAAAAACATGCCATTTCTAAGTTTCCATAACATATTATGTTGGAATTAAAAAGCCGTATGTGGGCTAAACGTGACATCCTGGTTTGAACATGTTGAGCCGGACTACTCGCCCTCTTTCTAGTCTGGTTGTGTGAATCCAGTCTGTGGTCCTTCCAGATGTTTCTGGACTGCAGCTCATGCTATCTCTGACCATTGGGCAGATTGGCTCAAAACAGAGGAATGGAAATTAAAGCTGGATAGACCCAGAATGCAGAATGGAGATAATAAGCCAAGCCCGTGACCTGACTTCTCACTGGACAGTTGCCTATGCCCATCAGGAGCATTCTTCATTCAGCCAAGACCTTGGAGTGACCCTTGAGTTGATCGGCCTTCCCCAGTTTGACGCCTTCCAGATGTGCTGGGTCTCATCCTGACACATCTGGAGGATATCAGGCAGGACTGTTTCAACTCTGGTTTGTGGGGACTGTTCAGTTATTTTCTAGAATGGGGACTTCTCTCTTCAGCCTTTATGGGCAGCTCACTTAGAAGGGGAAAGAGGCATCAAATATGTCTATACAGAAGGACCAATATAAGACAGTATAACGGCTTCCAAGGCTGTGTGGGAAAAGAGGTGAAAACACACACACACACTGCTGGAAGTTAGAGTGTGTTGGTCCTTCCTCCCTCTTCTCACTGCTCAGGTTAATCTGCCCCTTACCTGCTCAGGAACTGGTTATTGCTTCATTTAGATAACACGCCTGATAGCAGGTTGGGGAAAGCTATGCTAACAGCTGTGCTTCTACCTGTCCTTTGGGGAAGGACAAAATCTACCTTGTATTTTTTGGAACGATTCCTAAGTGAACATAACTGAGATCTTTTAGAAATGCAGTTTTAAGGAAATAGAAATGCATTTCTAACTGATCATCCACATTCATTTTAAGAATCCACTTCTTTGACTCCTTACGGGATCAGGCTTCCTCTGTGAAATGCAATCCCTAGAGATGCCCTTCTGAAATTTTTGATATCCAATCGATGTTTTCATTTCCTAGGCATTTGAAGAACTATTTCAGAATACTAGAACATTAGGGCTTCCTTGCTGCTTTATTCCGATTTTTATGCTTTAATTTATTGCCTTGATTATTGCGGCTTCTGATTTTTATCTTATCGTTGCAACGCTCTCTGGGTGGGTTTTTCTATTGTTTGCATAGTGGTTTTTAAATAGCAAACAGACCCAAGATAGGCAGCCCAATAATTTAACCCTGCAGAAGATTTATGGTCTATCTAGCAATTGCACACACAAAAACAGCAAAAGTTTTTGCAAACAGTTTGAAGAGCTCACTGATGAAATATGACAGCTTTGTTTCATTTTGGATTTTGGCTAGATAGCTAAACCTGTGGCGGTACCTCTCAGAATGTTTTTAATTGCTGAATTATTTCCCGTTCTTCCCACACCCATGTTCTCCGATGTTTAATCTTGTTATTGTTTGCTTTCTTTTTTCTAGATGTTTCCCTTGCCGGTGACTAATGGAAAAAACAGGCCCACGACTCTTGGTAGCACGCAGTTTGGTGGATCAGGTACTGTTTAACTTTCTCTTCCCTTTGAGGAGAAAAAACCCAAACTCTTTGATATAGATGTAACATGTTTTCTAATATTCAGACTATGGTTAAAAATCTGGTCCAGGGACTTAAGGCTTCCTTTCCCCAGTTAAACACCACTATTTCTTTCTCTCTCTCTTTTTTTGTTTGTTTGTTTGCCTTGATCTCATCTGGTGGGCTGTTCCCATAAAAGATGATCTGGAGCAGGGGTCTCCAACCTTGGCAACTTTAAGACTTGTGGACTTCAACTCCCAGAATCCCTCAGCCAGCAAAGCAAAGCTGGCTGAGGAATTCTGGGAGTTGAAGTCCACAAATCTTAAAGTTGCCAAGGTTAGAGACCCCTGATCTGGAGCAAGAATCTAAGGAAGAAAATGACATCCTGCTATTTTGGCTGTGCTATGGGTTGTTTTTTTAAAAAAAAGAAAACGTGGGCTTTTTTGAAAATGTACTTCTTTATGCACTGATGATGTTACCTAGTTTGGGTAGGTGAAACATCTGCAAGAAAAACAAACCAAGCTCAGAGAGCGTGAAGGACCCCCTCATTTCAGCCCTGAGTTATTCTTCCTTAATGGCACTTACTTATTTAGCAAAATGTTCATATTTTACAAGCTAAATGACATATTCTTCTTCTTTTTTTTTTTGCTTTTTAAAAGAAGTGTTTTTCAATCTTAGCAACTTTAGCATTCTGCAGGAGACTACTAGGAGTTGAAGTCCACACAAAGTTGCCAAGATTGAAAAACAGTGATTTAAGCAATTAAAGCATCTATCTCTCAGTGTTTTGTATGGCAGCTCTGGAACTGTCAGATCGAGAAACGAGAGTGCCACAACTTTCAACCCTGGCCTTCTAGCCATGGGCAAGAGATGGAAGAGGCATAGTCCCAAACACCTGGAAGGTCCCCCACTGTGAATGAAAAGCCAAACAAAGTTGAAAACGAAGGGAAATTCCCACCCTTTTTTTAATTTATTAATGGTATAAAGCTACAGAGCGCTCTCTTTTCTTTTGGGCTGGTCCTTTAGCATGAAAGTAAAGAATTGAGCTCCATTGTCACTGGGGATCACTTTCATTTGAGGTGTGTGTTCGAGAACACTCTTATTTTCTGCCAGCGGGCGATACAAGTTTGTGCAAGTGTCGAGTGTTGAAGCTACAGGCGGTGAGAACAAAGCCAAATTCCCCGCCACATGTTCTGTGCCTGAAGGTTGTCGTGTCTGCTGTGTTTTCCCCCTTTGATGCTCTTTTTTACCAAAAAAAAAAAAGTGTTTCAAAATGAAGATACTTGCCACAATCAACCCTTATGGGATATATTTGCTTGAGGGGTATTGTTGTTGTTCTTTGGTTCCATACTTAAGGAATCATGCTTGGGATTTGGATCCATAAGTTTACGCTCCAGCTCTGCCTGACTTTTGTTCTCTAGGGCTGGAAGAATATCCACCACCTTTGTGTCAGCTCCTTTTGACTCAGGCTGCCGGCTTTCTTAATTAAAAGACGAGCTGGGTGAAATGGCATGGACGCATTTAAAGAAAAGAGGGCAGGGCATGGGCCCACCTAACCCCATATTGCCACAGTACTAAGCAGTCTTTCTAGGACAGTATTTCTCAACCTCTTGTTGGCTGGGGGAATTCTGGGAGTTGAAGTCCAGGCATCTTAAAGCTGCTGAGGATGTTAAGAAAAACTCTTCTAGACTCTCTCAAACAGAGAGCTTTCCTTCCATCTCCTGTTATTTCCTCACCAGAATAGAATAGAATAGAATAGAATAGAATAGAATAGAATAGAATAGAATAGAATAGAATAGAATAGAATAGAATAGAATAGAATTCTTTATTGGCCAAGTGTGATTGGACACACAAGGAATTTGTCTTTGGTGCATACGCTCTCAGTGTACATAAAAAGACAAGATACATTTGTCAAGAATCATAAGGTACAACACTTTATGAACTGGAAGTGCCAAAGTCTTAAACTTAGGAAATTCTGCACCCAGACTTGCTCTTTCATCTCGGAGCAACTGTCTTTCTGATTTATCTCTGAATGATACGCCCAACACTTACACCCATCCAAACATGTTCCCAGGATTTCCTATCAGTTCTGTGTGTGAATTCCAGAGACCAGGAGCGTCAATCAACCACTCAGATCAGTTGTGCGGCCTGTAAAATTGGCCCGGGCCGGCTCTGCCCCATTATTCGGCGGTTTTAATTCACCAATTATTATGGTGTTTTCTCCATCCTCCTCCTGCCACACCCACTAGCTACACCTTTGCGGATGCAAGAAAGGCCAACAGCAACTAGAGGATCTGCCATTCTGGAGAAAACAACACATTACAGATTTGGAAGAATGTTTTTCTCTCTTAAGCAACAACTAATGTTTTGCTCATACATTATGCAAAACCCTGGTCTTTTTAACCATTCTTTATTGAACAAGCCATACCTATATGTTGGCAGAACAAGACTAGCTTTGGTCTGCTGGATGCACACCTCACAAAAAAACCCAAACCAATAATCTTACAATTATTATACTAGGAACCATGCCCTCTTCAGATGCTGCTTCAGACCGGCTGCAATTAATCACCCATAATATGGACAAAGAGATGCGGTGGCTCAGTGGCTAAGACGCTGAGTGTGTCAATCGAAAGGTCGGCAGTTCAGCGGTTCGAATCCCTAGTGCCGCATAACAGGGTGAGCTCCCGTTACTTGTCCCAGCTTCTGCCAACCTAGCAGTTTGAAAGCACATAAAAAAATGCAAGTAGAAAAATTGGTACCACCTTTGATAGGAAGGTAACAGTGTTCCGTGCACCTTTGGCGTTTAGTCATGCCGGCCATATGACCACAGAGATGTCTTCGGACAGCACTGGCTCTTCGGCTTTGAAATGGAGATGAGTACCGCCCCCTAGAGTCGGGAACGACTAGCACATATGTGCGAGGGGAACCTTTACCTTTTAATATGGACACCTTGCTTAGATACAGAAAAGTAAATTTGCAAAAATATCTATTTTTCCAGGACTTATTTATTCAATGCCCTGCCCTCTGGATCCTCCCATCATGCCCTCCCAACCTGGTAAAGATTACTAGGAGTTTAATCCAACCACTCAGAAAAATGTTAATAATGGAGTTATAGTTTTTACCAAATTTCACTGTGAAGCTGGATGTCCTAGAATAAGTTAGCAAAACTCAGCTCCCTTCCAGATTTTTCCTTTCTCTAATGCACTGATGGGGCGGGCGATGGATAAATTATAATCCCAATTTAATTTGATTTCATGCCAGTGTTGTCATGGGTAGTTTTGAGCTGCTGCCACTGCTGCTTTAAGCGTTTATATACACACAAGCCTTTTCTAAGGGCATGCAATGACTAGGCTATGTATATATAAGCTGTGTATAGATAAATAGAGAGGAGAGATCATGGAAGTGGGGGGAGGGGGCAATAAGTCACAATGATGGATGCAGCTGTACAGTCAAAACCTCTCTCCCTTTTTATGTGCATTTTGGTGACCTGGAGGGAGGGTTTGGGTTCAGAGTAGTGATGGGATCCTCCTGGCTTAACAACCAGTTCGATGATTGTGCGCCTCCGCAGTTTGAACAAATCTTCACTTCCAGGTTTCTTCAGAGGAGTAACACAGCTGATTCACGCGGCAATCAATTCTGCCGCGCGAATCAGCTGAGGAGATAAAGGTAGGAAAATAGTGCAGGTGGGTGGGCGGGCCCATCTGATCGTCAGGGAGAACCGGTTCGCTCCCAGCTGATTGTTGGAGCTACCAGTTCGCCCAAACCGGTCCGAACCAGTAGAATCCCACCACTGGTTCAAAGGCAGGGTGGCCTAGTATGAATAGTGCTAGACTAGGAGTGGGGAAACCCAGGTTCAATCCCCCTTTCAGCCATGGAAGCTCATTGGGCCAGGCCTCCCCCCTCAGCCTATCAGGTCTAGTGGGGAAGGGGCTGGACTAGGAGTGATTAGACCTACAGATTCTAGTTCCCTCTCAGCCATGGAAGTTAATTGATTGACTTCGGACCAGTCTCTGCCTCAAAGCCCAACCTTGTACCATTCGTGTAGGGAAAACTAGGAAGAGGGATCACTATGTAGGCTGCCTTCAACTTCTCTACAAAATGCTGTATATTGCTCAGTAAATAAATATAACAATTTTTTTCCTTCTAGAATGACCTGAAGCCTCCTAATCATCTAAGATAAAGAATGGGGTTTCTTTGTGCATGTGTGTCTATGGGGAAGGGAGGGATTTTTGCAAACTAGCTTTTAACCTTTTTTTTTTTAAAATGTCTTTCCTCTATATTTTTGAGGCAGCTTGTAGCAGTATCAAGGCAGCAGACGTGACCTTTTTGAGAAGCTGGAAGGAGGGAGGAAAGCTTCAGTATAATTGCTCATAGTATGGCAAAGGAGCTTTTACTGTGTTTTTAACCCTAGTTTGAGGAGGTGGGGATAGAAGTGTGACATTTCTGGGCAAATGGGCTGCAGGGATAGAATTTTAGCATGGCCCCTGGAGGACAGCAGAAAAGCATGTGATTTAACCTGGAGAATCCCAGGTTTGAGATAACATGCTGTAAAGTGCATGGTCTATTCCAGGAGTGTCCAAACTTGGCAACGTTAAGACTTGTGGACTTCAACTCCCAGAATTCCTCAGCCAGCAAAACAAAGCTGGCTGAGGAATTCTGGGAATTGAAGTCCACAAGTCTTAACGTTGCCAAGTTTGGACACCCCTGGTCTATTCTAATGTTTCTCAACCTTGGTAGTTCAGACATGTGGGCCAAGCAATGCTGGCTGGGGAATTGTGGGAGTTGAAGTCTTAAATTTGCCAAGGTTGAAAAACAGTCCTCTCCTCCCTGGATAGGAAGGATATAGTTCCACCACATATAATCATTTATGTGTGTGTGTGTGAGAGAGAGAGAGAGAGAGAGCGCCTCCATTTTGCCATAAGAATTTTCCTCATGCTGGCTAGAACATCTTTGAGGGGATGGGGTGGGCGTGGCTTGACTGGGTGGGTGTGGCCAGGATGGCACGGGCCAGTCCCTCGCTGTTCCGGGATGACCCTACGGGACAACTCTGGGCCTATTGCAGGCCGGATCCAGCTCGTAGGATGCATGTTTGACATGTTTGTTCTAAGCCTTCCACAAGTTGCCCCTAGACTGCGATATTTTAAAAGTAAGAAGGGGCAAAAAGAATGAAGGCATGGGAATTAAATTAACCTGCATTTAATTTACGTAATCAGATGACAAACTGCATTATTTCTCCTGGCTTAACTCATTTACGTTAGGCTTTTGGTTTATATATCAGCCTGTTGGCCCAAGAAATAATATGCCAAGCATTGTATATATTAAAAAATTACCCAGTTTTATCTAAAAATTAAAGCTTATGGTATGGCCCATTTTTTACATGCACACAGGCTGAGATATAGTTCTCATTGCCCTTTAAGAGGTTAATACTGGGAAAAACCTTGGGGCAAGTTAGTAGTCAGAAAAAAAACCTGACTCGATCCTCCCACATGCTAAGCCATAATGTGGCTTTTTGGAGAGTTGTGAGAATCTATCATAGTTTGTGAGCTACAGGTGATGATTAACAAAAGTGATAACCCAGCCAACAAAGAAACATGGCTTAGTCCAATGAGCCAGACCAACGTAGGGGTCTAAGCAGACTCATCTGGTACCAGCATTCTCCTAAGTCCCTTGAACTTTTGTGAACTTATAAAATCCCTTTTTTTAAAAAGGCCATCTGGTCTTTATCTCATCTGGCAGTGATTTGTCAAGTTGTGCTTCCCTTTTTGCCCCATTCTTCAAAAAACATTTTTGGGGGTAACTCCCCCATTCTCCCCTCATGCAGATGTCCCTAATCTTGGGAGCCTCCAGATGTTTTTCTCACCACATCTGCAGAGTATCAGGTTGAGCAAAGCTGTGCTAATATAGTTAAGAGAGGAACAGGGGGGAAACGATGTACCTTCCCTGCTGTTTGCACAGAAAAAGTTTATACCTTCATCAGATCTGCCAGCTGCTTTTATGCCTCATGTTTTTGTTGTCTCTTTGGAAAGTTGGGATTCTGCTCTTTTTCCCATGGGTGTGTTGACAGCGTGCTGGGTCACCACACCTCAATCCGGGGGTGTCTTGCTGTGGTTCTTCTCTTTGCATTCTCCCACTTTGTTTGGATTTGAGCACAGCCCCAATCTGAGCAATAGCAGGCTTGACTCTTACAGCTTTCTGGAGCATCTGTGGCAGGTAGAATATTTGCTGATATGGCGCAAGAGCATGAGAAACATGAGTCAGAATTCAACCTTCCATTAAAAAAATAATTAAAGTCCCAAGTCTGTGTTAAAAGTGTGTACGTAATCGATAGTTAAATAAGAATAGCAACTATTAGGGATGATATGTCTGTCTGTCATAAGGCCACCTGACTCCAGACAACCCTGCATATCCTAGAGGTATAAAGCATGGCGATTAACATCAGCCAATAATTAATCCAGAGGGGATGCCCCATATTCTCTTCGCACAATCACAATTGTTAAGGAACCACACCCCACATTCTAACCAAATCCTTTGAGAAAATCCTGGGGGGCCGGTGGGGGGGGGGAGAGAGACATTTTAATTACCTTTATATGCCACCTATTTTGCTGTCCAAAGTGGTTCTTGAGTGGCTTACAATAGAAGAATAAATATTAAAATTTGCAAGAATCAGGAAAAAAAAAACTTCAAAACTTTATTTATTTACCTTTATTATTACATGAACTCATTTTTCCGGGTTCGCGTAATGTATTGGCAATTTTGACCAACCAAATGGGCTGGATTCATTTGTTCAGGTAAAAAAGTGACAGGGTTGAACCCTTAACCAGTTTTTAATATGTTACTCCAGTGTAGCCACTTGGTCTTTAAATGAACTGGTTAAGTGTCTTGGGTTGAGCCACTGCTACTTGCAGTTAGAACAGACCGTACAGAACTGAAATGGATTACATAAATGGCTTCCTAAAGTAAATTAGCTTCCTTATATTTGTGTCTAATGTTATACAGAAAATTAAGAGGATATCCTGGTAAATGCCAGCATCCTTCCTTTCTTAAAAATAACCCAATGAGTGCCAATGACGTATAGGGGTTAAGGAGCTGTACTGTGTGGAGATCTGGGGTTTAGTACTCTTCCTCCCCACTTCCTTTTCTGTCTCACACCCATGAAAGCCAATGGCTGGTTTTGGGCCAATCCTTCCCTCTCAACCAATCAAGAGCAGTGAAGGGCCTGGATTAGATGTGGGAAAACCTGGTTCTGGTCCCCCCCACCTTTGGCCACGAATATTCATTGGCAGGCTTTGGACTGATCCCTCCCTCTGAGTCCCAGAACCAATCAAGAGCAGCGAAGGGGCTGGACTAGGAGGAGGGAGATCCAGGTTCTTGTCCCCTTTTCAACTGTGGAAATTCATTGGCTGACTTGGCCAGTCAGTCCCTTTCAGCCCCATAGCTAATACAATCCAATGGCAAAGGTGCTGAATTAGGAGTTAGGAGACTCGGGAGTCCAACTCGGCTTATCTTGCGAGGTTGGCATGTGGAAAAATTGGAGGGGTCATATTATACACTGCCTTGAGCTGCTCTGGAGGGAAGGTGGCATATAAATCAATATGTAAACACCGTTCCTGTCTTGGTATTTATGCCTTGAAAAGCTTAAAAGCCATGTACAAAGCTAAACATGCAATTTTGTGGACAAGGCTGCTGCCAGAGGGTGGAGCACCATGGTGAGATAGTCAGCAAATAAATTTAACAAATAAATATAAATAAAAATAATCGGGGCTGGGAAAACAAACCCTGGTTGGCTTTCCTGTGCACATCAGTGTAATTAAAATTAAACGAGTGGGTTCTGCATGGCTACCGCTCTTAAAAATTATACAGTAGAAGCCACTTTTGCAGTTTCTGGAACTTCAGACTATACATTGCTGGCCTAGAAAAAAATATGTATGTGAGAGATGAAACTTGTGTGCACAGCCACACTTAGTTCTGCAGTGAGAAAGAGCTGTGAGATCCAGGATTCAGTTTCGCCAGTCCTTTTCTTTTTAAGTTCCTAGTCCTCAAAGATTGAGACAGTGTCTTTAAAAAATGAAGAGCTGAAATTGAGGAAAATCTCAGGAAGTGTTCTAAAGCAAGGGTCTCCAACCTTGGCAACTTTAAGACTCATGGACTTCGACTCCCAGAATTTTCTGGGAGTTGCAGTCCACGAGTCTTAAAGTTGCCAAGGTTGGAGACCCCTGTTCTAAAGGCTGGTGAGATGGCAGTGCATATTGTTCCTTCTTGGACCCTCCTTGGTCCCCTAACACCTGCCACAAAAAAAAAGGAAGTGCAGAATGAAAGAAGATCGACAAAATTGGCCGAACTTCTAACAGTTTTGGGCACTGCATTTGAGGCTGTGAGTTGCCCTAGGAAAACTTGGTTTTGAAGGATGAAATATAATACAGATCTTAAAAATAAAAGTTACATATACCCCTGGGTTGTCGTATTGTTCATGCCCGCACTGTGTGATTTTTGTGCTGCTCAGATCTCTCTGGGCCCACCCAACCAATCACCCATCTCTTGACCCAGTAATCCCTTTGCTGCCTTTTTTAGCTACCTTTTTGGCAAAAAAAAAATGTATTGGGGAAGGCTTTAGAGTTCTTTCCTGGCTCTGAATTTTCTTTTTAATTGTTAACCTGGCACGCTTTGATCTCTTTCCAAAAGAGGGAGAAAGAAATGTGTTGGCAAGGCTTCTGAGAGCTGCAGCGGTCCCTGCAACAAGCCTCTCTCCCTCTTCATCTCCCAAACAAAGAATTAAACTGCTAACCTGGATAGAAGAAGGAATAAAGTCTCCACCTTTTATTGTAGAGCCGTGGATGATACCAGCCTTTCTGTTCACCTGCTTAAAAATAAAAATTTGGCAACGGTGTTTTGTAGAGCTATCCGTTTGGGGTTTAAGGAAGTTCAGATCTCCGTGCAAGATTTTTACAAAGAGCTACGTAAACGTGAAGGAAAACTTTAATAAAACCATAATTATCATTACATCCATCTTTTCCAACCCTGCTCGCAGCCTTTCTAGAACAAGGTTCTAGGCCTGGGCAGGGGGTTGGACTAGAAGGCCTCCAAGGTCCCTTCCAACTCTGATGTTATGTTATGTTATGTTAAGGTGACTAGCAGTCCCAGAAACATGATGCCAGCCTAACAAACCCCTGGCTCAACACAGCAGAACGTTTTTGAGGTCTATGAATCTTCTCATTCTCCTTTTCCAAGCTCAATAATGCAAGGCAAAATAAGATGTTCTTCCCAAAATTGGTCCTCCACTGGCTGGCCAATTTACAACGTGATGGCCTTCAGGAACAAGATCCACGACGTATTGTTCAAACACCTTGCTTGACTGGGCATCCAATTTGGATTTCGGAGCCTGTTGCAAAGTGTGTGACACCTTGCCCTCCACATTTTTGTCCAGTAATCTTAACTGGAAGAAAACAAGCAAGTTGTGTTTTTTTTTAATTAAAAAAACTGAGTTATGCAAAGTGTCTGGAGAGTCTCCAGGTTGCCCTATCTCTTGTGCACACATAAAATTTAAATTCCAACTTCTGTCTTAATCGTTGCAGACCTCACAAACTGGTGTTATTACTGTAGTAATTGGTACCATCAAAAATATTTGCTTGAGATTTTAACTAGGCTGCAGTGAAATAATGTGGTGCACATCACATAGAGCCAGCAGAAAACATAGGCAAAAAAGAATCGCATTTAAAACACTACCAAATCAAATGTTCTTGGCCCCTGCCTTAGCATTAAAGGCATTATACTGGCAGCAGGGTCTTTAAAATTTCCAGATCTTTAGAAAATGTGCTACTTTTGCAGCAACGACTTTTAGATTTATTTCCCATTCCGAGATCTGCTGTAGTGGAAATAGCAAAGAATTCTGAACTGTAATATCTGGAGACCAATGGAAAAGAAAATGTTCTTTGGATTCACAAGTTTCTTTTCACCCAAATTATTTATTATTATTATGATGACAGTATACACAGCAAACGAGATAACTATGCTGGATTTCGTATCACAGATCACTAGTTGAACACTTCCCAAGCGTTTAGGACTGCGTAATGTATCGGCGAATTATGCGAGCAGATCCCAGTAAGGTGGCCTTCTGCAGCTGACCAATGGTGATCTTGTCAGCACCAATTGCTTTTAAGTGCTTGCCTTGGTCTTTAGGCACAGCTCCCAGTGTGCCGAGTACCACTGGAACCACCTGCACTGGTTTATGCCAGAGTCTCTGCATTATTATTATTATTGTTGTTGTTGTTGTTGCTGCCTAGATATGGTCTCCACTAAAGATTAAATCCAGTACCTGAGACAAAAATTCCTTTTGAGAGGTGTGTATTTATGTATGTCAGAAAATAAGAAGAAATCCAATAGTACTTTTCAGACCAACAATTTTTATTACAAGGCATAACTCACTTTTATAACAGTAAATAGAGAGGTGGTGGCGCAGTGCTTAAAATGCAGTATTGCAGGTTAGTTCTGCTGACTGCTGGCAGTTCAGCAGTTCGATCCTAAACAGCTCAAGGCTGACTTAGCCTTCCATCTTTCTGAGGTTGGTAAAATGAGGACCCAGATTGTTGGGGGCAATATGCTGACTCTGTAAACCATTTAGCGAGGGCTGTAAAGCGGTATATAAGTCTAAATGCTATTGCTATTACTTTTGGTATAAATTGTTAATCTGAATAAGTGTTATCAGACTCCTTGGTTTTGGGACCACATAGCTCCCTTCTTATAAGTAGTCCTCGATTTACAGATGGTTCAAAGTTACAATGGCACTGAAAAAGTGAGTTGTGACCAGTGGTGAAATCTGAACCAGTTTGCTACTGGTTTGCTGTCTGTGCATGCATGCACATACACACACGCAGTTCACCCCAAACATGCGCTGCGCACGCATGCACAATACCCAGCAAAAGGAGGCTTGGAAAGTTAAGCAGAAGAACGAATCAGCTGTGGCGCGCAAGCTTCAGAACTCTTTTAAAAAAAAAATTAAAGCATTTTTTACTATCATTCGGGCGAATAGGTAGTAAAAAAAAATGCTTTAAAAAAAGTAAAAAAATAGGCTCGGATGATCACATGGCATAGCTGTGATCGTCCAAGCCTTTTTTTTTTACTTTTTTAAAGCTTTTTTTTTTTAGGGACGCGGTGGCTCAGGGGCTAGGACATTGAGTTTATCGATCGAAAGATCAGCAGCTCAGCGGTTCGAATCCCTAGTGCTGCCGTGTAACGGGGTGAGCTCCCGTTACTTGTCCCAGCTCCTGCCAACCTAGCACTTTCGAAAGCACGTAAAAATGCAAATAGAAAAAATTCCTTTGGTGGGAAGGTTCCGTGCGCCTTTGGCGTTGAGTCATGCTGGCCACATGACCACGGAGACATCTTCGGACAGTGCTGGCTCTTCGGCTTTAAAACGGAGTTGAGCACCGCCCCCTAGAGCCGGCAACGACTAGCACGTATGTGTGAGGGGAACCTTTAACCTTTACCTAAAGCATTTTTTAACTACCTATTTGCTCAAACTGGTAGTAAAAAAATGCTTAAAAAGTAAAAAAAAAAAAGTTCCGATGATCAGCTGAGCGATACGCAATCATCGGAACTTTTTTTTTTTACTTTTTAAAGCATTTTTAACTACCAGTTCCAGAGAACCGGTAGTAAAAAGATGCTTAAAAAGTAATAAAAGAAAGTTCAGACAATTGCGCGTTGCTCAGCTGATCGTTGGAACTTTTTTTTTTTAACATTTTTTTACTGCCGGTTCAGCAAACCAGTCGTATTTTTTTACTACTGATTCGGACAAACCATCCTGAACCAGTAGCATTTCACCCCTGCTTATAACCATTTGTACCTCTTGGCGCAGTGGTTAGAGTGCAGTATTGCAGGCTACTACTGCTGACTGCTGGCTGACTGCAATTTGGGCAGTTCAAATCTCACCAGGCTCAAGCTTGACTCAGTCTTTCATCCTTCCGAGGTCAGTAAAATGAGGACCCAGATTGTTGGGGGTAATAGGCTGGCTCTGTAAACAGCTTAGAGAGGGCTGTAAAGCACTATATAAGTAAGTGCTATTGCTATTGCTATTTTTCACACTTACGGTTGTTGTAGTGTTTCCATGGTCATCTGAGCAAACTCTGGGCGCTTGGCAACTGACATGTATTTATGATGGTTGCAGTGTCATGTATCACCTTTTGCAACCTTCGGACAAGCAAAGTTAATGGGGAAGCCAGATTCACTTAACAACCACGTTATTAACTTAACAACTTGCAGTGATTCACTTAACAATTGTGACAAGAAAGATTGTAAAAACTCATGTAATAATCGCCTTGCTTAGCATTAAATTTTGTGCTCAATTGTGGTTGTATGTCAAGGACTACCTGTATGTATCAAAGGATCAATTTTGGCTCAAACCCAGAATTATGCATCATGGATGAGTCCTGTTTCTCCAGGTTTATCCTTGTGTTTTTTTACCCAAAGTGGGAAAACTCCAGTTTGCTCTCTAAAACCAGAACCTCAAGACTGTTAAATAAGAATAAGGAAAAGAAGGAGTGCGTATTTCTTTCTGTATTTGCAAGCCAGGGTATTAAAAATTATATATGATTACACTAAAGACGCACAATTTAAGACCACATGGCCCGCCTCCTTTATAAACTTTGAATGCAGCTCTAGACATCCAAAAGCTGTTATCAAATTGTAATTTTAAACATGACCTAAGGGGGAAATTACAAAGACATGACTGGAGAATAATCGCATTATAACTATATAACGTTAATGAAACTAACATGTCATTGAGATTAAATTCAATTTGATTTTGCTGCACATATTACATTGTGGTGTGTAACCCCCAACACATGGCTCAAACCCCTTTGTAACCTTTATTTTTTCATATTCCTGTTTTTTGTTTTTTATTGCTTTTTAATAACAAAAAAGAGTAAGTAAAAAGAACAAAACACAATCATAATAATCAAGATACATACATTGTCAAAAAGGAGGGGAACAAAGAACACATAAAAGTATTCTAAGAAAAATGAAAGAAATACAACAAAGAAAATTATAGTATGATAAACCATTATATAATTTTCTTTGTTGTATTTCTTTCATTTTTCTTAGAATACTTTTATGTGTTCTTTGTTCCCCTCCTTTCTGACAATGTATGTATCTTGATTATTATGATTGTGTTTTGTTCTTTTTACTTATTCTTTTTTGTTATTAAAACATTGTACTGTGATATACTATTATAGGGACGTGGTGGCTCAGTGGCTAAGTCGCTGAGCTTGTCGATCGGAAGGTCGGCAGTTCAGCAGTTCGAATCCCTATTGCCGTATAACGGTGTGAACTCCCGTTCCTTGTCCAAGCTTCTGCCAACTTAGCAGTTCGAAAGCACGTATAAAATGCAAGTAGAAAAATAGGGACCACGTTTGGTGGGAAGGTAACAGCGTTCTGTGTGCCTTTGGCGTTGAATCATACCAGCCACATGACCATGGAGATGTCTTCGGACAGCGCTGGCTCTTCGGCTTTGAAACGGAAATGAACACCACCCCCTAGAGTCGGGAATGACTAGCACATATGTGCGAGGGGAACCTTTACCTTTATACCATTATAACAGTAAACAATTACACTTCCCGGCATACTTATCTAATGCAAATAATGTATTACCTAAATAATGTCAGACTGGAAAGACCAGGTCCACACATGTGAATGTCCAATCAAACTGATTTATTGCTAAAAAAGCTTACAAATAGGAATCTTCTCAAATTAAAGGATAGCACTTGCTTGGAGTTAGATAAGGCTCAATGGAATTCAAGGGAGGTTGGACTTAGTTCACTTGTGGCTACGTAGGAATTCTAGGCTGATCCCTCTTTTAACGCTGGCCCCAGGTTCTGCCACTCATCCTACAAATATGTATATATTTCTAATACATTTATGGAACTATCATTTTTATACCTACTATATTCCGCATAAATGAGTCCCATGTTTTATTATTTTGTCTATACAACGTCTACATAGGCTTTGTATATTCCTGATTTATACACTGTACACCTTCTTAAAGTTTATTTTTGACGGTCTACTTAGTGCAACTTGCCACTGCAATTTTATAAAGCACACATGAGGACATGGTATTATTATACATGAATCAGGCTACTTTCATTCATTCCACAAAACCAGAATTAAAGCACGGGTTAGCATGATGTCTGTTTGTAGCCACAGTCAAGATCACAGCTTCTGATTACTAGTTTTGGTATAGTTGGAAAGCCAGTTGTGAATTAGGGGCAGTTCTTTGTAAGCATCCCATGTTAGTGGTGGGCAATACATTTTGTCACAAATGAAGACAAATATACATGTCCTAGGATAATGTTGCAGGATCCAATTTAGGTCACGTCCCTGGGACCAGAGGTTTAATCTTCCAAGCTTTCAGACTCGTGTTGGAGCCCGTCCTCAGGGAGCTTCTCACCAGAATGCGTGACATTCCCTGAGTGGGTTCTAGCATGAGTCTGAAAGCTTGGAAGACTAAACCTCTGGTCCCAGTGATTGACCCAGATTCAGGGGTTCGCTGCTGGGGGTTCACAGGGGTTCGGGAGAACCTCTAGCTAAGATTCTGTGCGGTTTGGAGAACCCCCAAATCCCACTTCTGGCTGCCCCGCCTACCCCGCTCCTCCCAGGAGTCCCCACACAGCCTGTTTTGGATGTAGGTAAGTGCAGGGCACAGAGGCTTGGGGAGGGAAAAAAACAGGCCTATCGGAAGTTCAGGAAACCTCCAGAGAGCCTCCAGAGCCTGGGGAAGCCGTTTTAACCCTTCTGGAGGCGCAAAGAAAGCCTCCGGAGCCCGGGGAGGGCAAAAAGCTACACCCCCCCCGGCTATGGTGCAGGAGGCCAACTAGGCCATGCCCACCATGGCCACGCCCACCCAGCAGCCGGGCAGAGAACCCCTTGCTAAAAATTTTGAAGCCCACCCCTGGGCTTTAGCATGAGTCCGAAAGCTTGAAAGACTTAAACCTCTGGTCCCAGGGATTGACCCAGATTGGATCCTGCAGTTCATTTTGTGGCCAGCGTCGATTTGTGCGTGTGAAAGAGAGCGAGTTGACTCCACATTTGTGCCAGTCTGTGCAAGACACAGGCAACAGAAAAGCAGTTGGCAACTGAACTATGAAATCCCTACCCATCTCCGAAATTGCCTGGCAAGCTTAACCCTTCGTTTACCTCCGGATTTCCTTGGTTCCCCACCAAGTCCCCTGGGAAGGAGAGAAGGACATTTCCAGAGAGAAGAAACAAGGGATACCTGTAATTTAGCTTCTCTTCTAAAAAAAACATGCTCTCCATTTGTTCCCTCCCCCCCCCCCGGGAAGGAGGACATATTTGCCATTTTAACTATAGATTAACCCTTATGCTTTTGGAAAATAGCTTCAGAAAGTCCAAAAAATTAGATTGGACAAGCAGGACTGGAGCAAAGACCCCCCCCCCATTTCAGGAATCTCCTCTTTTCTTCTTCTTCTTCTTCTTTCTGCCTCCCTCCCCTCCCCCCATACTATTGGGAGCATGCTAATGAAAAAGGATGGTGTCATGGGGTGAGTGACGCTCCCCTTTTTCTCCAGCTTTTGCCCAATCAATTTCCTCTTCCTTTTTCCCTTAACAATCACAGTGGTCTCCTTTCCAAAAGCTTGCAAATACCCTATTAACATTGTTATACGAAACAGCAGTACACCATTTAATTAGGAAAAATAAGAGCTAACCTCCACCATATGTTATGCTTCTGTTGGTATTTGCATTTGAAAGTCCAACTGCATTTCAAACGCAGAGCTGGGATTTTCGCCATATGAGCAGCCTCCACATTTGGGTTGCTATGGGGGAAGACTGGGGCGGGGGGGGGGAGGTGGAGGAGAAGGGAGAGGAAATTCAGTGTACTTTCCTGATGGAATTGAAATCTGTTTATTTTTCCGGAGTGTGTTTTCCTTTTTTAAGAGGTGAAGGGTTTTTTTTAATTGAAGAAGATGATATCTTTTGCAAATTATTAGCAAGGATTGGGTTCTGGCATATGTTTTTGTGCAAGGAAGCTCTTCCCACCCATATGGACCTGTTGGAGGAATATTTATTTGCAGATGCATATATATATATATATATGCAGCCTTTCTCACTCTCTCATCAAATTGTCCTGTTAATTTGCCTTTAAAAATTAAAGAGCTTTCTCTTATTGGGTATGAGGGGTGGCTCAGGGGCTAGGACATTGAGCTTGTCGATCGAAAGGTCGGCAGCTCAGCAGTTCGAATCCCTAGTGCTGCCATGTAACGGGGTGAGCTCCCGTTACTTGTCCCAGCTTCTGCCAACCTAGCAGTTTCAAAAGCACGTAAAAATGCAAGTAGAAAAAATAGGGACCACCTTTGGTGGGAAGGTAACAGTGTTCTGTGTGCCTTTGGCATTGAGTCATGCCGGCCACATGACCACGGAGACGTCTTCGGACAGCGCTGGCTCTTCGGCTTTGAAATGGAGATGAGCACCGCCCCCTGGAGTCGGCAACAACTAGCATGTATGTGCGAGGGGAACCTTTACCTTTACCTAGTTTAATGAAACGAAGGACTAAGGGTGACATGACAGCAGAGTTCCAATATCTAAGGGGCTGCCAGAAAGAAGAAGGAAGGGGGTGTCAATCAATTTTCAAAAACACCTGAGGGTAGAACAAGAAGCAATGGAAGGAAACAAATCAAGGAGAGAACCAACCTAGAACTAGGGAGAAATTTCCTGACAGAACAATTAACCAGTGGAACGACTTGCGTCTAGAAGCTGTGGGTGCTCCAATATTTAAGAAGAGATTGGACAATCATTTGTCTAAAATGGTATAGGGCAGGGGTGTCAAACTTGTGGGCCACAGACCGGATCCATCACGCGCTGGCCACCCCCACCCCCAGTTTATCGAAGGGAAAAAGTCACAATATGTCACGTGCAGGGGTGGGTTTCAGTTACCTTTACCACCGGTTCAGCGCACGCTCGTTTGCTTTGCGCGGGTGCATGTTGTCTGTGAATTCACCCGGCTTTCCACACATGCTCTTTGCTCGTTCATGTGCTTTCCGCGCATGCACCCAGCCTCGAAAATGTGCCTAAATAGCACGACTTGGAGCCAAGGTGGGTGGGCAGGCCCATCCGTGATTGCCGCTACCGGTTTTTCCGAACTGGTACAAACCGGCTGAATATCACCTCTGGTCACATGACGACGATGTGAGTTTGACACCCCTGGAATAGGATCTCTCGCTTGGCCAGAAGGCTAGATTAGAAGACCTCCAAGGTCCCTTCCAACTCTGTGGTTCTATTTTTAAGCTGCAGAGAGAAAGATGCTGGGCTAAGACAGGGAGACTTGGCTTCTAACCCCCCCCTCCTCCTGTCCCCCAACCATGGACATTCCTCAGTGATTTGGGGCAGAAGCTGTCCTGTTAAAGACAGGATGATATTTTATTATTATACACACAACAATATGAAATCACAGCTGTCAGTTCTTTAACTGGTGTTGGCCTTCATACACATCAAGGTCTTTCCAAGAACCTAGGATGTCGTAATGTATCGACGCATATGTGCAGATCCAAGCAGTGTGGTCTTTTGTAAATATGGTTCGTCGCATAGTCAGCCAGATGTTTAGACTTGATTTGGCATTTTTATCTCCCTATCAAGTCCTTCCCAAGGACCGGAGATAGGCCTATTATTATTATTATTATTTATAATACGGATATGAAGCATCTGACGCTCTCCAGATGCAACTGAACCAAAATCCCAACAGCCGGGGTGTTGCGGTAAATATAAAATAGAGTCTAAAAACATCTGGAAGGTGATGCTGCCTCCAGCCCGGGTTAAAGCTATTCCGACCTGTCTCCAATCTTCCCTTTTTGAGAAAGATGGTCGCGCAGCAGCTCCAGAAGTTTCTGGATGAAACAGATTATCTCGACCTCTACTAGTCAGGATTCAGGCCTGGATTTGGGATAGAAACAGCATTGGTCGCACTTTTGGATGATCTCTGGCGGGAGCGGGATGTGGGTAGTGCATCCATCCTTGCTCTACTTGACCTCTCAGCAGCTTTCGAGACCATCGACCATGGTATTCTCCTGGAGTGGCTTCAGGGGATGGGAGTAGGAGGCTATCCTGGTTTACTTCCTTCCTCTGTGGCTGCTCTCAGTCAGTGTTGATCGGAGGGGAGAGATCCAGCCCTCGCCCAGTGCTTTGCGTGTTTCCGCAGGGCTCGGTACTCTCTACGCTCCTGTTCAACATTTATATGAAGCCACTGGGTGAAATCATCCGTCACTATAGACTGAGGTTTCACCAATATGCTGATGATACTCAGCTGTATGTGTCGGCCCTGGTGAGTTAAGTGATGCCATGGCCTCCTTCTTGTAGTGCCTAGAGGCTGTTTGGGGTTGGATGGGGAGCAACGGGTGAAACTAAACTCTGGCAAGACCAAGTGACTCTAGGTTTAGGGTTCATTGGCTCAGGGAGAATTGCCACCTTTGGTCTTGGATGGGGTGGCACTATCCCAAACCGACCCTGTGCGTAATGTGGGAGTTCTCCTGGACTCACGACTCCTGCTAGAAGAGCAGGTGGCGGTCATGGACAGGAGGGCCTTTGTGCAACTGCAGGTTGTGCACCAGTTACGCCCTTTCCTGGATCAACAATCCCTACTCACAGTCACTCATGCCCTAGTCGCTTCTTGTCTTGACTATTACAACGCCCTCTATGTGGGACTGCCCTTGAAGAGCATCCAGAAGCTCCAGTTGGTGCAAAATGCAGTGGCCCGCATGGTTTTGTGCAGACCCCTGTGTACACATGTATCACCTCTCCTGCGGGAGCTTCATTGGCTGTTGATTTGCTTCTGGGTGCAATTCAAGGTGCTAGTTGTCACCTTTAAAGCCCTTCATGACTTGGGACCAGGTTATCTGAGGAACCGTCTCTTGCCGGTCACATCTACCTAACCCATCAGAGCGGGGAGGGAGGTCCATCCCCAAGGGAGATACACCTGGTGGGACTCAGAAGAAGGGCCTTCTCCGTAGTGGCTCCCTCTCTCTGGAACATCATTCCCCCACTCTAATGCTCTTCCAGAAGGCACTGAAGACCTGGTTCTGCCAGTGGGCCAGGGGAACCCAGAGCGGGATGGAGCCCATTAAAAGGCTCGGGTGTTCTGCTGTCACCGGGGTGGGGGGGTGATTTTATTATATTAT
Source organism: Ahaetulla prasina (assembly GCF_028640845.1). Classification (NCBI taxonomy): domain Eukaryota; kingdom Metazoa; phylum Chordata; class Lepidosauria; order Squamata; family Colubridae; genus Ahaetulla; species Ahaetulla prasina. The sequence goes on from NC_080539.1 coordinate 363,081,570, forward strand.
ACTATATTAATTTATTTGATTCTTTTTATTAGTTTTATTGTGTTAAATGTGGTTTTATATTCTGTAAAGCCGCTTTGGGTCACCATGGGCAAATAGATGGCAATATAAATTCAATAAATAAATTAAATAATAATAACAACAACAACAACAACAATAATAATAATAATAATAATAATAATAATAATAATAATAATAATAATAATAATAATAATAATAATAATAATAGCTGGCAGCTCCTTTGGCCATTAATTCGGTGTGGCTTAGATTCGTTGACCACGTAGGTCTTCCCCAGCTGACTAAAACTGTAGGTCATTGGAAGCTGTGGATTGACCACACCAAGTGTCTGCATTTGACACCTGTCATTTACCCCTCAAGCAAATGAAACCTCTCCACTGCTCTGGGTGTGTCCTCCATTTTAAGAATATAGGTAATCCTCAATTTACAACCACAGTTGAGTCCAAAATTTCCGTGGCTAAGCAAGACAGTTATTAAATGGGTTTTGCCCTGTTTTATGACCCGTCTTGCCATTGTTGTTAAGTAAATCACTATAGTTATTAAATTAGTAACACACATGTTAAGTGAACCTGGCTTCCCCATTGACTATGCTTGTCAGAAGGTCCCAAAAGGTGATCCTGGGAAATTGCAACCGTCATAAATATGAGTCGGTTGCCAAGTGCCTGAATTTTGATCCTATGGCCCTGGGGATGCTTCAACAGTTGTAAGTGTGAAAAACGGTCACAAGTCTCTTTTTTCAGAGCCGTTCTAATTTTGAACAGTCACTAAATGAACTGTTGTAAGTCGAGGACTACTTCTAGTCTTCAAGAAGCTTAGGAAGATAATTCATTCTTCCAAAGAAGGGATCTAGATCAGGGGTGAAATGCTCCCGATCTGGTAGCGATGGCGGTGCGATCGTCAGAGGGTTTTTGTGTTTTTTTTACTTTTAAAAGCATTTTTTCTTCAGCCGAAGAGGTTATAGAAAAAATGCTTTTAAAAGTTTTTTTTTAAAGTTGGCCACGCCCACCCAGTCACATTATTCCCCCACCAAGCCACACCCACAGAACCGGTAGTAACAAATTTTACATTTCACCCCTGATCTAGATCCTCTTTTTCCTAACCCTGGAGACCACTTTCTTCCCTAACTCTGGACAAGAGTCTCTTCCCCAGGAGAGGCCAAGAGTGAAACGAAAGACTTGCATTACTTTGCTAAAGAGGAAGGCTTGCATAGTTAACATGCCAGGTCTTTTATATCCCTGATGACAATTCCAGATCTGGGGAATAGCGCTTCAAGCCAGGAAGTGGGCCTGAAAAACTAATTTTAACTCCATTGGACTGGCTATTTTAAATTGCCTAGGGAATTTCTTCTGCCTTCAGCTCCCTCTTTCCCTTCATTCTGGCTCCTGGATTATGGTTACTTTCCTGAAGCCATGATATTTCCCCTAGGAGAGTAGAATTGAGCCTTTAGCTTCCACAGAAGGAATATTCCCACTTAGACCCTCATTGATGAGCGGTGAGTGTGAGATCTTGCCTGGCTGGATCATGTTTGAATGAGTCTTATCTTTTAACACTTTTGCAGTTCAATAAACCATATTCGAAATCACAGAAAATCCTGGTTTACTGTTAGCATGTCACTCAGAGATATACTGCCACTGAAATGGAGGCTGTTAGTTACAATGGCCAGATGGACTATCTGGCACAGTTCCAGATAGTCCAAGTCCAGAATTTCAAGCCTCGTAGCATAAGGGATTCTGTTGTGAGTAGAGGAGTGGAGTACTCTTCTTGTGAAATATTTCTGGACCCGCTCAATTGTGTTAATGTCCAATATTACAGTGCGGATTCCAGGCGGATGAGCTATATTCATGGACCAGAGGTGGGTTTCAGCAGGTTCTGACCAGTTTTGGAGAACCGGTAGCTGAAATTTTGAGTAGTTTGGAGAACCAGTAATTATCACCTATTCTCTGCCTCCCAGCTGAGTCCCAGCTGATCGGGAGGAAATGGGGATTTTGCAGTAGCCTTCCCCTGGATTCGGGAGGGAATGGAGATTTTACAGTATCCTTCCCCTAGAGTGGGTTGGGAATAGAGATTTTACAGTATCCTTCCCTTGCCATGCTCACCAAGCCACGCCCACCAAGGAGTGCCACGCCTACCAAGCCACACCCACAGAACCAGTAGTAAAAAAAAATTGAAACCCACCACTGCCCTGGACCTTCAGGTAAACCTTCCTACATAGTTTCGAATGTAATTCCACTCAGAAGCTCTTGTATGCAGTGTCCCATTGCTGTTTCCTGTGGTATTAACATCTACATTTTATACTTTGTGTCAGGGTGGATTTGGTTTAAATCGAGTCGATTTAAATCACGATTTAAATAATTATTTAAGTCACTAGTAAAAAGGCTTGATTTAAATCAACTTGATTTAAATCATAATTTTTAAAGCGCAACTGTCATCTCTGTCCCGCAGCAGCTCCTCCTCTGACCTGCTGTTGACTCACTATATTTTGTATATTACAAAATATACAGCCTCATGCTACATAACTAAGCTCCATTTCATGCTGAATAAACTAGATTATTAATGCATCTTAAATAGAAAACTATTTTTAGATAGATTTTTACTCCAAAAGCATTTTATTAAAATAGGATAGAATAACGGAAGGGACCTTGGAGGTCTTCTAGTCCAACCCCCTGCTTAGGCAGGATACCCTACACAACTTCAGACAAATGGTTATCCAATCTCTCAAATAAATTCGATAAAAATTTTAAAAATCCAATTTAAATTTTAAAAATCCAATTTAAATTTTAAAAATCTGATTTTTTTTATTTTTTTAAAAATAAGATTTTTACCCACCCTGCTTTGTGTGTCTGCATATGTATATAGACAAACACGCTGTCATTTGTTGTCCTTTGTCATTTGTTAGAATTTGAAGAATAAGAAGGCTGAAAACTTTCCTAAATCGTTGTACACCCTATGATTTAGATCTGTGTTTATATGTGCGGGTATAATTCTGAAATGCAGAATGTTGACGCGTTCCGAATCTTACCTTTGCACTTGGTTGCGTTTGTCATTTGGGCCATGACTGGTTTGAGTTCCTGTGCCCTGCTTACTAGGCTTGTCTATCCTGAGATTTACTTACTGCATTCAAGTTATCAGGAATGAGTTTAGGGCTTCTGATTATGATGATTAGACAGGATAGATTATTGAAAGAAGATAAGATGATGTAACTGGAGAGAGAAAGAGAGAGAGGGAGGTCAAAATATATTTATAACTGCTGTAAAGAATACCAGAAGCTGCTTCTTTACAAACTTGTAGTTTTATATAAATAAATATATTGAACATTTATATTTACAACAGACAAGATGGTCGGGTATACACTAACACCACGAGGTTATCATGGAGCATATAGAGCAGGGCTCTCCAACCTTAGCAACTTTAAGCCTGGAGGACTTCAACTCCCAGAATTCCCCAGCCAGCAAAGCTGGCTGGGGCATTCTGGGAGTTGAAGTCCTCCAGGCTTAAAGTTGCTAAGGTTGGAGAGCCCTGATATAGAGCACACAGGGAAAAAAGGCTGGGAACTTTACACCCACAGCAACCAATCATAGCATAGATTGCTTCATGCAGGAGCCAGCACTCTCCAACCCTGTGGTAGTCAACCTGGTCCCTATCGCCCACTAGTGGGTGTTCCATCTTTCATGGTGGGCGGTAGGGGTTTTGTCCGATATTGAAGTACTTTCCTTTTTTTTAATTTAATTGACTTTTTTAAAAAAATGCATAAGATTATTTAAAAACATTTTCATTAAGTTTTCATAAAATTCCCCGTGACAATTTAAACTTCTGAAAATATACTATTTGTATCGCCCGCGCACAAGTTTAGTTCACGTTACTTAAGTGAAACTAAATGGCGCTATAGTGCGACCGCAAACAAAAGAGCCTCGTCCCAGAATAGCTCGCGCATCTCCCCCCACACCACCAAGCTGTAACAGACAAGCAGAGCTGGTAGCCGTCGCCCCCCCCACCCCAATCCACAATGGGCGAGAGACATGCGCAGACGACGATACACAGTACATTACTGTGAAACCGGTGGGCAGTTAGAAAATTTTACTACTAACAGAGATACAAAAGTGGGCAGTAGGTATAAAAAGGTTAACTACCCCTGCTCCAACCAATCAACTACAACAGTGTATTCTGGCCCATTATACGCTTTACTGTTCCAGCTACTAAATTTAAATATTCTAACAAACTAGAGCAGGGGTCGGCAACCTTGAACACTCAAAGAGCCACAAAGGTCCTAACCAGAAGCCCCTGTTCAATTCTGGAGCTGACCAGAAGTCTGGTTCCCCCATCATAGTCTCCTCCTAGCATGGCGTCCTTTTTCCTCTTATCAATTGCGGAGCCGACCAGCAACAGGGAGCCACAGCAGAGGGATGAAAGAGCCACATGTGGCTCCAGAGCCGCGGGTTGCTGACTAGAGAGAGAGGGGGGGTCAAAATATATTTATAACTACTGTGAAGAATGTCGGAATCCACTTCTTCATACTTCTTTGTTTCTTCTTTGATTTCTTTCCCTTTCTTACTGTCATTTGCTTGTGTTAGCTTTTACTTCTTTTTTAAAAAAAATTAATAAAAATATACTAAAATGAAAAGAGAATGAATTTAGAGCTCAAACCTGTTACCTTTAAAATACAAAGGGTGTTTTCACTTTCCATGTTAGTGTGGCAGTGCCATTGCTTGGAGTGGTGGAGGGTGGTATCATAGCTACCAACTCAGTTGGAATCACAGGATGCAACAGGGCTTATTCAAGTAGAGCTAAATTAGAAATGTTCTAGAGCAGGGATTCCCCAGCAAAGCTGCCTGGGGAATTCTGGGAGTTGAAGTCCGCCAGGCTGAAAGTGGCCAAGGTTGGAGACCTCTGTTCTAGAGTTGAAGAGTTAATTTGGCTAATTATTGATGAAAGCTGGGTTCTCTCTTGACTGAATTTACATATTGGTCAGTTTTATCCATGGTTTGTTGAAAACAGTGGCCTGATGCATACATCTGACAAAGCTGAGAACCATGATTTTACATCCTACACAATTGCTGGGTTTGCAGATCACATAAACTCAAATTCAAAGAAACCACATTATGATTGTGCAATGCACAAACTGGTTTTGCTTTTTTCATCCAGCAAAATATTTGGGAGTATATCTCTAGATTATTATCTTTTGGGGGGAAAGATTTGTCCTATTAATCTGAAAGTTTTGCCATCGTTTGATACAAGCTGATGCAGCAACGAAGTTGTTTGAGAATCCTGTTTTGGAGATTTGAGCCACTTCAACCAGGAATGAAGGCTCTTTAAGGTGTTGCTAGTTTTCTTGTTGTGAATTCTCCCAGTGACACCTGCAAAGTACTTAGGCCCCTTTTCTTACTTTGTTGATTGTATTCTACATTCCATTGCAAACTTCCCAAAATTGTTTTTAAGGTGGGACGCCTCTAAAGCTCAGAAATAAATAAGGAATATTTGTAATAAAAACAAAGCATTAAGTTTTTCCTGCTGATAAAGGAAATGATTGTATGTTAAACCAGCGTCCATCAGTCCAGGGGATGGACGGGCTTAATGTTTCCAGTTCAGTGAGTAGACTTTTACACATAAGTTTTTTAAAAAAACAACAACACCACCAGGGTGTCCCCAAGAAAAGAAAGTAATCATTCCCTTTGTTGTGGCAACTGGAGTTGAAACAACAGCCTTTAACAAAAGGCTGCCAGCCGAAGGAGTTTCCGCCAGTTTTTAGAGAGGCAGGTGATGGCGGAGGAACACTTTGTTTTAAGGAAGAAGGGGGGGGGGAACACAGTTGCTTGTTTTTTTGGTACACAAGGAATTGTCCTGCCTTGCGCTGAACAATTCTTCTTATCTCTTTCCGCTACTGTGAGTCACCGTCTGGCTTGTGAGCAATTTATTTACCGGAAGCGACCCTTGGATCATGACTCCTTCTTATATTTCCTGAGCGCCTTACTTGCTCTCTAGTGCTTAAAAATAAGATGGATTGGACACGTGTTACACATTTTCTTGCATCCAGGTTCTTTGGCTAAAAGTATCTGCCTACCACTGTTGTTTGTTATTTAACTGTGTTGTTATCACCGTTCCTTTAAGTTATTTTGGTTTGGAGTGGAAAGGGATTTTTTTTTAAAAAAAGGAAGAGTTAAATTTTTATTACAGTTGTTACCATTTTTTTTAATTTACATTTATATCCCGCCCTTCTCCGAAGACTCAGGGCGGCTTACAGTGTGTAAGGCAATAGTCTCATTTTATTTGTATATTTACAAAGTCAACTTATCGCCCCCCCCCAAGAATCTGGGTCCTCATTTTACCTACCTTATAAAGCAGTGATTCCCAAAGTGTGAGCCGCGGCTCCCCAGGGAGCCGCGCTATCGTCATGGGGGCGCCGCGGAATATCTGCGCCCGCTGGGTCTGGCGCTGATGCGCCATTTCTGGGGCGTCTGGTGCGCATGCGCAGTTGCAGGTCGGATTTCCGGGGGAGCCGCGGGCGAAAAAGATTGGGAACCTCTGTTATAAAGGATGGAAGGCTGAGTCAACCTTGGGCCTGGTGGGATTCGAGCCTGCAGTAATTGCAGGCTGCTGTGTTTTAATAACAGGCTATCTTACAGCCTGAGCCACCACGGCCTCTTCCACGATGGAATTTATAAGTCTTCCTTCAAAGAATTTGAGATTTGAGAAAGTACTACTCAATTTATTCTTGCAAGGTGAGAACATAAAACCTGAAGCCTTGTCTTGTTGGATTAGACCCCAGACCCTTCTCGTCTTGCAGTCTTTTCTCACTGTGGCCCACCAACTGCCCAAGAAAGCCTGCTAGGCTCCCAGCAGATGGCCTTTAAAGAGCAAACTCACTGCCCTCAGAGCTAATACCCATTTCTACCCACAATTTCCATGAAACTTTTCTGAAGCTAGCCAAGCTGATAGCCAGCACCGCATCTCATGGTAGCCAATCCCAAATGGATTGTTTAAAATAGAATAATCTGTCCTGATTCTTCCACGATGGAATTTCATTGGGTGACCTCTAATTCTCACATCTATAGAATGGAGAAATAGTTTCTCCTTGTTCTCTTTATCCTTGCCGGGCTTATATTTTTTATAGATAGTCCTCAATTTAAGACCACAACCGAGTCCAAACTTCCATTGCTAAGCGAGACAGTTGCTAAGTGAGTTTTGCTCCACTTCACAAATTTTCTTGCCACAGTTGTTAAGTGAAGCACTGCAGTTGTTAAGTTAGTAACACAGTTATTAAGTGAATTTGGCTCTCCTGTTGTCTTTGCTCATCAGAAGGTTGTAAAAAGTGATCACATGACCCCGGAAAATTGTAACTGTCATAAATATGAGCCAGTTGCCAAGCATCCAAATTTTGATTATATGGCCATGGGGATGCTGCAACTGTCAAGTGTGAAAAAGTCTATAAGTCACTTTTTCAGTGGTCGTGTAACTTAAAATAGTCACTAAATAAATGATTGTAATTAGAGGACTATCTTTATATCTCAAACATGTTCCCTCTTGTTCACCCTTTCTCTAGACCAGGGAGGTCCAAACTTGGCCCCTTGAAGAGTGGTGGACTTCAACTCCCAGAATTCCCCAGCCAGCAACTTGCTCATATTTATAGCTCATTCTGGCTAGGGAATTCTGAGAGTTGAAGTCCACCACTCTTCAAGGGGCCAAGTTTGGACACCCCTTCTCTAGACAAAGTAGACCCAAGTGTCACAACCTCTCTTCACAAGAAAGCTGCTCCAACCCCTTAAATCAGCGGTTCTCAACCTGTGGGTCGGGACCCCGTTGGGGGTCGAATGACGATTTGCCAGGGGTCGCCTAAGACCATCGGAAATATGGGAAGTATACTTGCGAGTCGAAGAATCGCGCTCCAATGGTTGACTCCACAAGCCAGCTGCAGGCTCTTCAAATGATTAGCCGAATTCAGCTTCAGGTGCGATGAATTAAAAAAGAGAGAAATCTTTGCTCTGATGTCTCCCTCTCAAGCCAGCTGCAATCACTCCCAATCGCTAGCCTAATCTGGCTTCAGGCGCGATAAACTTAATAGGGGAGGAGTCTCCGCTTTAATGTCTCCGTCCTCAAGGCAATCGCAAGCAGTTCAGATTGCTAGCCAATACGGCTTCAGGCGCGATAAATTCAAAACGAAAATAATTTTATGGTTGGGGTCGCCACATCTTGGGGAATTGTATTAAAGGGGTCGCAGCACTGTAAAGGTTGAGAACCACTGCCTTAAATCATCAGAGTTGTCCTTTTTCTGTGTTTATTATTAGGCTTAGAGAAAGCGACTATTCAGTGGTTTCTCACTCATTCTCACTGCTGAGCAAGGATTTGAACCCAGGATGGAAATGTAACACCTTCAAATCTGACATCTCACTCCCAAACAATAGCTCCTTTCTGAACGATACAGTTTTCATTAGGTTTTGCTGCTGTGGTACACTATAAATTAGTAAAATGGGCTAGAATGCTCATTTCCAGAGAATGCTATAGAGATGTAAACAAATAAAAAAGTTATTGCTTAATAGAACACTTAATTTTCTCCTAGCTTGGATTAGCACAGCATGTTAAACCTGGTTGAACCAAATACAGTCCCCATGTTAGTATAATTTGTTATACTTGAACAAATAAACTGCATTTTGACATGATAGGAAATCTGATTCATACCCCCCCCCCCGCTATCCATCCCCTTTTAGTTTAGCATGTGTGAATTCAATATCAGAGTATGGGCTGCTCTCAAGATGTGAGCTAATGCAATACAGTCTGGATTACAATCGGGCAAGTGAACAGCCATTTATACTGGCACCTTCTGCCCATGAATTTGCATAAATCTAATAATGAACCCATTTCTGCGTCTCCATCTCTGGTAACAAAAATCTTTCCTTTTGAAATTCTGAAGACATTTGATCCAAAGAGAGGCTGATGAAACAAGGCAGGAGTTGGGAAGTTTGAGCATTCTGATTATCTCCAACATGCAGGTTGCAGAAGATGTCACAACACATTCTATCATTGTAGACCTGTTGCCCCGCTCACATTTCTTTGCTTGCTTGCTTGTTTATTTATTTAGCTCACGCACACCCCTTTTAATATTTTTACAAATAACTCAAGGCAGCAAACATATCCAACGCACTTTCCTTTTCCTAATTTCCCCACAACAACCCTATGAGGTGGGGCTGGGCAGAAAAAGATTGATTGGCCCAAAGTCACCCAGCAGGCTTTCATGCTTAAGGCAGGACTAAAACTCTCGGTCTCTTGGTGATTGGCCCAAACTTACCCAGCCAACTTTCATGCGTAAGACAGGCCTAACATTCATGATCTCCCACATTCTAGCCTGCTGCCTTAACCAGTGGACCAAACTGTCCTCCCACAAGTGTGTGTGTGTGTGTGTGTGTTTTGATATGTGTGTGTGTTTTAAATCTGATTTTATTGTAAGACTTTGAACTCGCTCCCTCCCTCACATACACATACACCTTTTTTTTCCACTCAGTGCTGCTCCTTCTGGAGTCCTTTGTTTGCACAATTGTTTTTACAGCTGCCGGGAAGTGTTTAGGGCACTGATTTACTTCTCCATTCTCCCCAGGTGCCACTCTTCTCTCCTCCTCCCCCCCCCTTGCTGAATCAACTGCTCGCCTCTACAAACTGCTTCGTTTGCTCCCTGCAGGTATCCCTGAAAACTACCTTCTCTAGCGTGTCATCCCACTGACCTCCGCTGCTCCCAGCCATGCTGCCCAGATTGTTTTGAGAGTGATGAAATCCATTCTCTACTACATCTGGACAAGGACACCAGATTGGGAGGAACTGCTCCAAAAATGTCTGTTGTTCCAGCCCCATTCAGGAAAGGCTCTAAAACAAGGGTGTCCAACCTTAGCAACTTTAAGACCTGTGGACGTCAACTCCCAGAATTCCCCAGCCAGCCATGGGAGTTGAAATCCACAGGTCTTAAAATTGCTATGTTTGGAGACCCCTGCTCTAAAAAGAGTTTGCAGCTTGACAGCGACATTCGTTGCCTTTAACAAGTAGGAAAACTCAGCAGTAACTTAAAGCCATCTTCTCTGGATGGAGAAAAACATGCCTTTGGTTCCTTATGCAATTCCTATTCCTTTGTTTTGAGCAGGAAATAGCAGTGACTGTTCTGACCAATACTTGTTCTCCTTGATTAAAGGTCCTGTTCTAAAATATATACTTTGGTCCTTCAGACAAGCTGGATGTAGTGGTTAAGTCTGTAAAGCAGGAATTCTAGTCCTGCCTTAGCCATGAAAGCTAGTTAGGTGATTTTGGACCAATCACTAGGAGGCTGTGAGTTCTAGTGCTGACTTAGCTATGAAAGCCGGCTGGGTGACTTTGGGCCGGTCCCTCTCTCTCAACCCAACCCAACCCAATCCACCTCACTGGGTTATTGTGTGGGTAAAATCATATTAGGGAGGAGAATTATGTATATTTGCCACCTTGAATTACTCATAAAGAAATAAAGGCAGGATTTAAAAAACCCTAATAATTAAGTAAGGTCTTTTGCTCTGTGGCATACTGTTTACTTGAGGCAAGGACCTCCAGGACAATCTTCTCATTGAAGGAGGATGCTGACTGGAGTGAAACCTTTGTAATTTGCCATCATTGCTGGACAATATTAACAAAATGAGCACAGCCAGAGATTTAATGAAAGAATAAATGATGACTGTGTTGCAAGGGGCCCAACAGCACAGTGGTGTTGAGCGCTAAATAAGCAAATGGTGAGAAAGGGGGGGGGGTTCTGTGGGAGGGGGTCTCTACATCTGTTCTCTGCATAAACTGGTCCCACAAGCTTGGTGGGAAATCCCCTTTCACTCTCCCCTCTCCCAAACAGTATTGGGCCTACATGGGGGAACTACCCCTTGAAGGCTACTTCCTCTGCTCACAAATCCCCAGTTCCAGCCCCACGTGATATTTTCACGCAAGTGTGAGCCAGGATGTGTTGGCCATGCGGCAGTGCGTGCATGCAATATGCATAACATTAAGTATACTCTACAGCCCAGCTTCTGCTTCTTGGCATCAAGGTAGAGAATACAGAGCAGTGTTTCTCAACCTTGGCGGCGTGAGGATGTGTGGACTTCAATTCCCAGAATTCCTCAGCCAGCCAGCAATGACTGGCTGGGGAATTCTGGGAGTTGAAGTCCACACATCCTCACGTGGCCAAGGTTGAGAAACACAGATATAGAGAACAGAAGAAGGCAGGCCTATGGAAATTAGTCTTTGGCAGAGTTTGGCTAAATTGATGTGCCCTAATATTTATTGAGATATAATTAGAGGGAAATAACATCACTTTATTGCCTTTGTAAATGACATGGGAACGTTTAACCTGCCATTTTATTTCTCCAAGTGTGTCCCTTGGTCATGCCTATGGAAGTATCTGATGTACTTTAAAAGCCAGCACACACACACACCCAATGCACTGCTCTTAGTCTTCTTCCCACGAGAGAGCTGAATGTCTCTTCAGATGAAAAAAGGTCGTGTTTTTTGCCTCAGTTAATAAGTAGCCTGTTGATGTTACATGGAGCTTTCCTATCTGCACGTAAAAGATGTCCTGTTGCCTCAGTAATTTAGACAAGAAAATGGTTTCTTTGGCATTTGCCACACATGAAATTTGAACCAGGGAGTTTCCAATCCATGGGGGCTGGGTTGCAGAAAGTTATCCATTTTAGTGACATCCTTATATTGGATGACCAGATTACATTAGACTGCCTCAGATTGTTTACAGAATTAACAGTATAACAGAATTGGAAGGGACCTCCGAGGTCTTCTAGCCCAACTCCCTGCTCAAGAAGGAGATTCTGTACCATTCCAGACAAATGGCTGTCCAATGTCTTCTTTAAAACCTCTATCAGTATTCGATGTTGTTCAGCCAGGGATGGTGACTTGAATGTGAAAACAAAAATGGATTGTGTAAGAAGCTAAAGGCAAGAGCCGTGGTGGTGCAGTGGTTAGAATGCAGTTTTTCAGACTAATTCTGCTGATTGCCGGCTATTTGGGCAGTTCAATTCTCATTGACTCAAGTTTGATTGAGCCTTCCATCCGCCCGAGGTCGGTAAAATGAGGACCCAGATTGTTGGGGTCAATAGGCTGACTCTGTAAACAGCTTAGAGAGCGCTATAAAGCACTGTGAAGGGGATATATAAGTCTTAAGTGCTATTCAGTGGTGGGTTTCAAAAAATTTTACTACTGGTTTTGTGGGTGTGGCTTGGTGGCCGTGGCTTGGTGGCCGTGGCAGAGGCAGGATACTGTAAAATCTTCATTCTCTCCTCAATCCAGGGGAAGGTTACTGCAAAATCCCCATTTCCTCCCGATCATCTGGGACTCGGGAGGCAGAGAATAGATGGGAGCAGGGCCAGTCAGAATTTGTACTACTACTAATTCCGAACTACTCAAAATTTCCGCTACCGGTTCTCCAGAACTGGTCAGGACTTGCTGAAACCCACCTCTGGTGCTATTGCTTGTGGGAAGGAATCCAGTTTGCAGCAGGTGACTGTAAATCTCGGTTGGAGGAATGAATTTGGTGCACAGAGCACAGGGTCAGCAGAAAAATTACATTTCCTGACTCTTGTGCTTGCACACACCTAGCAGCAGATATACAGTTTATTTAATTCCAGACTGCAGGCAGCAACATTTAGCAGGCAAGTGAAACACTTGATAATTCAATTCATCTGGATTTGTGGGCTCTTGGGTTTTCTTCTCCTTTTTTTTTCTTTTTCTTTTATATTTACTCTATTTACTCTTGCCACTGCACTTCCCCCTTTAATTTTAATTTTAATTTTCTTTTAGCTAGGGTGAGGTGCACATAGAAGTATCCTGGGCAAGACTCTGTTGTAGGGCAGAGAAAAAATGAGCCTCAGCCAAAGGAAAGAACTCTACTTTGGGGTCTTTTTTATTTCCCTTCCAGAAATTATGTCTTGGGAGATGTGACAGAAAATAGATTTGCTGCCCTTAATGGCTTGAAGAGGTACCCACAGCTGGTGGATATTCTGGCCCCCTGCCCATCACCCTGTACAGTCAACCAATCCTTCTGGACTATGTTTCTCCCAAGGGGTTTCCTCAAATATCTTAGCCTCAGCAATTCCTCAATGCCGTAAATCAAGAAACAGAGAAAATGTTTCCTTAAAGGCTGCTCATTCTGGCTTATTCCGTAGCAAGGCACTATATCTCTGTCGAGGCTGTGCTACTGCAGATGGTAGGAATGGATGAATTGCTTCTGTGCGATTATATTTAAACACCCAGTTATATAAAAAAACAAATGTGCTTGTTTCCTATATTCAAGAATTTTATCATGAGGAAGGACTCGGCCCTATGTGAGAGTCTTCCCATGGTCTGAAGTGAGACAGTACAAATTTAAATTGTTTGGCTCTGTATGAAGTTCTGATCAGCATATTTATTTATTTGGGTCTGAACTGGGCCTCTGTGGGCCTGTTCACAATTTTGATCCAGTTAGGGAGAAATATCTGTTGGGTCTTTGGTGCTCTCTGAGCTTGCTTGTTTTCTTTCAGATATTTAATTACCCAAACTAGGTAACATCATCAGCACTGATGATGTTACCTAGCTTGGCTAATGAAACGTCTGCAAGAATACAAAGCAAGCTCAGAGATCACCAAGGATCCCTCATTTTAACCCTGAGCTACAAATATTCTCTTTTATTGGTAGGCATATCTGCATTAGATAGGTTAAGTAGGTGAAAGACAGACTTTTTTTCCCTCAGAAATGCTATATATTATTCTAAATATTCTTAAAAGGCACCCTCAAAAGCCTTTTAAAAGAAAAAAGTAATAAAAATTCTGTGAGATGTCAGTATTCTCACTTGAGTTTGCTCAAGGTCCATGGATGAGAACACAACGAATCTCATGATATTTAGGCATTTCAATTCATTCATTTGTTTGCTAAGTTTATGTCCTGCTTTTTTTTCCAGGAGCCCCAATTGTCATAAATAGTATTTCCTCTCCTTTTTGCTCACAGCAACAATTGTGAGAGGAAAAGTTTGGCTGGAGATGCATGGCTCTCCCTGGCTGATAAGGGGACTTGCAGCTGAATTTCTGCTCATATTCCAACCTCTTCACCAATATCCTATCTGTACTTTAAGATTTCACAATGCTATACAGTCCCTGGAAAATTTACTAGTCTTCATTTTTTTTTAAAAAAAATTCGCACAACACTCATGGATGTCTCTGCACTCTGCCCAAACTGTCTCACAAGGCTCTTATGCAAATAAAATAAGAAACCTGTTGGGCTCCCATAGAGAAGGTAAAGGATAATTGTAAACATCAGTAAACAAAGTAATAATAAATAAACCATAAGTCAAATCTTTGTGAGTTAACCCAGGTGGGCATCTTGCAGATTGGTTGAGACCAACATTTGGGGAGTGTTGTGAAAAAACAAAAGAGTTATCTTAGGTGTTATCAAGGCTTAAGGGACACATGTCACCCTTAAAAAACAAAACAAAAAACAAAACAAAACCCCAACCCAATAATTTTAAAAACATTTAGGAATTTTAAAGAGCAAACTCGGTTTGGTTTCATCAACTAGCAACCACAATCGAGCCAAAAATTTGCTAGTTGAATTTTCCTCCATTTTACAACCTTTCTTGCCACAATTGTTAAGTGAATCACTGCATTTAGTAAATTAGTAAAACGGTTGTTCAGTGAATCTGGCTTCCCTATTGACTTTGTTTATCAGAAGGTCGCAAAAGGTGATCAAATGAGCCCAGTACACTGCAACTGTCATAAATATGAGTCAGTTGCCAAGCATCTTGATTTTGATCACGTGGCCATGAAGATACTGTAATGGTCATGAAGTGTGAGAAAGGGTCATAAGTCACTTTTTTCCAGTGCTGTTGTAACTTTGAATGGTCACTAATTGAACTATTGTAAGTCGAGGACTACCTGTATAGGTAGAAGTGACTTGACAGACCTCTCCAATTAATCATGGTTCCACTAATTGTACCGTCATGATGCTCAGGCACCTCTTAACAAGCTGTGGCCAGTCAAAAATTGCTCTTCTCTAACTTACTCTAGATTGAGCCTTCCAGTCTATCTGGGTGATACTCAGATTTTTGGCCTGGCAGTTTATCAGCACTGACTCCCGAGACTAGATATAGAAATACAATTATTCATTAACTATATAGGGCCGTGATGGCCAGCCTATGGCACGCGTGCCAGATGTGACATGCAGAGCCATCTCTCCAGGCACGTGAGCTGCTGCCCATTGCTCTTCCAGCGCACCAGCCAGCTGATCTTTACGTGCGCGGGAGCGCTGGAAACCGGAAGAGTAGCCACCTGGTGTGTACATGCGCCAGAAAGATGATCTTCCGGTTTCTGGTGCACCACATAGTCTTCCAGTTTCTGGCATACGTGAAGACCAGCTAGTCGGTGCGCATGCGCACTGTCGGAAACCGGAAGATCACCTTCCTACTCTGCTCTTCCGGTTTCCGGCGCATGCAGTTTCTGGCCAGCTGGTCTTTGCGTGCGCATGCACAGCAGAAACTGGAAGACCAGGTGGCCAGTGCGCATGTGTGCGCCGGAAACTGGAAGACCATCTTCCTGACGCGCAAATGCTGCTGCTCTTCCAGTTTCCAGCACTTGCACACGTGCTCTTGTTTCGGCACTCGGTGCCAAAAAGGTTCACCAACACTGATATAGGGTATAATCACATATAATGCACATATTTAAATGCTTTCAATGTAGGCCGGGGATGTCAAACTCAAGACTCTGATGACGGATCCAGCCTGCAGGGCGCTTAGATCCTGCCTACAGGGCTGCCCTGGAAACGGCAAAGGACCAGCCCATGTTGCCTCTGCCAGCGAAAATGGAGCTCGGGGGAGCCGTGTGTGGCCCTCCCGAGCTCTGTTGTGTGTGCGTCCCCGAGCCAGGGCCCCTGCCAGAAAGTGACTCGGAAAGTGAGGGGGAAGGGCCATCAGGACTTACCTCTGGAGCACCGGCTTTCCTGGCTCAGCTCCAGGAGCCAGAAGCAGGCCAGGTGGAGGAGATAACGAGGCCTCCGTCCCCTGACTCTTTTCCCCCCTAGGCCACGCCTCCAGACCCGGCTGATGGTAATCAGGCCTGGCTGGACCCTAGGTTTCATAGGCAGGAGAGGTGGGAACAACAGAAGCAAGAGTGGGGCAGGTCTAGGAAATGCTGAGTCATGGAGCCACACCCTACAGGATATAAAAGCAGTAAGGGTTGCTATACCACTTCGTGGCAAGCAAATCAACTGCCTAACTACAGCTGAAGTACTGTTTGTTCCTGGGTGACTCATCGGCATCAAGAGAGATAACAGAGACACTTGGCAGACGTTTGGTAGTTTCTGCCAGAAGCTGATAGTTGCCGGCTAATTAAGTCATCGCTCAGACTGAAGCGAGGCGGACAGAACAAGCTCCATTTTCATTAGCAGAGGGTTGTAGGAGGCGGTCGCAACCAAAAATGGAGCTTGGGAGCGTGTTGTCACTGGGAGAGCTCTTGGGCCACCACAGGTGCCCCCATCACAAATGACATTGAGTTGGCCACGCCCACCCTGGCCACGCCCCACCCCGCCCCCCTGGGGTCAAACACAGCTCTGATATGGCCCTCAATGAACACCCCTGATGTAGGCTAGCCTTCTACTTCTGTTCTTGGTTATCTTGTTGACCGCTAGGAATCCTTTTTCAAATAGAAAAGTGAGATAAACAGCTTTAAACTGCATAAATGTGAGCAAACCGCATGAAGCAGCTGCCATAAAAGCTTATGCTCCATTAAAAGCGTAATTTCCAGATCAGGGGAATTAAAACCAGCAGAAGCATCTCACCTCTAAATTCTCCCTCTGCGGAGGGTATCTCTGTGGTGTTCCTGCCCTTCCCCCAAAAATTGAAAGAGAAAACTTTGCTTAAGGGTACAGAACCAATTGGAAAAGGATTTGTATGTATGTATGTATACAGACATGTACATCTGTGTTTGCTTTTCAGGTGTGGATTAGTGGCAGATATACTACAGTAGTGTGTTAGCATGCACAGATGCTCTCTCTGCAAGGCCTCTAAATTCATTTCCCTACAATGGAAACGGGCAGGAATACTCACAGCATGGACAAGGATAGTTTGAACCTCTTGGCTGCAGATCTTTACTTCCTCTCACTTGCAACTTTGATTTGAAAAGTTTTTTGTTTTCATAAATGTCTAGTATTTATTTGTATGTTATTTCATCATATATGCCACTCGATTCCAAGAATTCCAGGCAGATTATCATTACTAATTGTCCTTGACTCAACAACCATTTGTTTAGTGACCGCTCAAAGTTACAACAGCTTTGGAAAATGTAACTTATGACCATTGGAACACTCCCAACAATCATGTGATCAAAATTTGAGTGCTTGGTAACCAGCATGAATTTCCAATGGTTACAGCAGGGGTAGTCAACCTTTTTATACCTATTGCCCACTTTTGTATCTCTGTTAGTAGTAAAATTTTCTAACAGCCCACCAGTTCCACAGTAATGTGCTATGTATCGTTGTCTGCGCATGACTCTCGCGCATCGTGGATTGGGTTTGGTGGGGGGGCGCCGGCTACCAGCTCTGCTTATCTGTTACAGCTGGGTGGTGTGGGGGGAGATGCATGAGCTATTCTGGGACGAGGCTCTTTTCTTTGCGGTCACACTATAGCGCCATTTAGTTTCACTTATGTAACATGAACTAAACATTTTTACGCGGGTGATTCAAATAGTATATTTTCAGAAATTTAAATTGTCACAGAGAATTTTATGAAAACCTAATGAAAATGTTTTTAAATAATGCTATGAATTTTTTTTAAAAAGTCAATTAAATTAAAAAAAGGAAAGTGCTTCAGTATTGGACAAAACCCCTACCGCCCACCATGAAAGCTGGAACGCCCACTAGTGGGCTGTAGGGACCAGGTTGACTGGGTTACAGCATCCCAGAATCTTGTGATCACCAGTTGTGACTTTTCCAGCCAGCTTGCTACAAGCAAAGTCAGTCAGTTCACTTAAGAACCTCATGATTCACTTAACAACTGCAGTGATTTACTTAATAGTGGCAAAAAAGGTCATAAAATTGGGCATGTCTCACTTAACCATCATGCTTAGCAGCAGAAATTCTATATCCCAATTGTGGTCGTAAGTTGACGACTGCCTGTAACATTAAATTTAAATTAGAACCAATAGCAAGGTAGGTCCTAATAACTCACCATTCAGACAAAGAAAAATCTTACAGCTTAGACTGCGATTCTTATTTTACTGCTTTGGAATTTCTGCATGCTGCCTTGATGAATGTCAGAAAGGCCTGATAAAAATACACCTCCCAAGAAGTTTAAAAGCACGTGGGAATTGACTCTCCAGGGTCCATGCAATCGAATGTGTTTTCCTCTTTTGCAAAGCATGGTTCAGAGAAATGGGTATCCTTGTCTGTGGGAGAATGGCATTCCTGTTGTGGGCAGCTAGTGGGAAAACAATTTTGCTATGAGAATTAAAGCTAATTATCAGTCAACTAATTTCATTGATTTTTCCAAATCTCACTCAGCAGTCTGCTTGTCCCAGGCTGATTCTCAGGCTGATTAGGCAGCAAAAGCGGCTTATTATGAAAGTGTTTATCATGGCAGCCGTCTGCCACCTCTTTTTCAAATCAAATTACCGCATCCCTTATTCCCCTCTTCCTCGAAGAAGCTAGAAGGAGAGAAGCAACTTAGAACTAAGGAGAAATTTCCTGACAGTTAGAACAATTAATCAGTGGAACAACTTGCCTGCAGAAGTTGTGAATGCTCCAACACTGGAAATTTTTAAGAAAACGTTGGATAGCCATTTGTCTGAAATGGTGTAGGGTTTCCTGCCTGGGCAGGGGGTTGGACTAGAAGGCCTCCAAGGTCCCTTCCAACTCTATTATTATTATTATTATTATTATTATTATTATTATTATTATTATTATTATTATTGTTATTATTATTATTATTATTATTATTAGGTGCATTTGGATACCAAAAGGATTCTAACATTGGGTCTCACCACCTCCTTCCCATGACCTTTTAAGTTTTGGCTTTTGTTTTACGACATCCAAGAACATTGTGTTCTACATGCTAGAGTTTGGGTGTGTACACATAGAAAAAATTAGTGAAAAATTGTACTTCCTTCCTCTCCCCAAGAGGTAAAAGATTTTGAACTTTTATAGATTGTTTGGCTCAGGTGGGATGGAATGGGAACAAATAACCAGAGGGGAGGAGGAGATCCTTCTTCTTCCATCCTCCGCCTCCCACTCCTCTTTTTCCTTCCCTTCTTTCTTCTCCCTTTTTTTGTTTTTTCTCTCAACTCTCCTTTATGGATTAATTAAAGATATGAATTAAAAACATTCTTTGTGGGATATTATGAACTGCAGTGGTGTGGTGGTTAGAGTGCAGTACTGCAGGCTACTTCTGCTGACTGCCGGCTGCCTGCAATTTGGCAGTTCCAAGTCTCACCAGGCTCAAGGTTGACTCAGCCTTCCATCCTTCCGAGGTGGGTAAAATGAGGACCCAGATTGTTGGGAGCAAAATGCTGACTCTCTAAACCGCTTAGCAAGGGCTGTAAATTGCAATAATAGTAATAATAATAATAATCAGCTTTAATTGCAATAATACTAGAGCAACCAATAGATTTAAACTTAATGTCAACCGCTTTAATCTAGATTGCAGAAAATACGACTTCTGTAACAGAATCATCAGTGCTTGGAATACTTTACCTGACTTTGTGGTCTCTTCCCATAATCCTAAAAGTTTTATCCAAAAACTTTCTACTATTGACCTCACCCCATTCCTAAGAGGACCATAAGGGGCGTGCATAAGCGCACAAACGTGCCTACCGTTCCTGTCCTATTGTTTTTCTTTTCTTCTTCATATATATATATATATATATATATAGGTCTTTGGTTGTTTGTGTGATCGCAGCTGTTTCTTCCTTTAAAAGGAAGTTTCTTCCAGTTAAAAGGAAGAAACAGCTGCGATCACACATTGCTCCCAGAAGAAGATGACGAATGAGACTTCAAACGCCGCCAAGACACTTCCAATTTTATAATATATATATATATATATATATATATATATATATATATATTTGTTTTCTGAGGTTTTCACGGTGTTTGTATATAGGTCTTTGGTTGTTGGGTTTCTCCGTGTAAAATTGGAAGTGTCTTGGCTGACGCTTTGAGCCAAGACACTTCCAATTTTACACGGAGAAAACCAACAACCAAAGACATATATATATATATATATATATATATATATATATATATATATATATATATATCTATATATATATATATATATATATATAGGTCTTTGGTTGTTTGTGTGATCGCAGCTGTTTCTTCCTTTAAAAGGAAGTTTCTTCCAGTTAAAAGGAAGAAACAGCTGCGATCACACATTGCTCCCAGAAGCTGAAGCCTGAAGATGACGAATGAGACTTCAAACGCCGCCAAGACACTTCCAATTTTATAATATATATATATATATATATATATATATATATATATATATTTGTTTTCTGAGGTTTTCACGGTGTTTGTATATAGGTCTTTGGTTGTTGGGTTTCTCCGTGTAAAATTGGAAGTGTCTTGGCTGACGCTTTGAGCCAAGACACTTCCAATTTTACACGGAGAAAACCCAACAACCAAAGACATATATATATATATATATATATATATATATATATATATATATATATATATATATATATATATATATATATATATATATAGGTCTTTGGTTGTTCGGTTTTCTCCGTGTAAAATTGGAAGTGTCTTGGCGACGTTTCGAAGTCTCATTCATCTTCAGGCTTCAGCTTCGTGCTCATTGCTCCCAGAAGCACGGCTGAAGCCTGAAGATGACTTAATGAGACTTCAAACGTCGCCAAGACACTTCCAATTTTACACGGGAGAAAACCCGAACAACCAAAGACCTATATATATATATATATATATATATATGCTTATATATATATATATATATATGCTTATACCTCCTTATATTTACTCATATATGTGTTTATATACTATATAATCTTTTTGTATGATACCTACATATATTGTTGTGACTAAATAAATAAATAAATAAATAAATAAATAAATAAATAAATAAATAAAAACACTGTAAAGCGGTATATAAGTCTAAGTGCTATTGCTATTATTATTATTCAGCGAATTTCTTTGCCCAAGGCAAGAAAACCTTATTCCTAGTGTTCAATCAATACAAGATTTGGGGCACTTAAAGTTGTGGGGCTTCAGATCAGTAGCTTGCTGGATCACCCTGTAGTTTATGATGGCTCACAATTTGGGATGGCCGGGAGTGGGGCGTGAGGTTTACTGATTGACTGTACTGGTTTACTCTACCTAGCTACTTCCTTACATGGTTAAATAGCCATCCTGCATCATCTCTGCCTCCCTGTGCAATTGGGCACCATTTCTTCAGTGCCATGCAAACAGACTGGTTGAACCAATCCAAGTTCTGAACTTTGAAAAACTGAGGATGGAGAACCTATTTTCCAAAGCACCAGAGGGCAGGACAAGAATCAATGGATTGAAGCTAATCGAGAGAGAAGCAACCTGGAATTAAGGAGAAACTTCCTAACAGTGAGGACAATCAACCAACGGAACAGCTTGCCTTCAGAAGTTATGGGTGCTTCATCACTGGACGTTTTAAAGAAGAGACTGGACAGCCACCTGTCTGATACGGTATAGGGTCTCTTGCTTGAGCAGGGGGTTGGACTGGAAAACCTCCAAGGTCCCTTCCAGTTCTATTTGGATTGATTGATTGATTGTTCTCTCCCCTGAGTCATCAAACCTGACTTCGTACAATTCATTCTCATTCTGTTGCAAAATTTTAGCAGAGACTCTGTATCACGTGAAGTAGGCTTTCTCTGCGCGTGCAAATAGTGACAAGCACTTGACCCTAATCTTAACTCTTTCCTTCAGCAAGAGCACGTGCAGCTGTTATTCCTTTTTTCAAAAAAATTAAACACTATAGTTTGTTTGTGTGTGTGTCTGTGTATATATTTGCCTACTACCTAAAGTTCCCTTTTTACCCTGCCTAAATATGTCTTTAATGTTGAACTTCGGTGAGATATTTTTATCTGTGCTGTGGGTCACTGGGTGAAGTCAGTCTGTACCTACCTGCATCTACTCCAGTGTAAAAAAATGACGGACCGGGGGGGGGCGGCAGGGAGAGAGAATGTTCTCTCTTTCTGACAGCTACATCTTATACTATTAGTATATTTTAATTAGAACATGAGCACAGAATGCTTCATGAATATTCATGAGTGGGGTTATTAAAATGCATAATTAATCTATAGAGTTTCTATCTCCACCCCCCCATTTTAATAACTCTATTAATGGAATGGGGATGGGTGAAGCCAGGGGCACAGAGAGAGGGAGAGGGGGAGAGAGAGAGAGAGGGAGGGAGGGAGGGAGGGGGAGGGAGAGAGAATGAGTGTTTTCTTATCCCTTCCAGTCTGGGAAATAACATGCAATGTTATTTTAGGAAGTTTTGGCAAGCTGAAAGCATTATCTGCTGTTTATTTTCCTGTTCCTTTTATTTTTATTCCAGTTAATGCTCTCCTTTTCCTCCAGAGAGTCCTCATGTAGGGTTGCCCCCAATTGTTTATGAGCTTTGTGATTAAATGAGAATTTGAATGTAAATCTCTTGGTTTTAATCTGGTACTCTAATCTGTCCTCCATCTTGATGTGTTTCAGATATGTTGAAACATGTCTGTGCCGGCTAAGGATGATGGAAAATGTAGTAAAATAAACCTAGAGGCTGGGGAAAGCTTCTGTAACCGCAAAAACGGATGTGGACATTTTTTATGTTGCATTGTATTACGTCATTGCATTAAATATTAAATTGCATGAAGATACAATGTGCATGTATATCTGGCTGCATAGAGCGTGCCTAGCAATATTTATGTTTTTACTCTATTTTGGAGTTTAGAGGGCTCTTTGTGAGCATTTCCCCATTGGTCCCATAGCACAAGGGAAGATGTTTCTTCTCTTTTTTAAAAAAAAATGAAAAGGCTCAGCAAAACATTGAATCTTTTTGAACAGAACTGAGTTTGTAGGTTCCAGTTTAATTGGACAAACCATCTCCTTCAGCTGGTGAATGCCTTATGAAGTGTGAAATTTGAATATTTCAAATATTTGAATATTTTACACTTTCAAGATTGGTAGCTATCTTAAGAAATGGAAATGACACCATTTAAGGCAGAACTAAAGATTTCATTTTAAGGAAACTTACAGTTAGTTCTTGACTTACAACCAGTTGTTTAGTGATCATTCAAATTCATAATACACCCAGAAAATGGGACTAACACACACACACACACACACACACACCACAGTCATGTCGGCAGAGGTGGGTTTCAGCAGGTTCTGACCAGTTCTGGAGAACCGGTAGCGGAAATTTTGAGTAGTTGGGAGAACTGATAGTAAAAATTCTGACTGGCCCCGCCCCCATCTATTCTCTGCCTCTCGAGGCCCAGCTGATCGGAGGAAATGGGGATTTTGCAGTAACCTTCCCCTGGATTGGGGTGGAAATGGAGATTTTATAGTATCCTTCCCCTGCCTCGCCCACCAAGCCATGTCATGCCCACCAAGGCACACCCACAGAAGCGGTAGTAAAAAAATTTGAAAACCACCACTGCATGTCAGTACTTCTGATTTTCAGTGGAACTGTGCCCATAGTGAATCTTTGGTTCGCTTAACGACCATGGTGTTCTGTGTAATGCAGGAGTGAAATCCAGCAGGTTCTGACAGGTTCTGGAGAATCGATAGCGGAAATTTTGAGTAGTTCGGACAACTGGCAAATACCACCTCTGGCTGATCCCAGAGTGGGGTGGGAATGGAGATTTTGCAGTATCCTTCCCCTGAAGTGGGGTGGAAATGCAGATTTTGCAGTATCCATCCCCTGCCACACCCACCAAGCCACACCACCAACCAAGCCACTCCCATAGAACCAGTAGTAAAAAATTTGGATTTCACCACTGATGTAATGATTGTGGATTCTCTTATTTCCGCTTCAAAAAAGGTTGTAAAATTGTTTTGCCAACCATCAAGATTTACAACCATGATGAGCAATCTCTGGTCATAGATCATAGGTCAAGGACGATGCCTTTAATGTATAATGTATTTATTGTAAGAGGAAACATTCTGAATTGATTTGAGATGATCTTTTAGATTTGTCTCTGCCAATTGGTGCATCCATGTTATTTGTGGCTTCCTAAGACCTTGAGATGGCTTGGGGAAGAAAGATTTATAGTAATGAAATGAAAAGAAAAGTTATCCATTGTGGAAAATTTAGTGGGAGTGTGAAACCTTGGCCTTTAATAGATATGCCCCATATTACCTGGTCATCTGCCTACTTTCAATTACCTTTATGCTTTGCAGAGGCAGATTGATATTTGGATATTGAGATGGATATCTAAATTTAGGTATTTTGATAACTAAATTTAACAAATACTCATTTCCAAGGTGGGAAAGTCAGTCATATCACCTTGATTTGAATTCATAAAGCATCTCCATTGATTTCTAAAACAAGATTCGGCATCTTCTCTTCACAGAACCCTAGATAGCTTCTGAGTACTTTTCATTTTAAAAAAAGCCTTAAGTGAATATAAAAATGGGTTTTTGTGTTCTTTTTAAACATTACCTCCTGTGCTTCCTTACGTATTTCAATTACATTGTTTTTAAGCTTGAGTACTTCATTTGAACACAGTGGCTGATTATAGGTCCCTTCCAGAAAAGGGACATGGATCCCAACTCCTCCTTTATTTCTGTATTTCTTCCCCGTGTTATGCGCTTTGCAACTCCTTGGGGCAGGATCCTTTTGCTAACAGAAGACCTGGGCAGGTGGAAAAATAAGAAATTGGGTATGTCTAGTTCAATGAAAAGGGGCACGGTGGCTCAATAGCTAAGACACTGAGCTCGTCAGTCGAAAGGTTGGGAGTTCAGCGGTTTGAATCCCTAGTGCCATGTAACGGGGTGAGCTCCTGTTACTTGTCCCAGCTTCTACCAACCTAGCAGTTTGAAAGCACGTAAAAAATGCAAGAAAAAAATAGGGACCACCTTTGGTGGGAAGGTAACAGCGTTCCATGCGCCTTTGATGTTTAGTCATGCCAGCCACATGACCACAGAGACATCTTCAGACAGCGCTGGTTCTTCGGCTTTGAAACAGAAATGAGCACCGCCTCCTGGAGTCGGGAACGACTAGCACATATGTGCAAGGGGAACCTTTACCTTTACCTTTAGTTCAATGAAAAGGACTAGGAGAAACAAAGGATCAATCTTCCAATATTTGGAAAAGCTGTGGCGGCGCAGTGGTTAGAATGCAGTATTGCAGGCTAGTTCTGCCGACTGCCAGCAGTTCAGCAGTTTGATTCTCACTGGCTCAAGGTTGACTCAGCCTTCCATCCTTCAGAGGTCAGTAAAATGAGGACCCAGATTGTTGGGGACAATATGCTGACTCTGAGCCACTTAGAGAGCTGTAAAAGCACTATGAAGCGGTATATGTCTAAGTGCTATTGCTATTTGAGGGACTGCAACAAAAAAAGAGGGAGTCAACTTATTTTCCAAAGCACCTGAAAGCAGAACCAGAAGCAATGGATGGAAACTAATCAAGAGGAAAACC
This sequence comes from Ahaetulla prasina, assembly GCF_028640845.1. Classification (NCBI taxonomy): domain Eukaryota; kingdom Metazoa; phylum Chordata; class Lepidosauria; order Squamata; family Colubridae; genus Ahaetulla; species Ahaetulla prasina. Next base: position 363,107,215 of record NC_080539.1, read on the forward strand.
AACCTAGAAATAAAGAGAAATTTCTTGACAGAACAATTAATCAATGGAATGGCTTGCCTCCAGAAGTTGTGGAGGTTTTTAAGAAGAGATTGGACAACCATTTGTCTGGAATGGTATACAGGGTCTCTTACTTGAGCAGGGGGTTGGACTAGAAGATCTCCAAGGTCCCTTCCAACTTGGTTATTCTGTTAATTTTGTAAACAGCCTTTGAACGTTATCACCTTTCCTACCTTTTAAATTTTGTGTGTATCTGTCTGGAACGTACTTCGGTTTGATCACCCCCCTCCAGTTTCAGAAAACACAGCTGATACCCTTCTGAAAGAGCAGGATGGAAAGGAAGAAGTAAAACATTAGCAGAGCAAAATTTGCAGTATTGCCAGCCTTGGGAAGAAGAGGTAGCACTTTTGGTGTTTTTCGTTAGTTGCATTAAGCATCTTGCTTCCACCGCCAGCCTCAATCCTGCAACGTAATCACATTGGAATTTTTTTTTATTAGAAAACAAACTCTAAATGAGAGTTATGAATATTCATTAGGAGTGGAGATTAATATGCATAATTATGCAAATTAGACAGCAATTAAACACCAATTCTCCGGGGAAATGATTAACACAAAAGGCTTCGGAATGGAAGCATGTAATTTTGAAAGAAATTTCTGGTTAAATGAACAGTAGGGAGAGGGAAGGAGAGAAAAAGATGGTGTGTTTCTCATAATAATATGCTTTAAAAAAAACACACGTATACAAACATAGTAGAGTTGGACTTCAAAGCCTTCTTGTGATGATGATAGAGCTGTAGTTACTATCTGAGCATGAGATGAAATTAAAGGAATCGTTCTAAGATGGACACCGTCTCCAAATGAAGCTGGTTTGCCATCTTGGTCTTGGCTGATTTCCAAAGCTCTCATTCCTGCGTTAGTCAAGGAAAGGAAACATCCTATTGGAAACGAAAAATACCCATTGTACACACAAAACGTTCCCTGCCCGTAATAGGTTGGACATGGACATTTGCAATCGTATCAGAGCAGAGGTGAAGCTAAGGAAATCAGGAAATCCAGGCAGTTCAAAGGAATACATAGGTTTATTGTATGCTAAAGCTTTCTACAAGAATCTGAGCTACTAAAGCAAATTGGCAGTAGATAAGATTCAGTGGAATTCAAGGCGGGGCTGGACTTAGATCTCTTGTGGGCACGAAGGGATTCGAGACTGATAACATGTTTGACACCCCCCTCCCTGGAGCTCAGCCTGGTCATCTCCTACGATAGGACTAAAACGGTCTTCTGACATATTAAAAAATGCCTGAAGCTGTTCACTGGGAGAAGACCAGCATAGAGTTGCCATCCTATTTCGTAGGGACTTCGCTTATTTATTTATTTGCAGAATTCACCCTGTTCTCATACAAAAACACTTGGCAGCTTGAGAGGGAGGGGCTGCTCTAGTCTAAGGAGAGCAAAAATAGTGGAATAGCTTCTTCAAAAGGCAGTTAGCTCATCTTAAGCCATCTTCCTCTGAAGGGAAGCCAGGAGTACATTCTTGATTCTTCTTGTACTTTGTCAGTATTTGAGTTGGACCTTCCCCAACTTGGCAGTCTCAAAATGCGTCGGGGCTAAAATTCCCAGAATTTTCAGTTGGAATGGACAATTCATAGTGTTTGTGAATGTATATAATACTACAGCGAGATCTAGCAAGCTTCTCCCAAGCGGATGTCCATAGCCACTTCCCAGAATCTGTAATTTGCAGCTGTGCTGCTACTTCCATAACAAACACGAGGAATTAAATCTCTGTGTGGATGAGAAATAAAGAGGTCTATTTTGCTGCAACATTTCTTCAGACTTCAGGGAAAGGCGGTTTGCTTTTTGGGATCCACATTTCCTATCTGGGAGCAGATAAAGTTTAGTCAGTGCTGAAATTGGATGGAGATATCAACGAAAGAGGAAGGTCCTTGTTGATGATAACAAGGGTCTGTGAAATCTCGGCACGGCCACCTCAGCGCGGCCATCTTGCCATGGCCATGTCGCCATGTCCATCTCGGCATGGCTATCTCGGCACTACCATCTCTGTGTGGGACAGATTGCCAGCCTGCTGGAGGCTGGACCCAGATCTGGAGACACAGCCTGTTGCAACGTTGTGGTTGACAAAGGGATATGCCACACCGAGTTGAGTGAGTTTCCCATGGTGATTTGTCCTGTGCTAAGATGGTGGCACCAAGGTGGCCACGCTGAGATGGCTGTGGTGACATGGCCATGGCAAGATGGCGGCGCCAAGGTGGTGCCGCCAATATGTATCATTCTGGACCACTTATAATTTCTTCTAGAACGTAAATGGTGGACCAGTTAGGTTTGGCTAAGAAAGAAAATAATTGGTTCCATTAACTGTCTCCTTCCCACCCACTCCCCTTCATAATTTGAGCATACTGAATTTTCCCACCTCCTTTCCTGTAATGTTCCTCTAGCCAAAGCAACTTTGGAGAAGGTAAGTTGTGTGTGTTACAACTCCCTTGAGGTGTTACACATATTAAATAAAATTTGCCCTCTCACAATTTTGCCAAACATATCAACTGAGGCTCCTTTGAAGCTGAATCTGTGTGGAAAATTTGCAAAACAGGAAAAGTCAGTGTTGGTTTGGGATTTTCATCCAAATATTTTTGTATTTGTGAAAGGAAGAGTTAACTTTGAGAGAGTCTGTCTTTTGAAGATCCTATAGATCAAAGTAATCTTTGTTTTTTTCTCTCCCCCACCCTTTCCCCCAAAGGTTTGGATGAGCGACCGACTTCAGGTTCTTGGGCAACAGGAGATCAGAACAACTCCACGTTTGACCAAGTCAGGGTAAGGATCAGGAAGATCTGTTCTCTGCAAGATCCCAAATGGATCTTTGGGGGTTTGTCTATAGATATGTCTTTTGAGATGGGAAAGTGAACTATCTTAATTCCCATTTTTTCTGGAAATATAGGAAAAGTAACTTTCTTCTCACCCTAATTCTTGCTATTTAATTTTGAGGAATCAAATCTGTAATTTTAAGGAATTATTTCCTGAGAGCATCCTGTCATATATCCTGTAGGAAATCAATCAATAAGCATGAGGTGAAAACAACAACTTTCTTGCTCACATATGCTTAATGGGATCATATTTGAAAGATATTCTTTACCTTACTCTTTAGCTCCTAAATCTCCCAGACCTGCTTACATACAGTAATGTAAAATCGGTGCTGCTCGTTCAGCTTATAGTCTAATACAAAAAGAAAAAAGGGATGAAGAAGGAAGAGGAAATGACAGGCTTACGAATCAATTCTTAAAGTTCTATTGCAGTTCAAGTTAAGTTCAGATCATAAAATGATCTGCTGGAATGGAAGTAGTTGAGAGAAAAACAGAGCCTGAAGGAATTGGTATTTTAACAAAGTTGAGGTTTATTCCATGGAATCTAATGGAATGGCTGATGTACACTAAGAGATTGTCCATGAGATTAAGGTTCTGTTCAGCTATCTCAGTTAAATGTTTGGTTATCTTGTTTTTGAGTCTCATCTGTCTTCCTTCCAACATTAATCATCCATCTTTTTGAACTACATTTGACTTATTTTCTTTCCCACGATAATAGCAGGTGAAGAGAATGGTTTTTCCAGAACCTTCCCTATTCTAGAGAATATCATATTTATTTAGTTATGGAATTTAGAAGCAACTCATCTAACTCTGAGGTGGATTCCGTCTTTTATGATGGAGACTTTCTGTATGTGCTGAGGTTGGGTGATTTCCTCACTTCCCTCCATAACCCTGAGGCAGCATGGCTTAAGGGAAATGTGTTGACTTTTTTAACTTGTGCACCGCTTCAGCCGAGACCCAGTCTGGTGTAAGGCATCGGGCTAGAAACCGGGAGACTGAATCATAGTCCCGCGCCTTGGGCAAGAAGCCAGCTGGTTGACCTTGGACCAGTCATTCTCTCTCAACATAGGAAAGAGGCAATGGCAAAACACCTTGCCAAGAAACTTCAGGGACTTGTCCAGGCACTCTTTGTGAATCGGGCATGATTGAACAGAAGAAAAAAAATATTGGAAAATGAGAGTATATAGAAACAGTTTGCTAGTCAGTTGGAGTTGATTTGATCCATCCCAAGATAGCTGGCCTTTATAAGATCCAACTAAATTGAATTTTAAAAGTGTATTTTGATTTGGAAATGGTTCTGGGACACCCATAATCTTGTGGATTGAGATAGGAGCAGGTAGGCAATGTGCTTCATGACTTTGTGCGTATGGATCCTAATTTTTTTCTTCCCCTTATAGCAGGGTTATGGCGAAGGTTCACACTACAGTGAACACAGGGACCTGCCATCCCATAACAGCATATCTTCGTCATCATTCCTGGGGTCTGGAATAGTAGGTAAGTCTCCCTGCTTGGAGCAAGTCTTGACATTGTAAAATTTTGCTCATCTGGAACGCTACCCACTGGCAAGATGGCTGCTGTATTTGATGGGACTGGCCGTGTTTGATTTTAGTAGAAAGATAGATGATAGCAGAATGTAACCTACTTTCTTCCTGGTCATCTCATCAACTTTCTGATCAGGGGTGAAATGTAAAATTTGTTACCACTGTTTCTGTGGGCGTGGCTGGGTGGGAGGGGGAATGTGACTGGGTGGGCGTGACCAACTTTTTTTTTTTTTACTTTTAAAAGCATTTTTTCTACAACCTCTTCAGCCTCTTCGAAGAGGTTGTAAAAATGCTTTTAAAAACCTCTGATGAACTCAGCTGGGATCGCCAGAGGAGCCTTTTAAAAGCATTTTTTCTATAACCTCTTCGGCTGAAGAGGTTGTAGAAAAAATGCTTTTAAAGGGTTCTGACAATCCCAACTGAGCCACGCAATCATCAGAGGCTTTTTTTTTTACTTTTAAAAGCATTTTTTGGCCAAAGAGAAATTGCTTTTAAAAGTAAAAAAAACAGCAAAACCCTCTGATGATCGTGCGGCTCAGCTGGGCATGGGCAGCGGGGGCAGGGATTTTTGCTACCGGTTCTCTGAACCACCTGCCGCCATCGCTACCGGGTCGGGCGATCTGGTCTGAACCGGGAGCATTTCACCCCTACTTCTGATGATGCTTTCTTGACCACCTTGGTTATTAGTCTTTGTTTGACTTGTCTCTGAGCCATCACCATTTTCTGATTTCCTTGTGTGATGTGTGGAAAAGAATGGGAAATGTCGATCTTGCTCAGAATCAGAATTCTTAGTTCATAGGAATTGCAGGGCTGTTTAACACAGAATTTTTCTGGCTGCCCCCAGTTAAATGGAACCAGCAGGGTCGCTTTTTTTGCAAGGCCATTTCTGAAGGTGAGGGGATCCTTGGTGCTGTCTGGGTCTGGTTGCTTTCTTCCAGTCATTTCACTACCCAGTCTAGTAACAACATCATCATCATCATCATCATTATTATTATTATTATTATTATTATTATTATTATTATTATTATTAATTTATTCGATTTTTATACCGCCCTTCTCCCGAAGGACTCAGCCAAAAGTAAAAACAGGCAATACAATATACAATTAAAATACAAATTAAAATACAAATGAAAAAACTTATTTTATAATTGGCCTAAAAAACTTTAAAATATATAAAACTAAAACCCCTTAAAATTAATAATAGAAAATTTAAAATCAATAAAATTTAAGCCAGCCCCGCGCGAATGAAAAGATGTGTCTTCAGTTCGCGGCGGAAGGTCCGAAGGTCAGGTATTTGGCGTAAACCCGGGGGAAGCTCGTTCCAGAGTGTGGGAGCCCCCACAGAGAAGGACCTTCCCCTGGGGGCCACCAGCCGACATTGCTTGGCGGACGGCACCCTGAGAAGTCCCTCTCTGTGAGAGCGTACAGGTCGGTGGGAGGCATGCGGTAACAGCAGGCGGTCCCGTAAGTACCCAGGCCCTAAGCCATGGAGCGCTTTAAAGGTAGTGACCAAAATCTTAAAGTGCACCCAAAAGGCCACAGGTAGGCAGTGCAGCCTGCGCAGGAGCGGTGTTACGCGGGAGCTACGCGTAGCTCCCTCTATCACCCGCGCAGCTGCATTCTGGACTAACTGAAGCCTCCGAGTGCACCTCAAGGGGAGCCCCATGTAGAGAGCATTACAATAATCCAAGCGAGAGGTAACGAGCGCATGAGTGACTGTGCACAAGGCATCCCGATCAAGGAAGGGGCGCAACTGCCGAACCAGGCGAACCTGGTGGAAGGCCCTCCTGGAGACGGCCGTCAAATGATCTTCAAACGACAGCCGTTCATCCAGGAGGACACCTAAGTTGCGCACCCTATCCTTTGGGGCCAATAACTCGCCTCCATCATCAACAGTGATGACGTTACAGATAGTCCTTGAATTATGACTGCCATTAAGGCCAAAATTTATGTTGCTAAGTGAGTTTTGCCCCATTTTACGAACTTTCCTGCCAAAGTTGTTAAGTGAAATCACTGCAGTTGTAAAGTTAGTAACACGGTTGTTAAGTGAATCTGACTTCCCCCATCGACTTTGCTTCTCAGAGAGTCGCAAAATGGGATCTCGTGACTCTTGGGACACTGCAGCCGTCATAAATATGAGTCAGTTGCCAAGCATCTGAATTCTGCTCACTTGCCCGCGGGGATACTGCAAAGGTCGTAACTGTGAAAAAAATGGTCATAAGTCACATTTTTCAGAGCTGTTGTAACTTTGAACGGTCACTAAACAGACTGTTGTAAGTCGAGGAATATCTGGTTTGTGTAATGAAACGTCTGCAAGAAAACAACCAAGTTCATACAGCACCAAGGATCCCTCATTTCAACCCTGAGCTACAAATATTCTCCTTTGGAAGCGGGTGTTTGTACACATAAAGCCACATGGCTCACATTTTTGAGGTACTCTTTAACGGATACCCCTCCCCCACACCTCCTGAGAGTATTTGTGAATTAATCAACAGTAAGGGAGAAAAGCAAAGAGGTTGGTGGGAATTATTTAACTGTTAGGAAGGAAACCAAACCGCCTGAGTAGATCTCTTTCAAGTAATTATTTCTAGCAATTAACTCCTTTTCAGGGCTAAGCTTGCTAATCTAGCCAGCATTGTAACTGGTGTGCATCCTGGACAATGGGTTTTAATCGGTTCACAGTCTTCCGCTCCTCCCTCCCAACTGCCTTTAATCTCAACATGTTATCTGTTCCCTTGCTAGGAATTATACACTTAATAGAATGACTGGTTTTGAAAAATCCCATTTTTTTTCCAAATGCCATAGTGAGGAGGGAAACCCTTTGTGTTCCTTGAAGCAGACCCCAAAATATCCACATGTTCGTGTTTGGCCACCAGCTGAGACATGCTAGCCATTTGTAGGGCAGAGGGGTACGCAAAAGAACATTTGCATCTTTCTCCTGAATGCCAATCTTGCTGCTGCCCTGGGATGGCCTGGCATTTTTTCCGGAATTTAATCCTCTTGAACCAGAAGCTGTTGGGGTGTGTTCTGGCCAAGATCCTGGAATGTTGGGTTGTGCTTATGCCTAGGATTACATTGGCTGCGTCCTGACCTAATGCTAAGCCAGGATTTGTTAACCATTGTGTGTTGAAACATCCAAGAGCCTGTTCATTTACGCAGCATGTGGGGAAAAAAGTGATAGATAGGTTAATTGATCCTGGAAAGTCAGCTGCCAACCAAATAGCGTTTTGTGTAGATGAGCCAATGAATGCCAACCATAGTTAAACATACTTTTTTAAAAAAATCCCCACAGGTAAGGTAGCTTCTCTCCCTCTTTGATTGAGAATTAACAAATTTGTATCTTTGCCTATCATTCTTTTAGTGCGAGCAACAAACTAGGCAGAGCAAGCTAAACCATAGTTTCCACTTACCTTCGGGTGAAGACAGTAAAAAACCATGGTTATTGCGAACCCAAGTTAAGCTTGTTTGGATCGTGATTCTACTTTTGCTGGAGTTAAGCGCAAAAGTTCACAAACGTCAAAAAGTTCACAAATGTGTATCTGCATAAGGCCTATGAGGAGTAGATGTGAAATTCTGAATTTCTCCAACCTACTAATTGGATTAATTGCCTTCTCTCCTCCCCACCCCCTCCAGCCAATCTGTCTCCTTATTAACAATTCTTAACCCTTTCCTGAAACAGACGTGCTTTAGAGATGCAATCAGAATTTATTTTATTTATTTATTTTATTTGTTTTATTTTGTCACACAGTATATATAAGCATAAGCATGAAATAATTGTACAATATATAAGCATATATATGAGTATGTATGTAATGACTATATTAATTGGATATAACGAAAGGAAACAATACGACAGGAACGATAGGCTCTTATGCACGCCTCTTACAGACCTCTTAGGAATGGGATGAGGTCAATGGTAGATAGTTTTTGGTTGAAGCTTTGGGGATTTTGGGAAGAGACCACAGAGTCAGATAGTGTATTCCAAGCATTAACAACTCTGTTACTGAAGTCATATTTTCTGCAATCAAGATTGGAGCGGTTAACATTAAGCTTAAATCTATTGTGTGTTTGTGTATTGTTGCAATTGAAGCTGAAGTAGTCTTTGACAGGAAGGACATTGTAATAGATGATTCTATGAGAAACTCAGGTCATGTCGAATTCAACATCACTTCCTTCCTGCTAAGGCAACCTGCTTTCCAAGCAGAATATATTTGATCCATGCATAGAACGAGACATGTTTTCTGTTTCATATGTACGTCTACTGACCACCCTTACAGCAGTGTAGATTTCATCATAATTTCCTGAAGTTAGCAATGATGATTTTAAAATTAAATGGTCAGATCTAAGAATTATCAGGGGGGGGGGGGCAGAGACAGAAAGGTCCTAGGACTGTACCAGTTATCTGATAGTGGGGGACGGGGAAGGTCCTGGCACTGAAGCCAGTAATTCTTTAGGCATTTTGATAGTGTTAACCATCTTGAAATCAAGCAATAACAGATGCATGATTGCTGTTATAATAGCTGGCCCTTGAAAACGTACCAGCTTTTAATATACAGGCAATCCTCAACTTACGACCATAATTGAGCCTCAGATTTCCATTGCTAAGCAGGACAGTAGCTAAGTGAGTTTTGCCCCGTTTTGCGACCTTTCTGACCACAGTTATTAAGGGAATCATTGCCATTGATAAGTTAGAAAACATGGTTGCTTCCCCGTTGATTTTGCTTGTTCAGAAGGTCACAAAAAATTTTGAAAATTCAAAATGCCAAGCCTCTGAATTTTGATCCCGTGACCATGGTGACGCTGCAACGGTCGTAAATGTGGGGAAATGGCACTAGGTCACTTTTTTCATTGCCGTAGTAACTTCAAACGGTTCTGAAATGAATGGTTGTAAACCGAGGACTACCTGTATTACAAAATGAGATGGTTGCAGGGGGCAAGGAAGGAGAGATGGCTGCAGTTCTCTTCTCCCACCAGCCTCGCGTCATGTCTGAGCAGCAGCTCTGATTTGAAGGCATCCGTGTGTAAACTCCCAGTAGGCCGAACGAATTGCCTGTGCGGAACACACCTGTTCTTCCCTGATGAAATCCATTGTCAAATGGAGAAAGATATCCTAAAGTTGCTGGTGTGTCTCTCGTACTCTGCAGCTTTGCTTTAATTTGGTTCATTGGTTGCAGCTCTGAATGTTCTGTGTGTATGTGTATCTGTATGCACGCATGCAGCTAGGGCCATTACCTCAACTGTATTGCAACTCTGCAGAAAGGATTCAGGATTGTTGTGTGCCAAAATCAAGAAATCCCTGCTGGCAAAGCCTCACGGAATTTCCATCTTGACCATCCCTTTTTCAATGATGACCTTACCCATGACCTGCAATTTGTATATTAATGGCCCTTATATGATTCAGATTTCTTATTTAATAATAATAATAATAATAGCAACAACAACAACAACAACAGAGTTGGAAGGGACCTTGGAGGCCTTCTAGTCCAACCCCCGGCCCAGGCAGGAAACCCTACGCCACTTCAGACAAATGGTTATCCAACATTTTCTTAAAAATTTCCAGTGTTGGAGCATTCACAACTTCCGCAGGCAAGTTGTTCCACTTATTAATTGTTCTAACTGTCAGGAAATTTCTCGTTCGTTCTAAGATGCTTCTCTCCTTGATTAGTTTCCACCCATTGCTTCTCCTGCCCTCAGGTGCTTTGGAGAATAGTTTGACTCCCTCTTCTTTGTGGCAACCCCTGAGATATTGGAACATTGCTGTCAGGTCTCCACTAGTCCTTCTTTTCATTAAACTAGACATACCCAGTTCCTGCAACTGTTCTTCATATTTAACCATGATTTGGTTGGTGTGCTAGACCTTTGTTATTTCCAGTTCATTCATATTTGAAAAATAAGTTTGTATTTTAATTTACTCCCGAAGGCTTTTTGAAAAAGAATCATAGAGTCGTAATGAGAGAATCTGACAACTTCCATTTAGCTTAGCTGCTTATTTCTCCAGTCTTAAAGTTATATTGCCTGGTTTCCTCTCCTGTTTATGAATTTTCAAGGGAATCTGCATAAACTTGGCAACCGGCTCACATTTACGTCCAGTTGCAGCATATTATGGTCATGTGGCTGCAATTTACGATATTTTTTGCCGTTTTATAGCAGAAAATGTTTAAAAAAACCCTCCTATTGGATACACTGGATTTGCTTAACAACCCTGTGGTTCGCTTACTGACTGCGGTGACTTCACTTTACCACCATTGTAAAAATGGTCATAAAATCGAATTTGGTCACGTGGTAACCTGCTTAACCACCACCACAACAGCTTACAACCAAAATTCTGGGTTCAGTTGTGGTTGTAAATCAAGGTCTACAGTCTTAAGTCAATGTGCCATGCCCCCTCCTTTATTCCTTTTTGCTAAAATACAGGAGAAAATTAGTGCATTAGAAGTGCTTGCTGTATCTATTTTGTCTCACCCAAACAAGGCTTCACTCATTGTAGAGACATGCAATGTCCCTTGCAGCACTCAGAACCCAAGGGGGAAATAATTAACATTAAATTAAAAATTAAAATACAAATGCCTAGCCACAAAAATAATATTAACCTGGACGTATTAGCAAATACATGGCAATTGATTAAAAGAAAGTTAGTTAGAACAATTAATCAGTGGAACAACTTGCCTGCAGAAGTTGTAAATGCTCCAACACTGGAAATTTTTAAGAAAATGTTGGATAGCCATTTGTCTGAAATGGTATAGGGTTTCCTGCCTGGGCAGGGGGTTGGACTAGAAGACCTCCAAGGTCCCTTCTATTATTATTATTATTATAAAATAACACGGACTCACACTAAGCCAGGAAGTAGATTTCTAAAGTGCTTTTTTCCCCCTGGGAAAAAATAGCCAAGAAAGAGGAAAATCCCCTCCCCCACTCATTTACCTTCCCTCTCATCCTGATCTTGTCAAGATTAATTCCTGTGCACAGCTATAGAAGCTCCAATCTAGAAGGAAAGGTTTTGCCATTTGCTTTTCGAAGGCTCCTGAACTTCTGTGTTGTGGTTTAACCCGAGTCAGCAGAGTGGCAAAAAAACCACCGGGGCTATTTTTGTGTGGTGAGAGGGGGGCGGAGAGTAGAATGAGGGCAGTCATATGGCAAAATTAGTTCCTAAACCGCTTTTAAAAAATTAGGTCAGTTAAAAGATTTCGCCCTACAACCTTTTGACCTCCTGTTTACTTAATGCTAAGCCTCTCAAATGAATGGGAATGTGCGTGGCATAATGCCTGTTTGCTATTGAAAAATGTTATATCACCGCTGGGTTTTCCAACCGGTGTATATTTGAGAAAAGTCAGGATCGGCCTTGATGGCCGAATGACTGCCTCTGAAGGGCATCTGCTGGGAGATTGGTGGACTTCCTGGTGCAGGTGGTGGGCCATGGTGAGAACAGGCAGCCGAACCAGATGGGAACCGGGGATCTGAGCCAGCTGTTTGCGTTCATGTGTTGGAAGAAATATCCATCTGGGTTCAGTTCCAAGTGGGGACAAAGACACTGGAAACATGGAGACTGCTTGGAAAGATGGTTTAATGGTGGTCAGGATCACATGGCTTGAGTTCCTGAACAGAAAAGGGCGAGATCCTGTGCACTCCCTGGCTTTATGCTTTCTCTGAGCTTTGAATTTCCTGGGGCACAGGAAGAGTACCCTGATTGGCTGTCAGACTCCCAGGGGGTGGGGGTCTTAGCTAGCCTTGCTGGCTGATGTAATCTTCCCAGGTACCATGTGGTGAGTTTCAGTTGCTAGATGGGTTCTATTATGATGCAGATGATGGCCCATTGACAAAGGTGGGGGGTGGCAGGAAGTTGCAGGGAGCTGCTTTGTCTTTAAAACATGTTTCTCCATTTCTCATCCAGGGAAATATATTCTGCCTTTTTAAATATTTTCTAAAATATTTCATCTTCTAGGAGGGGGGTGGGTGCTAAATTCCTACACATGTGAATGGTACATTTATTTTAGTGTGAGTTTTCAACATGGGAGTAATAGTTATCAGGTTCACACATGAAGTTTCAATAAACTGATTTTTTTGCTGAAAGCCTATGCGCAGGAATCTTTTATTGCTAAAAGCTTATACAAAGGAACTTCTTATTACTAAAAACCTATGCACAGGAATCTTCTCAACTAACAGTGGACACCTGCTTAGAGTTAGATAAGAGTCAACGGCACTTAAAGGAGGCTGGACTCTGTTCTCTTATGGCTACGCAGGGATTCTAGCGGTGGTGAAATCCAATTTTTTTTACTACCAGTTCTGTGGGCATGGCTTGGTGGGCATGGTGTCGCTTGGTGGGCATGGCAGGGGAAGGATTCTGCAAAATCCCCATTCTCTCCCCACTCCTGAGGGAAGGATATCGCAAAATCTCCATTCCCACCCCACTCTGGGGTTAGCCAGAGGTGGTATTTGCCAGTTCTCCGAACTACTCAAAATTTCCGCTGCCGGTTCTCCAAACTGCTGAAAATTTCCGCTGTTGGTTCTCCAGAACCTGCTGGATTTCACCCCTGGATTCTTGGCTGATCCTCCTTTTCACTCCACCCCATGTTCTGCCATCCGTTCTCCCACGGTGGCTGAAATAATTTGAGCTCTGAGACACATTTATATGCTAAAGTCTAACAGCCTCTTAAGCTTTTGAACAGATGTCTATGGAGATCCTCTGTTATACAGGTCGTGGTTGTCCCCAAAGCGCTTTTTCAAAAGGCAACTGGACTTTATTTTTCCTTGAAGATGTTTCACTTCCCATCCAAGAAGCTTCCTCAGTTCTCTCATTCTTGAATGAGAAGCGAAACGTCTTCAAGGAAAGACCAAGTCCAGTTGCCTTTTGGGCGGGGGGGAAACACCTTTGGGTCTTGAAACAAATGCCATGAAGCTGGCGGACGATGAAGAAAAGAGGACCGGAAATTTGGATAATTCAGAGGAACCTCCTGTAGGAAGGCAGCTGGAGAGTCAGAAGTTCTGGCGAGAGCCAAGGCTGATCTTGCTTCTGAGCCCCCTCTCTCCACCAAGACTAACTGGCTGCTACCCAAAACAAACTTTGAATTAGATGGAATGAAGGGGTTCAGCCAGCAAACAGTTGGGAGATTGCAGTATTCAGTCCTGGCGAGATCATTGGAGAAGGAAAAAGCTGGGTTTGAATCCTTGTGGTATTTTTGACTGGCACGCCATCTTACCCTGATTACATTGCTTGAAGGATGAAAATCTTAAAAAGTAGGGAGAAATATCGATGGCTGCAAGCTAATTTGGAGAGGGGGAAGGAGGGGGGGCTAAGAAAGGAAAAAGAAGGCAGATACTGGGGAGATTCTGAAAACTGGTGAAAGCAAAGTTATCTGCCTTATCCTGGCTTTCTTGCCTTTAAAAAAAAAAAGGTAATTAACACTAAACAGTTTTATTCTTATCTCCATAAATGCAATCTGAGGTTCGTATGAGTGTGTATACATCAGTGAGAGGGTGACTTTGGCGTGCATTCTTTCCCATGGGTGTAAAATGGACGTCTAATGTTACGTCCATTCGGCCCCATAAACATCCTGTCTGTGTATAAAACATTGTTTCTGGAATAAAGGGGCCCACCGAAAAATTGTTTTATTTCATTTCCTTATAAGATTTGGCATACAAACGTGATTAAATAAATAATAGAGGGAACTGGGTTTGTGTTCTTTTTTTTTAGCGGAGGGAATAAGTATGGTTACAAGATGCTTCATCCATGTCTCGGATAAGATCTAGACTTTTGCCCAGGGCCACAGAAATTATAATGCTTTATTGATGCAAATATTTGCAGATCCCTCGCATCCTGGACATAAACTGTTTCAACTCCTACCCTCAAAACGACGCTATAGAGCACTGCACACCAGAACAACTAGACACAAGAACAGTTTTTTCCCGAAGGCCATCACTCTGCTAAACAAATAATTCCCTCAACACTGTCAGACTATTTACTGAATCTGCACTACTATTAATCGTTTCATAGTTCCCATCACCAATCTCTTTCCACTTATGACTGTATGACTATAACTTGTTGCTGGCAATCCTTATGATTTATATTGATATATTGATCATCAATTGTGTTGTAAATGTTGTACCTTGATGAACGTATCTTTTCTTTTATGTACACTGAGAGCATATGCACCAAGACAAATTCCTTGTGTGTCCAATCACACTTGGCCAATAAAATTCTATTCTATTCTATTCATAGAGTTCCCATATGAAATGGGGTCTTCTCAGTTAGAATAGGGAAAAGATGGAATCTTTTCATCAGAACAAGGGTGTCAAACTCAAGGCCCGCAGGCCAAATCTGGCCCACAAGGTGGTTGGATCTGGCTCGTGGGGCCATCCTGGTATACCCAGTGCAAAGAGGAAAGATCGGCCAGCATGGCATTGGCCCGGTCTACCCAATGTGAAGAGGAAACATGTCAGCAGTTTGGGGAGTGGCATCGAACTGGCTACACCCACCCAGTTGCCCATGCCTACCCAATTTGCCACACCCACCCGGCCCCCTGAAGTCAACCACAGCCCTGATGCTGCTGAAATTGAGTTTGACACCCCTGACCTAGAATATGGAGAAGATAGGATCTTCTCAGAATATGGAGAAAGTGGGGGTCTCAACCAGAAAATAGAGAGGATGGGGTCTTTCCAGCTAGAATGTGAAGAAGATGGGGTCTTTTCAGCTGAAGTATGGAGAGGTCTTCTCAACTAGAAATTTATAGGGTTACTTCTTTCAATTAAGAAAAAAACGCACTAATTTTATTTCATTTCATTTCATTTTAATTTTATTACCAACGCGCCAAATATCTCAGCTGCTAACGTATATTTATTTTGGATGGGTTTTTTTTTATTGTTTTAAAATGCTCCCAGTGTTTTAATTATGATTTTGAATTGTAAGCTGCTGAGAAACATTGGGATGGGCAGCTATAGAAACTGAATAAATAATAATAATTAGAATACTGGTTTGAGAAGATCTGGGATATTGGCAGTTGGTAGGGAAGTGCAATGATTTGAATCCAGAATTGAAGAGTAGCCACAAATACGGCTGCAACACCCATCAGCGCTTCCTCTGAGAAGCCATGTCTTTTTTTTGGGAACTCATGTAGCAGCCAGGAAAATATCCTTTTGTGTTATCCAGATATGCAACAAACTGTTTCAGGGTGTGCTGTTGCTATTTCCTAAACCAGGGTCTGCAACCTTAAACACTCAAAGAGCCATTTGGACCCGTTTCCCACAGAAAAGAAAACACCGGGAGCCACAAAACCCGTGCCTGACTATTTCTTGAGTGGTCACAAAACTAGCATATGTGGTTGAATTAAATGTTCTGTTTTCTTCTGAAACTTTACTTTTCTTGGATTTATCCATGGTTGGCCTACTGGGGGTTGAAAAGCTCAATAAATCGCGTGCCGGCAGGTGTCGCATATTGGCGGTTGTGACACACATATTTTGAGTATTAGGGAGCCGCAGCAGGGGTGAAAGAGCCATATGCGGCTCCAGAGTCGCAGGTTGCTGACCCTTGTCCTAAACACAAATGTATGTTTTCCTGCAATCCTACAGCAACAACACAAGCCTGGGAAAACATACAGTTTTTAAAGGATGTGCCAACCATTGCAAAGTAACTTTCTGGCTTCAGATCCAAAATGTTGCACATCCCAAGGTGTTGGCTTTCCAACAAAGCTCCAACATATCAGGAAAACCTTTGTTTTCTCGCTATATTCTGACTTACGTCTCCATTTATGGGTAATTTTCTTAACACTTCGATTTGCTCCGAACAGATTGGAGGTGAGACTAGGTATAAAATTCTCGTTATCACCAGCTCTTGGGGTGCTCATTGTTGGGGAACCCGGGTGTACATAAACAGGCTGCCTTGAGATATTGTTGAACTGTGTCTTATTTTTAACCCTGATTTGACTTTTAGAAGGTTGAATTGGGTTTTGAGAGTGTCAGATAAAAAGATGCAACAGAATTGGAAGGTGAATAGAAATGGAGGGTTAATCCCTACCACCTGCCTGCTTTCAACTATCCTAATATTTCCCCAGACAGACTTTTGTCTCTTTGATTGTTCATCTCTAGGAAAAGGTACAGAAAGAAGCAACTACCCATTTGGAAGAGATGCAGGCATGCCAGCTATCAATCAGGTAAGCAGTGCTGCTCTTTTATTTTAGTTAATTAATTAATTAATTTGAAATGCATTTTAAAGGCTTATTTTGCAAAGTCTTGATCTCTTAGATTAGAACGAAGAGATGAATGTTTTCTTTCTTGCAAGCAGAATAAGGAAATTTCACTTTTCCTCTAGGGCAGGGGTCTCCAAACTTGGCAACTTTAAGCCTGGCGGACTTCAACTCCCAGAATTCCCCAGCCAATCATTCCCCAATAGTGGGAGGGAGGCTATTTAACCCCCATTTGAAAAAGTCCACAAGAGAGAGCCATCATTTAGCCTCCAAGGAGGAATCCACAATTCACTGCTGAAGCTCTCTGGCTTTCAGATCCAGCTTAAGTCTTGCCATCCACACTTTTTATCCAAAAGAGATGTGCCAGACTAGACCAAGTCCTGCTAATGCAGCATTTTCATTTTTTCCAATTCTGATCAGGATCTGGGTAGCTTCACAAGTAGAGTTTGTTTACCTGTCCGTCCATCCATCCATCCATCTACTCATCCATCAATCCCTATCCCTATAGCTATATATCTATAGCTATAGATATATAGTTACTTATATACAGTGGTGGGATTCAGCCAGTTTGCACCACTTCGGAAGAACCGGTTGTTAACTTTCTGAGCAGTTTGGCGAACTGGTTGTTGGAAGAAATCATTAGGGCAGAGAACTGGTTGGTAAATTACTTGAATCCCACTACTGCTTATATAGCTATGGTTATAGCTATAGCTATAGCTAGCTAACTTATTTGTCTCTATTATCTAGCTATCGCTATCTGTCTGTCTACCTACCTATCTATCTATCAAAATTAGAGGTGTGCAGGTAGTTTGAAAGTAGCAACTGTCATATTGGCTGTCTTGAGATCAGTGGTGGTATTCAGACAGTTCTATCAGGTTCGGGCGAACCTGTAACAGCTGCTGCGGGAGGCTCCGCCCACTCACCTGGAATCATCACGTCCCATATTTGACGCTCTGCGCATGTGCAGAAGGCTCTGCACATGCGTGGAGGTGGCATATGCGCTCACATTTGCGAACCAGTAGCGAAGGTAAGTGAATACCACCCCTGCTTGAGATCTGCTACTTATTTATTCTCTCCTTGCAAGTGGAATTTGCATTACATTCCCATGTTCAAATACCTTCACTTCCTTGGGTTTCCCTCCCCCTTTTTCAAATAAAAAAAAAAGAGTCTTTTTTTGCAGTAGTGTAAAAACTGCCTGTCTCTGAACACTGTAAACTGGTAACCCCTGACTCTCCTTGTGAGTTTCTTGCAGTCTGCCCAGAATGCTGGGCTAAACGGACTTGGGAGATTCATCCTTCATGGTTTGTGTTACAATCTGTGGACACAGAGATGAGGTTTAGGCCAGGGGTCCCTAAACGTGGCAACTTTAAAGACAACTTGTGGATTTACAACATCATGGCTGGCTGAGGAATTCTGGGAGTTGAAGTCCCCAGTCATTAAATTTGCCAAGTTTGGAGACTCCTAGTATAGACAAATGATTTGTTGAAGGAATCAAGCACCACACAAATGAGAGATCCTCTCACTTTCACAGTTATACTAATCATTCCTGCCGGTTGATGTTCTCTAAATATTTTGGATTATAACTCTTCATTCCTAATGGGTATGTCAGCTGGGAATTACAATTGTTATTCCCAACCAACACATTTGGAGGGTGTTAGGTTGGGGAAGAGAAAGAGTGGTGAGTAACTGCTCCATTTTATTTTACACACACACACACACACACACACACACACACACACACACGTATTTTTTGGACTATAAGACGCACCTAAATTTAGAAGAGGAAAACAACAATAAAAACTTTTTGGGCACCGTGCGCTCCATTTTCAGCCCTTTTTTCAGCCCTTTTCCAGCCTTTTTTCTGCCCGTTTTTGAGGCTTTTTTGGGCCCATTTTCAGAAAAAAACAGCTCCAAAAGAGCCCCCAAAACAGGCTGAAAAAAGCCCCAAAAACGGGCTGAAAAAAGGCCTTAAAAAGGGCCCAAAAATGGGGCGTGCGGAGGCCCAAAAACAGCCCAAAAAATCGGCTTTGCCAATATTCAGTCTATAAGTCGCACAGATATTTTCACCCTCTTTTGAGAGACAAAAAAAAAATGTGTCTTATAGTCCAAAAAATACAGTATATATATATTCTCCTCCATCTCGTCCCCACCTGTTCCTGTCTGAACAGAGTGGTGCCACACTCACAGTTGGTTTAAATGTTTCTTCTGAAGGAAAAATAAGATAAGATCCTAAAATGGTGGCAGGAGAAAAAAAAAAGAGAGGGTTTTTTCCCCCTCAAAACATTAGACCAATTTTTCCAAAAACTTCTGAGACAGGCGGAGATATATATATATATATCTCCGAAATATATATATATTTCTGCTGAATTTCAAAGCAGATGTGCGAGGACTGCTGTGGGTGCCAAAATAGATGTAATTTTAAAAACAGGGCAGGAGTCTTGCCAGCCGGCCATGTGTTTAAATAGTATGGGTTTGGAGTTTGCTTGTGTTGTTGTTGTTGTTTTAATTTGCTTTCTGGTAGGAGGAGGAGAGAGGCATAATTGAAAGGGTGACGTCATGAATGGAAGAGTCAGTGGGAAGAGCAGGGCTCTTGCTGGGCAGACCATAAATCAAGGGGAAGAAAGCATAGCCTGTAAGTTTTTCTTAGGCAAGGGGTCTGCCAAATCCAACATTATTGGTGAGACACAGTCTAAACATTTCCAGCAACAACTCTTCCGCGGTAGAATGCTTTTGAACAAGGAGTTTTCATTCCCCCCCTACTCCCCACCCCCACCCCAATACAGGTAGTCCTTGGGAGTGGTGCAGTGGCCTAGAGGTGGAGCTCTCACCTCACAATCAGGAGGCTGTGAGTTCGATCCTAGGTAGAGGCAGATATTTCTCTCTCTGGGCACACTGAGAATATATCTGCAGAACAAATCTCAGCATTGGCGTCAGGAAGAGCATCCGTCCAGTAAACACTCTGCTAGCTCCATTCAGTTGCCCAGACTCCATTCCGCCAGGGATTATGGGGTCGTTAAACGATGATGATGAATATAGGTAGTCCTCGATTTATGACCACAATTGAGCCCAAAATTTTGATTGTTAAGTGAGACTTTTTTCAGTGAACTTTGCCCCATTTTACGACTTTTCTTGACACAGTTCTTAAGTGAATTGCTGCAGTTTATAAATTCGTAACACAACTGTTAAGCGAATCGGGCTTCCCCATTGACTCTGCTTGTCAGAAGGTCGCAAAACTGTGATCCCATGATCCTGGACACAGCAAAGGTCATAAATATGAAACCAGTTGTCAAGCCTCTGACCACTCATGTGACCATGGGATGCTGCAGTGGTCGTAAGTGTGAAAAACCATCATAAATCACATTTTTCAGTACCGTTGTAACTTTGAACGGTCACTAAATGAACTATTACAAATCGAGGACTACCTGTACTTACTAGTTACTGGTCTTGTAAGACTTAGTTGAGATGAACATACTGATGAGACAAAACCAGATGTTTTTCAAGTGTTCCTCAAGCAAGACAAAAAAGGAACAATTCCCGTTTACTACAGGTAATCTTCAACATACAACCGTTCGTTTAGTGACCGTTCAAAGTTACAACAGCATTGAAAAAAGTGACTTATGACCATTTTTCACACTTACGACCATTGCAGCACCCGCATGGCCACATGAGCAAGATTCAGATGCTTGGCAACTGATTCATATTTATGACGGTTGCGGTGTCCTGGCATCATGTGATCCCCTTTTGCGACTTTCTGACAGGCAAAGTCAATGGGGAAGCCAGATTCACTTAACAGCCGTGTTACTAACTTAACTACGGTAGTGATTCACTTAACAATTGTGGCAAGAAAGGTCGTAAAATAAAACAAAGTTTACTTAGCAAATGTTTCACTTAGCAACAGAAATTTGGGGCTCAGTTGTGGTCGTAAGTCGAGGACTACCTGTATTTGTCTTCCCATATCTAATGTTTATCTATTTGTAAAATTTACTTATTTGTAAAATTTATTAGTCGCCCATATTGCCACAAGGTAACTCTAGGCAGCTTAGAGTAGAATGTTTAGAATATTCTAATTGTGACACTCCAAGATTTTGCTGCCAAAGATACTCCTCCACTTACAACCATTTGTTTAGTGAATGTTACAAAGGGGCAGGAAAAAAAAAAGACTTTACAACCAATCGTTTGCAAAGCTGGCAGGATCCTGTGGTCATGTGATCACCATTAGCAACTTTCCAGAGGTCTTTTGGCAAGCAAAGTCAGCGGGGGAAGCCAGATTTATTTAATGGCCACGTGATGCATTTAACAGTTATGGCAGAAAAGGTCAAAATCAGGGTGTGATTCACTTAACTTAGCATTGCTTAGCAGTGGAAATTCTGGTCCCAATTGTTGTCGCAAGTTGAGAAGTACCTGTAATGCATTTCTTTTCTTTTTTCAGAATTGAAAATGGAAATCCTCTCTCTTGCTTGCTTACTTATGCATTTATTTGAAAAACTTATATAATCCCCTAAAACGATGGGAACCCTCCAAATATTTAATTTCCTCCTTAATCCTTCCTTCCTTCCTTCCTTCCTTCCTTCCTTCCTTCCTTCCTTCCATCCATCCATTTATTTATTTATTTATTTATTTATTTTTATTTTATTTAATCACATTTTTATACTACCCTATCTCCCGAGGGACTCAGGGCAGTTTACAGCCTATTAAAAACACAAAAACACAAATATAAATACAAGATAAAACACTAATTAAAAAACTTATTGAATAAGGTCGAATTTAAAATTATAATTAAAATACTAAAACTCCATTAAAAACTGAATTAAAATTAACATCCTAGCCCAGTCCTGCACAAATAAATAGATGTGTCTTAAACTCGCAGCGAAAGGTTCGAAGGTCGGGAAGTTGACGGAGTCCCGGGGGAAGTTCGTTCCAGAGGGTGGGAGCTCCCACAGAGAAGGCCCTTCCCCTGGGTGTCGCCAGTCGGCACTGCCTGGTGGACGGCACCCCAAGGAGTCCCTCTCTGTGAGAGCGCACGGGTCGGTGGGAGGCAGTCGGTGGCAGCAGACAGTCCCGTAAGTAACCCGGCCCTAAGCCATGGAGCCATCCATCCATCCATCCATCCATCCATCCATCTATCTCCAGGAAGTAAAATCCTCATCTTACGGCCACTATTGGGACCACAATTTCCATTGCTAAGTAAGGCATTTGTTAAGTGAGTCGCATCTAATTTTACAACCTTTTTTTAGCATGATTGTTAAGTGAATCAAGAGGTCGTTAAGCAAACCCTGCTTTCCCCATTGACTTTGTTTGTTGGAAGCCAGCTGGGAAGCCCACAAATGGTGATCACGTAATCCCAGCATGCTGCAGCCACAATAAATGCATATCAACGGCCAGATGTCCAAATTTTGATCACGTGACCATCGGGGATGCTACAATAGCTGTAAGGGTGACGACCAGTTGTAGGTCACTTTTTTTAGTGTCTTTAATTTTGAACAAACCCTAAGGAAATGGTTGTAAATCAAGGATTGTCTGTATATTGTGTAGAAATTAGTCCTTAAACTGGAGAGTACCATTTAGCCAAAGCTGAGGAACCTGCGGCCTACCAGAAGTTGCTAAACTACAACTACCAGCATCCCTTTCTTGGTAAAGGTGTGGAATCTGCGGCCTACCAGAGGTTGCCAAACTACAACTACCAGCATCCCTTTCCTCTTGGACATGCTGGATAGGACTGTGTGTCTTGGACTACAATCCTGTGCTATTGCAGAGGTTGAAGTCCATCCTACCCAGAGGTTATCACTGAGGAAGGTTGCTATGGATTTCTGCCAAGTTGGCAAAGGTATGAAAGAACTAGACTAGCCAAACCGGTATATAAACCTGGCACTACCGCTCCCATGCATCCACATCTGGCACTCGGCTCCTCGTTTTGGAAAACCATGTTCGGCAAGAGATTTGGGTTTTGTTCAGGCTGTGATGGCACACTCTTGTTTTTCTTGTTTCTGCAGCCTGGCTTTCTGCCTAGTGAAATAGGGATTTCGAGTCCCAGCACGCTCTCCCCAACGGGGGTGAAGGGAAGCTCGCAGTACTACCCATACGCCAACAACCCTCGCAGGAGAGTCGCAGACAGCAACATAGGTATGTGGCCTTGGTGAGGGTGTTGGCTGGAGCAGGTTGCCTTTGTGAGGGTTGTGTGTAGCAAAAATTCTTGGTTGTAAAGAGGAAGACCAAAAAACGTTCCCTGTCAGGACCTCATTGTAGCCCTTCCATGACAGTTCCTTTCCTATTGTTTTGAGAGTTTCTCAGATTCATCTAAACCCCTGTTGTTGAACCTTAGCAATTTTTAAGATGGGTGGACTTCAATTCTCAGAATTCCCTGTGCAGCATGCTGGCTGGGGATTCTGGGAATTGACGGCCACACAGTTTAATTGCCAAGGTTGAAAAACACTTATCTAAACCAGGGGTCTCCAGTCTTGGCAACTTTAAGATTTGTGGACTTCAACTCCCAGAATTCCTCTGCCAGCAAAGCTGACTGAGGAACTCTGGGAGTTGAAGTCCACAAGTCTTAAAGTTGCCAAGGTTGGAGACCTCTGATCTAAACCACCATTCTTGCTCAAACGGGGAACAGCCAAGGGCTTCTAAGAAACCCAATAATTAATTATGAAGGCAGTAATCATCTCTGACTTATTTTTAACCCATAAGCCAGCATTTGGAGGGAAGATTTCTATGTAATTGTATCAGTCTTGTCTTTCCTAGGGAGGGACAATTGTATTAGGCCCATACTGAATAACTGAATACTATAGAGAGGAGATGTGCTTCCCACAACTTTTCTTCAAGGTTCGATTAATTCCAGATAATCAGCCTCCTTTGAATCATCATCACCAGTAGCCTGAAATAGACCTAATTCTGAATTTGTTTTCTTCAATTCATTATTTTCCTACCATTGGATGACCCAAGAATCTTAATATTTAGAGACAGAGAGGGGAAAAAAATCTTAACACTGTAGATCAGCTGTACTCAAATTAGTTTCGCTCTAAATGAGCTATGACAACAAATTCATAGAAACTGAAGGTTTGGGATTTTAAAAAAAATTACTTTTTTTACTTAAGAAATTTTATATGGTGGCCCACCTCAGTCTCAGTGACACTGGGTGTCTTACAAAGATAATTTGGGGAATTATGATCCCAATGTATCTGGAGAGGTACCAGTCATGGGTGTGGCTTGATGGGCCTGGCTTGGTGGGCGTGGCAGGGGAAGGATACTGTAAATTCTCCATTCCCTCCTCAATCCAAGGGAAGGATACTGCAAAATCCCCATTTCCTCCCAATCAGCTGGGACTTGGGAAGCCGAGAATAGATGCGGGCGGGGGCAGGCAGAATTTTTACTACCGGTTCTCCAAACTATTCAAAATTTCTGCTACCGGTTCTCCAGAACTGGTCAGAACCTGCTGAAACTCTGGTACCAGTTTAGAGATAGAGATTCTAACTCAGTCTATCTCAAGCTTGGCAACTTTAAGATGTAAGAACTTCAACACCCAGAATTCCCCAGCCGGCATGGCCGGCTGGAGAATTCTGGAAGTTGAAGTCACATGTCTGAAAGATGCCAAGGTTGAGAAAAAATGCTCTAACCAATGCTATCTTGTTGAAACTGTGTCCGAAACCTTACAAAGTGGCCTTCCCTGTCCAAGAAGTCCACCAATTGTTGGTACTGGGTCTCCAAAAGGTGTTGATCTACTACTGACTCATAGTTTGTCCATGATGTAATATAATAACAGCAACAGAAGCAATATTTATTTTACAAAGGGAAAACGGCCACGTATATTTGTTACAACAGAAACCATCTTTTTGTGACAGTTTCCCAAGTGTTTCCCAAACTGTGAGGTGTATCTCCTTTGAGGAGGTACAGATAGAATCCAGGGGAAGTGTGAAGAATCCCGGAAAAGTGTGAAGAACTTTTTAGTGTACAATTACAGTACATCCAGCTCTCCCATACTTTCATTGTGTTATTTCCATCGTCGATTTAGGTTCCTTTTGATGTTTGGATTTTTTTAGGGAAGGTGTGATCCATGCGGTAAAGCCTTTTGTGGAATCCATGAGTCCAAGAAACCTTTGCCTTAGTAGCAATATTGTTGTCATTTTAACAATGTTATGACAACGAAAACAAAATAGACAAAATGTCATTATTACCATATCAAATCTTTCCCCTCAAGAAGCTGAAATTTGCCTGAATTGTTGTGGTTCGTTCATTCATTCATTCATTCATTCATTCATTCATTCATTTCCTGCCTTTATTATTTTTTACAAATAATTCAAGGTGGCAAACATATCCACTATACCTTCCTCCTATTTTCCCCACAACAACCATGTGAGGTGAGTTGGGCTGAGAGAGAATGATTGGCCCAGGTCACTTAGCTGGCTTCCATGGCTACAGTACAACTAGAATTCACAGTCTCCCAGTTTCTAGCCTGGTGCCTTAAACCATTAGGCCAAACTGGCTCTCTTCTTCCTGTTTTATTCATCTATAGACTATGCAAGGCAGATTCCTCTGACAGTGAATGGGTCTATTGTAAAGGCAGGCCATAGAGTAAAGATGGGATTTGAATCCAGGTCTTCTGATACCCCTCCACTCACCTTGTCATGTGGGGTGTGAAACAAATAGAGAAGGCCAGAAGATTAGTGAGCTGGGTACGACCTACTTCCTGTGTGAAGCATCTTCAGGTGCTCTGTGCTTTGGGAAGCTCAGCCAGCTGCCAGGTATCCTGCATCCCATTGCTTTGAAGTCAGTTCCCCAGAAAGCTGCAAGCAACATCAGCTAGAGAAGCTTCAAAAATGAATTGGAGTCTCATAAGGATGTTTTGAGATCGCTTCCAGCACATCCTTCCTGGCAAGCAATTTTGCCAGCCAAATCCAAGCTGCATGTAAATATTCCTTGTGTCCTCCCCCACCTGCTCGATGGGCACCTTGTCCGATTCAGAGGAGCAGAGGGAGGATGCTAGGAGATCTTCCTTTAAAAAGCCAACCTCCCATCTCTTTCCAAGCGACAACGCCCCTCCCCCACCCACCCACACGCGCGCACACACACTCACACTCTTTATGAGGTGGAATGGAGGTAGTTGCTCGATTTTGCCTTCAGGAGAACCCAGACATCTGGCATTCATTGATGGAAAAGAATCTCAGGAATGGAGTCCTTTTAGTGAACGTAGCCGTGCGGCTTTTTCTCTGCCACTCGGCGGCCAGGACCAAAGGTGGGGGAGAAATCAGCCATTTGCAATCATTATTAATGTATATAACGCTGTCTGGGTAGGCGGTGTTTTGCAAAGAACAGGTGCGCAGGTCCTGGCCCCATTTCCCTGGCCTTAGAATTTAAAACAGACCCAGGAAGAGAGAGAGAATAGAAAAGGGAGAAACAGAGGCGGCAGCAGAGTGGAGGGCCACACTAGCAAGGGATGAAGAGAAGGATGGACTGGTAGGGTAAAACACTCAGGCCTTTATCCATGCCTTCTTAATCATCATAACAAATAAAAATTAATAATTAGAGGTGTGCAGGAATCTGACCCATAGCGGGAGTGATGTTTTCAGATCTGGCATGAACATGATAAACAAGGGGACCCATTTTAGCCCCGAACCATCTTTGCTGCTTTAGATTTGTGCATTGCATATTTTAAAAAATAATACATCTAGTCCAAATTTCGCTTCAGCCTCAGCCTTTCGGGAGTTTGCTAGTCAGCCTTTGAACTCTTATGCTTGCCTCCTTTTGAGAGTTTACAGGTAGACCTCGACTTATGACCACAGTTGAACCCAAAGTTCAATTACTAAGGAAAACAGTTGTTAAGTGAGTTTTGCCACAGTTGTTTAGGAAATCATTGCAGTGGTTAAATTGGCAATTAACTCACTACTATTGCAAATAGTCCTCGACTTACAACCACACTGGAGTTCGGAATTTCGGTTGTAAATCATTGTAGCTCTAAGTTGAAGGCACCACATGACCAGACTCGATTTTATGACTCTTTTACAACAATCGTAAAGCAAGGCAACGTAGTCACGAAGTAAACCAGGAGGTTGAATCAAATTATGGCATTTTTTTTGGGTGGAAACCAGCAAAAAAATTGCACGTTGTGCTTATGTGACTGCAGGACCCTGCAACCAGTTGTAAAAGTGGGCCAGTTGCCAAGGATCTAAAATATGAACACACCACGGCACACCACATGACCAGACTCGATTTTACGACTGTTTAACAAATCATTAAGTAAATCATGTGGTTGAATCGTTGCAACAAGTCACAACTTTGACAATGGGTTGTAAATAGCTTTTGTTCAGTCCATTGTAATTTTGACCAGTTGTTAAACAACTAGTTCAAAAGTCAATGTCTGTCTGTCTATTTTTCTCTTTTCCCCTCTTTCTGCAAAATAGCTCATTTAAAAGAGCTGTTTTCTTACTTCCAAGAAAACCCTGAAAAGGAGAACCATATTTTAAACCTAAACAAAGTCTATAATGCTCAGCCTTATCCTTCTTTTTGAGCTTGTGAGGTAGAGGGGAGAATAGCTTCACAGAAGTGGAGTTAAACCCTAGCAGTTTTTCCCCCTGGATCAATTCTTCTTTCCTCTTCTTTTATGAAGATCCTGCCAAACAAAACAAATGCTTCCTTCCTACTATGATTCAATTCGTTCCCCTCATTTGTATGTCAAAAATGTTCTCAAGAAGAAAGCACCCTCCGTGATCAATTTGGACTTTCTCTCCAGCTCAGTACTCTCTGGGTACCTTGAACTACAAAATCCATCATCCTTAGGGAGTTACAAAGGTGTAGTCCAGCAGATTTGGGGATGTGCTGGGTAGAGGAAGATGGGACCTAAAGAATGTATCATGAGGTGCACAGGCAGTTCATATTTGATGAATATTTAAGGGGCCATCTGTCTCTGGTAGAGTTGGCGTGCTTTGAGTCCCATTGATTGAACAGAGCTACAATGGGCCCCACCTTCTCTGTCACAGCATCTGCTCTCCAACACAGTATCTCCAGTGGTTCAGATCACGGGTCTCCAACCTTGCAACTTTAAGCCTGGCGGACTTCAACTCCCAGAATTCTGGGAGTTGAAGTCCGCCAGACGTAAAGTTGCCAAGGTTGGAGACCCCTGGTTCAGATGACCCCTCCCCATCTGACCTTGTTTAAGCAAGTCTTGAAGATTTGGCTCTTCCCCCAATCCATGGGTTAGGGAGTACATCAGTCCCTCCTTAACCCTTGGGAATCTGCAGAGATAAGGGTTACAATTTTATGCTGTACCCGGATGTCTGTTAATTCTTTTTCCTGGCTAATAATGTGCTGTTCTTAATATTGTACATGGCTCAGAGTCATTATGGTGTCGGGTGGCTTTGGAAAATTTAACAAATGTCACTGGAAGTGCAAGCTTCACTAATAATGGGATATAATTAACAAGAACGAAAGGAAGACAAAACGGTGTGAAACTGTGAATGCCAAAAATACACGCTGCCTTTATCTCAAAACATTGCTTAGCAGTCATAAGCAGAGCTCTGTTAGATAGCCCAGTTATTCGGTCCCTAGTAAAGGACAGCTAAAGCAGGATATGAAAAGAGCGAGTAGATTCAATCACACCCTTGTTATATATATATATATATATATATATATAACAATATATATATATTTTCCCTCCAAAAGTTAAAAATGGGCCTTTTTTGTCTGTGGAGATTCTCAGTCATCCAGTTTGTGGTTGCCACAAAGGTGCATTTTCAAGAGGCTTTTTTTGTTTTTCCTTAAAGACATTTCGCTTCCCATCCAAGAAGCTTCTTCAGTTCTGAGGATAGAACTGAAGAAGCTTCTTGGATGAGAAACGAAATGTTGGCCTCTTGAAAAAGCACCTTCGCGACATGGACCTTACTTTGCTCCCCCTGGCTGATGAATTCTAACAGATACTCCATTTCTCCTTGATAAGCTTTTTTGTCCATTTTTAGAGCCATCAATATCTTTAGCTTAACATTACTGGTATACTCCGTCTTACAACTAATTGTGTCCACAATTTTAGTTACGGTCATAAAGTGGACCATCATGTGACCCATCTGATTTTATGACCTTTTAATGTGGTGGTTGTTAAGCAAATGCAATGGTCATAAAGTGAATGCCACAGTCATTTAAATGAACCCATTGTCCAACATGGGGTGTTTGAGGCCAGAAACCAGAAGTAAACACTGGTTACCGGCCAAAGTGACATAAATTGTAGTCTTATGGCTGTGGGGTGCTGCAAATTGTCATAAATAAAGACCAATGGCTGAGCATCCAAAATGAAATTACATGACTTCATGGTGGGGCATTCATCGGACCTTTGAGTCTGGGTCGTAAGTCTCATGTTCGGGGTCTGTCAAAAATGCAAACGGTCGCTAAGCGAGTGGGATAAAGTTCTCTTTTTTCTTCGTTCCAAATTTTCTTGATTTTATTGGGGGGGGAGACGGACACTCCACCTTCTACTTCCTTTCTGACTACAAAGTCCATCAGTGCAGATCAGGGTTCAACCAGACATTGGGTTCATCTTTTGTATTGAAATCAAGTACAGAAGAAATCTAATCCTTTGCAGAGGATGACCCAGGATGAGCTGGTATTTCTCATTTTAACCTAGAAGATGTACAAGATGGTTGCAAGGATGTGTTTGGGGGAATACATTTGCTGTCCTCAGCTTTATGGAAGAAGATGAAAAATAAATATGAAACCGAAATTTATGTTGATGCAAGGGCTATTTCATGATGCTGTTTTAGCTGAGTTTTGTTTTAAAGCTGGTGGGTTTTACCTGCAGTCATTCCAAATATCTTCAGTTGCATATTTTGAGGTTGATTTTTTATTTTTAGTCTGTCTCCAAACATTCATTTGGAAGAGCAGAGTACTCTACAAATTCTTAAATTGAAGTTGTTGTTGTTAAGCTCTGGTAAACCTTGGGAAAATCAAGGTAACCAATCTGTAAAATGAATTTTGAATTCTGGATCCAAATCTTCCTGCTATATAGTGCTGCTCCAAAGCTTTATCTCTTAACTGGTTTCGTTTTTATCTATTCCTTTGTTTTTCTACTCCACGTTCAGATGGACAACCGAAAAAAGTCCGAAAGGTGCCTCCAGGACTCCCGTCTTCAGTAAGTTATGATTTTCTCTACCCATCTATCAAAGTTGATCAAGAATCCAGCCATTGGTTTATGAAAGGCAGTTCCTGATCTTTCCCTCATTCTGATTGGTGGAACTGCTGTGATGTCAGAGAATATTTGAAAGCCACTGGCAGGGGGGGGGGAGAGAGGGGGGGAGGGAGAGGGAGAGAGAGAGAGAGAGAGAGAGAGAAGGATGCTGGTAGAGTGCCAAAATGGTTTCTAACTAGTAATATAAAGAAATGTTTCCCAACCTCGGTAACTTTCAGATATGTGGACTTCATCTGGCTGGGGAATTCTGGAAGTTAAAAGTCCACATATTTTAAAAGTTGTCAAGGAAACACTGCTGTACAGGATATTATAATAATTTCAATTGTAATCTTGATCTAAGCGGGTTAGATTTTGGGGGATACCTATATTTATGTAACCATATTTTGCATCATTCTGGCAGCCCATGTGTGTGATATTTTGCGCATTGTACCTTTGTTTCAATTACAAATTAGTGACAACAAAGCTGAGCGATAAAACACCTAAACCTTTCTGACAATGTGGGTGCGTACCAATATACCCAAAAGACTGGTATTTAGAGAAAGGAGCTTTCGAAAACCCCTTTTAATATTGCCTGTGAATTTATGTGCCCGTGCTTGTAAAGAAAGGCTGGAATAAGAGAAGTTGTATTCCATTAAGATATGAATCACTGCTTTCTCACTCCTAGGCAAATCAAAGGCTTGTAAGGGAATCATTTTTTATTGTTGCAATGTTGTGTTACACATCCTTTTGATGCAAATTCTTTTGGTTATTTTCTTTTAAGAAGGAATATGGGATTTTTTTAAATTAAACTGAACGAATGATTTCCACCTGTCCATTTTGGTATCTCCTACAGATAGTTCTTCACTTACAACCACAATTGAGCCCAAAATTTCTGTTGCTAAGCCAGACAGCTATTAAGTGAATTTTGCCCCATTTTGCGACCTTTCTTGCCACAGCTGATAAGCGAATCACTGCAGTTGTGAAGTTAGTCGCAGGTTTGTTAAGTGAATCTGGCTGCTTCTTTGACTTTGCTTCTCAGAAGGTCACAAAAGGTGATCACATCACTCTGGGACCCTGCAACTGTCATAAATATCAAGTCATTTGGCAAGCATCTGAAGCAATGGATAGAAACTTATCAAAGAGAAAAGCAACCTAGAATTAAGGAGAAAGTTCCTGACAGTAAGAACAATTAAATCAGTGGAAAAACTTGCTTCAGAAGTTGTGGGTATTCCATCACTGGAGGTGTTCAAGAAGAGATTGGACAATCATTTATCTGGAATAGTATAGGGTCTCCTGCTTGAGTTGGGGGTTGGGCTAGAACAGGGGTCTCCAACCTTGGTCCCTTTAAGACTTGTGGACTTCAACTCCCAGAGTCCCTCAGCCAGCAAAGCTGGTTGCCGGTGGTCTTCCGGGTGCGATTCAAGGTTCTGGTTATCACCTTTAAAGCGCTCCATGGCATGGGACCGGGATATTTATGGGACCGCCTTCTGCCGCCAGTAACCTCCCTTCGACCTGTGCGTTCCCACAGAGAGGGCCTCCTCAGGGTGCCGTCTGCCAGACAATGTCGGCTGACGACCCCCAGGGGAAGAGCGTTCTCTGTGGGAGCTCCGGCCCTGTGGAATTAACTACCTGTGGGGCTACGTCTTCTCCCTGATCTTCGGACCTTTAAGCGCGAGCTCAAAACCTTCTTTTTTCATCAAGCAGGACTGGCCTAAATAATACAGTTTTAATTGAGGGTTTTATGGGGGTTTTAAGGGGTTTAATATATTTTATTAATTTTTACATACTAAATTTTTAAATTTTCTCAGCATATTGAATTAGATTTTTAATTTGTTACTGTATTTTAAACTTTTTGATATCTATGTTTTTACCTTTGCTGTACACCGCCCTGAGTCTTCGGATAAAGTCTTTCATATAAAAATATGAAAAATAAATAAATCAAGCAAGCAAGCAAGCAAGCAAGCAAACAAGCTGGCTGAGGAACTCTGGGAGTTGAAGTCCACAAGTCTTAAAGGGACCAAGGTTGGAGACCCCTGGGCTAGAACATCTCCAAACTCCTTTCCAACCTTGTTATTCTATTTTCTATGTTCTTTTCTGCCTGTCTTCCGACACTATTCTATGGGCTCCAAATATCCTGCCTTTTGCTGCAAGCTCTTATTCACTCCCTAGATGTGAACTACTGCTCTATCCGTTTTCACATTTCCCCAGTCAGGGTTGTGCATTTATGTCATGATAGAGGCAGGCAAATAGGGGAGATGCAGAAAAGTTTAGCAATAGCACTTAGACTTATATATACCGCTTCACAGTGCTTTTACAGCCCTCTCGAAGGGGTGTTACAGAGTCAGCCTCTTGCCCCCCCCAACAATCTGGCTCCTCATTTTACCCACCTCAGAGGGATGGGAGGTCTGAGTCAACCCTGAGCCTGGTGAGATTCGGAATTGCCAAATTGCAGGCAGCCAGCAAAAGTAGCCACTGCGCCACCAAGGCTTTTCTTTAGTTTAGACGCAAAATGCTTTTTAAAAATGATTATCATTATTGAATGGGGATGAAGTTTGCAAAGTGGGAGAATTCTTCTAGTTCTCTACTCTTCAAATGAGAATTTTAAAGCAGGGGTCTCCAATCTTGGCGACGTTGAGCCTGGAGGACTTCAACTCCCAGAATTTCCCAGCCAGCAAAGCTGGCTGGGGAATTCTAGAAGTTGAAGTCCTCCAGGCTTAACGTCACCAAAGTTGGAGAACCCTGTTTTAAAGGGAGGAAGGAATCTTGTCTGTAGAATCTGGAGGATCTTCCTCCTCCTCCTCCTCCTCCTCTTTGCTGACAGCAGCATAAAATCTGAGTTGGAGAAGATGGGGGGGGGCTTCTGTGGGATAGGATGAGGGGAAATGGGGGGGGGTTTGAATAACCCACCCACAGGGGAGATAAACTTTGATTTAGTGTTTCCTGTTTGGGTAACATTTTCTGTCCTCGTCCCTTTTCCGAAGTGGATCTGGCTAGAGAAGCATTTGCAATCTGCACTAGCCTTTACATCTGGGGTTCGTTCTGGGGCCCCCATTTCTTGGCTTCCCTCCAGTGGGAAGAAGGCGATCATGGCATGTGTCCGCCTGGAGTTCACTCTTTTCTGCGGTCACTCTTTCTCGCCTCTCGTTTTATAACTGTGCAAATTCCATGTTTTATTTGCCTTGCCCATCTCTTCTTCTCATCTCAGGCTGATCCAGTGGAGGTGCCATTCATAGATAGGAGTGTATTTGGGGGAAATTCAAAATCTTTCACACTGCTTCCAGTCCTCCTCTTCCTCTTTCTCTTCTTCCTCCCCTTCTCCTCTCCTTTCCTTCCTCTCCCTCTCCTTCCTCCTTCTCTTCTTCCCTTCTCCTCTCCTTTTCTTCCTCTCCCTCTCCTTCCTCCTTCTCTTCTTCTCTTCTTCCTTCTCCCCTTCTCGCCTTTTCTTCCTCTCCCTCTCCTTCCTCCTCTTCTTCCTTCTCCCCTTCTCCTCTCCTTTTCTTCCTCCCCCTCTCCTTCCTCTTTCTCTTCTTCTTCTCCCTTCTCTCCTCCTTTTTTCCGCCTCCTCTTCCTTCTTCTCTTCCTCCTCCGCCTTCTCTTCTTCCTCTCCTTCTCCTCTTCCTTCTCTTCCTCCTCCCCCCCCTCCTCCTCCTCCTCATCTTCTCCACTTCTTCTCTTCTCTACCTCCTTCTCCTCTCCTCTATTCCTTTTCATCCTCTTTTTCCTCCTCCTCCTCTATTCCTCTTCCTCCTCTTTTAGCATTTCAGGTGTTGAGGGAGATATAAAAGTTCTCTTTTTTGCTCTTCTGACAGCCTCAACCATTGTTATTTGATGCTGTTATAGTGTTTCTCTGCTTCACCACAAATTAGATATTTTTCAGCCCTTGAAAATCCTATCAGGAATTAGAAAAAAAAAATCTTTAATAGAGAGAGTACACAGACGAGAGTCAAGATTTCTTACTTCTTTCTGTTGCATCTCATTATTTTACCTGAAAACACATATGTGGTTTCTGCTTCTTCTTTTTTTTTCCTATTCATACCCAACTTTAAAAAAAAAAAAAAAGCCGACAACCATACGGTTAAGTGTGGCACACTGGCGGAGTATCATTTTGACGCATGTGGTTGTTCTCTTTCTCTTTCTTTCTCTTTCCATTTTTCTTCTCTCTCTCTTTATTGTTATTTAAAATCATTCCCCCTTCTGCCCCTCCCTTGCTCTGCAAATAAAGCCTTGATAGAAATATGGTGGCGGCAGAAAACTACTCTGTTTGGGTAGATTGGTGCTAGAGACTGAAGCACAGCCGCCTCCATAAAGGAAAGGCTTGAATGTTTATGAGGGAAGATAGCTGGGGGGGGAGAGAATGTTTAATTTAACCCGCAAACTTTACGAATTTCAGACTAACCCTGAGTTTCAGCCCTCTCTTCCTTCCCCTCAGAAGATGGTGTGTTAAAGGGAAGTAAGGAACTTGCCAGCCATCCTTCCCCGTCCTCCAATATGAGAAGTTGGAAATGCCTTGAATTTTAAGCTGCATTTCCCCCTTCCCTGTTTCTCCCCCCCCCCCTTTCTTTTTCTTTCTTTCTTTTTTTTTTCTTTTTGTCTCTTTCCTCCCCTCCTCCCAACCCAGCACCACACAGCTGCCTGGAGAACTGGCCAGGTGCCAGGCACTGGCAGATGGCGCACGGCTATTATTCCTCCTCCTTCGCTCAAGTCCCAGTCCCAGCTCCTGCTATTTAATCAAATTATAGGAAAAGGCAATTTACTGGATTTCTTATTCTTTGCAGCGAGTTTCATTCCCCCGCACTGTGCTCTCCTTCTCTCTTCCCCCCCCGCTTTGTTTCCTTCCCCCACCTCTTTCCTTTAGTAGTATACATCTCTCTCTCTTTCCCACCCTCCCTGAACACACACACACACACACAGAGAGTGCAGGAGGTAAAGATTTGCAATTGACAGGGAAGTTGGTTTCTTGGATTCGATCCTTCCACCTTGACACACAGTAGGTTGGGTCTTCGCTAAGAAGGCCATCCAAGGGGCCATTAAGATGTACAGGCCCAACCTACAGGAAGAAAAATCCTTTAATAATAATAATAATAATAATAATAATAATAATAATAATAATAATAATAATAATAATAATAATAATAATAATAATGCATAATAAGGCAGCCCAGTGATATGCAAATGAAACAGAAATCCACCTCACTCTTTTTAATGCCTGAGAATCTTTCGAGAGGCCTAATTTTACAAGCGGTGTTCATTCTGAAACTCCTCAGTTGGTATCAAAAGAGGCCATGACTGATGCTTTTCTTTTCTTTTCTTTGATTAGTTATTTAAGCTGAGGGTTGGTCTCCGGGTTCCAGAGCCCCGGTTAAGTCTTAAAATGGCATAATAAGATATTATAAGTAGTTCTCGACTTACGACTACAATGGAGCCCCGAATTTCCATTGCAGAGGGAGACGTTTGTTCAGTGAGCTTTGCCCCATTTTACGACTTTTCTTACCACCGTTGTCAAGTGAATTGCTGCCGTTATTAAGTTACTAACAAAGTTGTTAAGTGAAACAGGCTTCCCCCTATTCATTTTGCTTTGCCGGAAGGTCGCAAAAGGGGATCACATGACCTTGGGACACTGGAACCGTCATAAATATGAACCAGTTGCCAAGAGTCCAAATTTTGAACCTGTGACCATCAGGATGCTGCGACGGTCATAAGCATGAAAAATGGCCATGTCACTTTTTCGATGCTGCTGTAATTTCAAACGGTCACTAAATGAATGGTTGTAAGTTGAGGACTACCTGGATGCCTGATGTCACGGGATTGGTTGGACAGCAGCACCCACCGTCCTCCACTATGCTGGTTGAGGATGTTGTAAAAACAAGCCAGCATATCTGAAGAGGACCAGATATTGAGAGACCTCTGGAATGTGAACAACTCTCCATCCTTCCCCAATGAGGTGCCCTCCAGATACGTTGCGATTTTATTTATTTATCCCATTTCTACACTGCCGACCTCATCTAAGTGACTCCTGGTGGCTGGGGACTTTTGTACATTGCTGTCTCCATAGGAGGAGGGTGGTAAGTTTGCCCTCAGCTTAGCAATGTTCCAATATCTCAGGGGCTGCCACAAAGAAGAGGGAGTCAAGCTATTCTCCAAAGCACCTGAGGGTAGAACAAGAAGCAATGGATGGAAACTAATCAAGGAAAGAAGCGTCTTAGAACTAAGGAGAAAATTCCTGACAGTGAGAATAATTAATCAGTGGGACGACTTGCCACCAAAAGTTCCAACACTGGAAGTTTTTAAGAAGAGATTAGACAACCATTTGTCTGAAATGGTATAGGGCAGGGATCTCCAACCTTGGCAACTTTACGACTTGTGGACTTCAACTCCCAGAATTCCCCAGCCAGCGCATGCTGGAATTCTGGGAGTTGAAGTCCACAAGTCGTAAAGTTGCCAAGGTTGGAGACCCCTGGTTTAGGGCAGGGGTGTCAACCTTGTGTCGTCACATCATGTTTCACGATGTTTCCCCCCCTTCTCTAAACCGGGCGTGGGCATCGCCAGTGCGTGACACATCCAGGCCATGAGTTTGACAGCCCTGGTATCGGGTTTCCTGCCTGAGCAGGGGGTTGGACTAGAAGACCTCCAAGGTCCCTTCCAACTCTTGTTATTCTGCTATTCTAACCAAGATCCATTGGGAGATGTTCAGTTAACAGGTGGACTAGAGATAATACCAACAGTAATAGAAATGTGTGGCTTGACATAGTATAAGCTGCCCTGAGTCTTCGGAGAAGGGCAGGATATAAATGCAAATAAAAAAAAAGGACAGGAAGTGTCATTCAACCTTAGCTGAAGGGTGGGGAGACAGTCTAGGATTTAAAGCAGAGAGAGATCTTTCCCACTGCCCTAGAAATGCATAGACAAATACAAAAACTCTTGTACAAAGCAGATGAGCCTTTCGCAATTAAGCCCAAAGACCAGGTTTTGCTCTACCTAGAAGCAATTCTGCAAGAAATCCACCAATTTCTGCTGGCAAGTTGCGGTGCCTGCTGCTCAGTCTCTCTCTCTCTCTTCCCCCCCACCCCACAATCTCTTGATGCTGAGTGTTTTTGACTGTGCCTCCCAGCCAACCAAAGCCTTGCCTTTCACTTGCCATTTTAGCACAGGCTTACTCTGTTCTGAGAAGACAAGTTACAGTATTTGTTTTAACTGATGCGATTTGAATCTTGCTTAACTGCTTGGCCATTGGTAAGGATGTGTCTCCTGAATTTTCAAGGCTTTTTTTTTTTAAGCTGCCATCTTAAATCCTTTGGGGTTTAAGGATTGGGAAAGAAGGGATCAAGTAGCTACTCCTGCTAAGCTTGAGTATTGAGGGTTACTAATTTCTCATAATGGTGTATGTTAGAGATCTTCAGAGGTCTGATTTTTTTAAAAACCACCTACACACACACACACACACACACACACACACACAGTCATCACAAAAAGCTTGCCTGTCTTTGTTGTTTCCAGAATCAGAACTAAAGCTAATCTACTCTTTGTTCCTGCTTCCAAAAAAAAACCACAACCCACCCCTTTGCCAGTTTACCCGGCAATGAGAGCTAAGTTTGTGTGTAACCGCCTAGCCTTGACTTATGACCAACAGTTGGAACCAGAATTTCTATTGCTAAACAAGGCGGCTGTTAAATGAGTCACACCCAATTTTTATGACATTTTTGCCATGGTTGCTAAGTGAATCAATGCAGTTATGTAAATACACGGTCTTTAAGTAAATCCAGCTTTCCCCATTGAAAGGACGCTGGCTGGGCGGGTCACAAATGGTGATCACATGACTGCAGGACAGGGCAACCATCCTTATTACATGCTGGTTGCCAAGGGCCCAAATTCTTATCACACGGGGATGTTGCAATAGTTTTTTGCAGTGCCATTGTAACTTCAGATCAGAGGTGGGTTTCAGCAAGTTCTGACCAGTTCTGGAGAACCAGTAGCAGAAATTTTGAGTAGTTCGGAGAACCGGTAGTAAAAATTCTGACTGGCCTCGCACCCATCTATTCTCCGCCTCCCAAGTCCCAGATGATCGGGAGGAAATGGGGATTTTGCAGTATCCTTCCCCTGGAGTGGGGTGGGAATCGAGATTTTACCCTGCCACGTCCACCAAGCCATGCCGCGCCCAACAAGCCACGTCCACAGAACCGGTAGTAAAAAAAAATTGAAACCCACCACTGCTTCAGATAGTCACTAAACGAACAGTTGTAAGTTGAGGACTACCTGTAACCCTGCTTGTTTCTTTTTCTGCCTTTGCTGAGGTCTGCTCCAACCTGCACTTCCAAAAATTGACATCCTGGGTTCCTTCCATTTTGAATTGTTCAAAGCAAAAGCTTAAAATAGACTGAACCCAGCTAAACAAAGACTCATGCGCACACACACACACACACACACACACACACACACACAAAACCCAGAGGGGGAAAAACAGCACAAAGTTTTGACCTGCCTCTCTTGCATCACTGGTCCTGCCCACTCACAGCCCTTGCCTTCCCAAAATATGTTGATTGGCTTCTAGCCATCAACAACCACCTCTTCCACGATCTAGCCAGTTGTACTTTGTGTAACGCTATTCCTTGTCCATGGGGCTGCTCCTGCCCTCTCCTCTCTGAAAAGGGGAATTCCAGCGTCTACACCAAGAAAGGTAGACTTTGCCATTTGCCCCCATATATATGCCTGCATTTGCAAACGAAACAGACATTTAAAATGTCTTCAGCTTTTACCCTTCAGAGATTAAAAACTACAATTGTAGCTCAGCGTTGATAAAATCTCTCCCAAACCCATAGATGCAGCAGCACCCAAAACAGGGGAGACACCCTGTTACAGAGGTGTGCCACTCCTTAAACCAGCCAGAACCAAGAGATTAAATAAAGAACATCATCTTGCAAAATTTTGATGCGGAGGGGAGATAACGTTTGTTTTGACCTGATATCCAATAGCCAAGGAGGGTGCTGTGAGTTTGTTCCCCTTTGGCAGGAAGACACAGAAATGTAGTTTCCCATCAACTGGGAGCTTGCAAGCCTCTCTCTATCCTTGAGGACTAGAAAGTTGAGCTATAAAACAGGAAACAGCATTTCCCACTAATGGTTGGTATCCTCAGCTTTGTCTTTAGGCATTCGTGTATTTTGGTATTAGTGGAACTGATACCAACTACACCAAGGGCAATTACCTTGACGTGGTGGGAGGACTCAGAAGCTCCAATGAACCTCAGCACGGCATTGATGGGAACGGCTGATAGACTCACTCTTGCCAATGGGGTCAAAAAGAGAGGAGAATTGAGAGATCATTACTCAAACCAGATTGGATGACGGCAACAGCGCTCTTGGAGATTTAGCCACTGTGCATTTGGGTCTTGCATCAGCTATAATCCCAAAGTGGGATGGAAGAGTGGTGATAATCTTCAAAAGAAGTGTAGTGACCGCTTCGGAGGGGGTGGGTTGTGATTGCCAAAATGTGGACTGGAGAGACCTGCTAGGTCAGGGGTCTGCAAACTTGGCTCTTTTTAAGATTTGTGGACTTCAACTCCCAGAGTTCTGGGAGTTCAACTCTGGGAGTTGAAGTCCACAAGACTTAAAAGAGCCAAGTTTGCAGACCCCTGCACTAGGCGCATGAATGTCAAACTCGCTGTGTCACATTGCCGTCACGTGATTTTCCACAATGTTTTTCCCATTCGCTGGAGCTGGGGTGGGCGTGGCCTGTGCATCATTCATCCGGCCCGCAGATTGCCAGTTTGACACCCTTGCAACTAGGGATTCTGCCTATAGAACAGGGATGTCCAACCTTGGCAACTGTAAAACTGGTGAACTTCAACTCCCAGAATTCCTCAGCTAGTTCTGGGAATTGAAGTCCACCACTCTTAAAATTGCCAAGGTTGGACATCCCTGCTGTAGAAGATAACATCCACCTTTCCTCAACTCCTGAGCTTTAATTCAAGGCTGGTTTTGGAGTGTTGGGGGGGAGGTTTAATCTCTATGCCTTTAGGTGGGATCCTGAGAAAACCTAGGAATTCAGTTTCCATGACAGCCATGAACTTATCCCTGGTAATCTTGGGTCATACTTTGGATATTGTCTTCTCTTCAGAGCAAAGTGGTGTATGATCTGAATTTGGAGGACATTTCAGTGAGTTTTTTGAGATGGTTGGATCCCTTCCTGGTTCACCTAAGCTTAGTCGCTATCCCCAACTCCAGCAGGATAGAAGGACCCACTAAAAGTTGGCTTGCTCCAGGAGGTGGATGGATCTGATTAGATCCCCACAGGTGCTGGGGAGTTCCTAGCAATTTGGAAGAGAGGTCTAAACACTTGGTCCAGCTGTGAAATATGGAAGTGACCACAGTGCTTTTAAGGAGTTCTGTTTCCTGATCCTGAGGAACATCTGGAGATGAAATAGCAAAAGGAGACAACAAGCATCATTGGAGGAGAACCAGAAGGAAAGATGTATGAACTCATGCTTGAGTCTCTCCTGTGGCAATAAAGGTGGTGAAGCTTGTATTTCTCCGCTGTTGTTGGGTTGGTGAATTTTGTCCCAGTAGCTTGTTGGGAGTAACTATGCTGTGTTGTGTAGTTGGAGTCAGCAAGACCTCCCAGTAGGCCTTCGTGAAGTTTTATGGAAACATTTTGCAATGTTGCCCAAGTGTCAACTCAATATGGGTTGCGTTGGTGGAGATGACTAAGTTATCATCGGAAAGCCCATCCTCATAAAAGCTAATAGATTGCTTCCATTGGACTTTATTGAATAATTCACAGCTGGCTGGGTTCACTGCGCTTCCAGTAGTTTGCAAAGCAAAAAAAACACATATACAGGAATGACTTACAACCATTCATTTAGCGACCATTCAAAGTTACAAAAAATGACTTACGAACCCTTTTTCACAAGCCCATTGCAGCATCCCCAAGGT
This sequence comes from Ahaetulla prasina, assembly GCF_028640845.1. NCBI lineage: Eukaryota > Metazoa > Chordata > Lepidosauria > Squamata > Colubridae > Ahaetulla > Ahaetulla prasina. Next base: position 363,147,859 of record NC_080539.1, read on the forward strand.
TACATGATCAAAATGGGGCACTTGTCAGCTGGAATGCATTTCTGATGGTTGCGGAGTCACCTTCTGACACACTAGGGGAAGGCAGATTTTGCATAACAATCATTATGTTATTAACTTAACAACTGGAGTGCTTCACTTAACAACTGTGCCAAGAAAGGTAGTAAAATGGGACAAAACTCGTTTGACAGCTATCTTGTTTAGCAAGAGAAATTTTGGACTCTACTATGGTTGTAAGTCAAGGACAACCGATACTGTGCATTGAGTAAAGCTAGAGTCATGCTGCATAATTTGCATTGCTTAATCCAGGGGTCTGCCAACTTGGCTCTTTTAAGACTTGTGGACTTCAACTCCCAGAGTTCCTCAGCCAGCAAAGCAAAACTGGCTGAGGAACTCTGGGAGTTGAAGTCCACAAGTCTTAAAAGAGCCAAGTTGGCAGACCCCTGCTTAATCCATAGGCAGTGTTTTACTCTGAGGGACTTCTGATGAATGAATGATCCATATGTTTGTGAGAGAGTATTTTCTTTTCAGTGGATCAGTTGATAACAGGGAATAGAGAGCAAATATAGAGTTCTGTGTTTACCAAGTTATCTGTCAGTCTAAGCCACCTTTCTCAACTGGGAATGTTGAGACTTCATGGCTGACGGATGGAGACAATGGGAAGCAAGAGTTCTAAAACACCTGCAGGAATCTTAATCTGTCAGGCTGGATCAAGCAGTTGGCTATAAATCTGCTAATCAGTCCTAACACGATTCCCTTTTTAACATGCTTTCATATGTAAAGAAGATCTCGTATCGTTTTTTTAAATGTGGTACTCATTTTGGGCATAGAGAAGGGATCTCTTGAATTTACAGGTAGTCCTCGACTTACAATGGTTCATTTAGTGGCCGTTCAAAATTACAGCGGCACTGAAAAATGTGACTTACGACCATTTTCACAGTTGCGACCTTTATGGCATCCCCATGATCCTGTGATCAAAATTCAGACGCTTGGCAACTGGTTCATATTTATGACTGTTGCTGTGTCCCAAGGTCACGTGATCACCTTTTTTGCGACCTTCGGATGAGCAAAGTCAATGGAGAAGCCAGATTCATTTTAACAGCTGGTTTACTAACTTACCAACTGCAGTGATTCACTTAACAACTGTGGCAAGAAAAGGCGTAAAATGGGGCAAAACTCACAACAAACATCTCATTGACAACCAAAATTTGGGGCTCGGTTGTGGTCGTAAGTCAAGGACTACCCGTAGAACGGTCTCATTGTTCCAACTTTCATGACATGGAAAGATGGAATATAAAAGATTTAAAATTAAGGTTTCCTAACTTTGGTGACTTTAAGATGTGTGGATTTCAACTCCCATGCTGGCTGGGGAATTCTGGGAGATGAAGTACACACGTCTTAAAGTTGCCAAGGGTGAGAAGTCCTGCTCGAAATAAAGGAAGCAGGCCTTCCTTTCAAAAACCAAAAAGAAACAAACGACTAGAAATGTAATATAACTTGGAAAAAGTTAAATTCTGCCTCTTTTCCTCCCAGGTGTATCCACCCAACTCAGGTGATGAATACAGCAGGGACTCAGCCAACTACGCACCTTCCAAGCCTCCCAGCACCGTCTACCCTGGAGCCTTCTACATGCCAGGTAGGTAACCTAAAGCAGGGGTCTCCAACTTTGGCAACTTTAAGACTTGTGGACTTCAACTCCCAGAATCCTTTGCTGGCTGAAGAATTCTGGGCGTTGAAGTTCACAAGTCTTAAAGTTGCCAAAGTTGGAGATCCCTGACCTGAAGAATTAGTAGCCATCACCAACTTATATACGTTCGGGGATGCAGTGGGGGTTGACCAACTCCCAGAATTCTCTGCAGTGGCTATGCTGACTGAGGAATTCTGAGACTTTCAATTAGTAGCTCTGGGGAGTGCTAGTTGGAGAAAGCTGGACTTTGGGGGAAATGGGGTGAGGTGAATTTTTTTGTTACACGTCAGGAAGTCGTTGCCATTACAGGTAGCCCTCGACTTAAAAACAATTGAGCCCCGAATTTCCATTGCTAAGCTAGACAGTTGTTAAATGAGTTTTGCCCTTCTTTTACGACTTTTCTTGCCACAGTTGTTAAGTGAACCACTGCAGTTAAGTTAGTGACACGATTGTTAAGTGAATCTAGCTTCCCCATTGACTTAGCTTTGTCAGAAGGTTGCAAAAGATGATCACATGATCCTGTAACCGTCATAAATACATGCCAGTTGCCAAGCATCCAGGTCTTAAAGTTGCCAAGGTTGGAGATCCCTGACCTAAAGAATTAGTAGCCATCACTAGCCATCACCCAGAGGTTGCTGCAACAGAGTCATAACCGTGAAAAACAGTGATAAGCCACTTTTTTTTTTTTTGCCGTTTTGCTGCCAGTCACTAAAAGAATAGTTTGTAGAGATTTTCAGTCATCCAGGTCATGGTTGTCCCAAAGGTGCTTTTTCAGGAGGCAACTGGACTTCCTTGTTTTTTCTTTGAAGACGTTTTGCTTCTCATCCAAGAAGCTTCTTCAGCTCTGACAGGATAGTGGGGAATGGAAGGATTTATGTTCCTTGTTGTTATGAATTGTTCATAACAATTCCATGAATTGTTCCTTGCAGACAATTACCAACTGTCTGCAAGGAATATAAATCCTTCCATTCCCCACCATCCAATCAGAGATAAAGAAGCTGCTTGGATAAAAAGGGAAACGTCTTCAAAGAAAAAACAAAAGTCCAGTTGCCTCCTGAAAAAGCACTTTTAGGATAAAAGAATGCTTATTAGCTGAGGACTACCGTACATGCTCAGTGGCTAAGAGGCTGAGCTTGTCGTTCAGCGGTTCGAATCCCTAATGCCACCTAACGGGGTGAGTTCCCGTTACTTGTCCCAGCTTCTGCCAACCTAGCAGTTCGAAAGCACATAAAAAATGCAAGTAGAAAAATAGGGACCACTTTGGTGGGAAGGTAACAGTGCTCCGTGAGCCTTTGGTGTTTAGTCATGCTGGCCACATGACCATGGAGACATCTTCGGGCAGCGCTGGCTCCTCGGCTTAGAAACAGAGATGAGTACGGCCCCCCCAAAGTCAGGAACGACTAGCACATATGTGCGGGAGAACATTTACCTTACTACTGTATATGCAATATCTCATAGTATTACAGATATCATACTTGAAAATAAATAATTAAAATGACTGCAGGCGAATTCTGAGAGTTGCAGTCTGGCATGACTGAAGGGTTCCAGGTTGGGGAAGTCTATCTTAAGGGCTTCTGGTGGGAAAAAGGATGTTGGGCTGAAGGTTTAGCTGCATAATCCTTAGCTCAGGGGTCTGCAAACTTGGCTCTTTTAAGACTTGTGGACTTCAACTCCCAGAGTTCCTTAGCCAGCTCTACTTTTTTTTTTTTTACTTTTAAAAGCATTTTTTCTATAGCCTCTTTGGCTGAAGAGCTTGTAGAAAAAATGCTTTGAAAGGATTCTGATGATCCCAGCTGAGCCGCGCAATCATCAGAGGCTTTTTTTTTTACTTTTAAAAGCATTTTTTTGGCTGAAGAAAAAATGCTTTTAAAAGTTAAAAAAACCTCTGATGATCGCATAGCTCAGCTGGGCATGCAGGGGGGAGGAAAGGGTGGCAGGGATTTTTGCTACTGGTTCTCCAAACCACCCACTGCCATCGCTACGTCCGAATCGGGGGGCATTTCACCCCTGGCTTTGAGGTCTCTAGTGCCTGCCTATCCAAATGTAGATTTCCAGATTTCCAGTTATGAAACCTTCTCCTACTTGTAGAGGGTGTGAAGCGGAATGGGTAGCCAGCTCTTCCACCCGATTGTTTCTGATTCTTCTCTTTCTGTCTTGCAGATGGGCTTCACAATTCAGCAGACCTGTGGAGTTCTTCCAGCACCATGAGCCAGTCGAATTATGGGGCCATCTTGGGCGCTTCTTCCTCCCCGCTTCCCCAGTCTAGCAACTTCAGCAATCTTCACCAGCATGAACGCATGGTAATAAAACCTGGGTCTCTGGTGTGCGTGTGAGTACATTAGAAATGGGAAGATTCTTTACAGGTAGTCCTCAACTTACAACCATTTGTTTAGTGCACGCATACAGTAATCTCCCTGCTATTCCGTGTCAAATTCTGCCTTGAATTGTCCAGTTCCATGAATCTGTTTTGAATCATTTTTAAATCAAGAAAACCATTGACTTTATCATCAGTTGTACTCTTGAGTTTATATTTCTTCCCCTTGATAAAATTCTAATATCTGACCGTAGGTTATCCATCTCTCCTCACCTATTATTTCTTGTCTATAAAATGCTTCTTTGTTTTGAGAGCCCTAACAGTGTTTTCAGGCACAGCCTGATTTTGGTATCTATTCCATATTCTTAATGTGGCACGTCTCACATAACAAGTTTTGAAATCTACACTAACTTGACTTCATTGTACCATGAGTATCCATGCCACCCATAGTTCAGGTAATGTTCTTCTGACTCTAAAAGTCTTTTATTTCTCTCATACATCCTATTCTTTCATCCAAAGCAAACAATAAACTGCAAATTACAATTTCAGATCAGGTTAACCCAAGTCCTTTCCTTTACATCTTGATAAAATCTTACATTTAACTCTTGGCTTTTTCCTTTGCCATACAAACTTAGTTATATCTTTTGGCCGTTGTTTAAATGGTACATCAGTTGTCAAAACAAGTATTGTGTAAACAGAAACATCATTCTAGACAAGGCATTCATCTTTATCATAGAAATTCTTCCCAATAGTGACATATGTCATTTCTACCATCTTAGCTTGTCTTTTTAAATTTCATTCCATGTCTTTGAAATAACATATAATTCATATTTGTCACCCAAATATTTTACTTCTTTCTCAATCTTTAAACCAGTTTTCTCTATCAGTTCTGTTTGATCCTGTATTTTCATCTTTTTTATTTACATTTTCACCCTTCTGGCTATTAAATCTTAAAGTCTACTATCGTAGTTGTGAGTTCCAGATTACTCCAGACCTCTTCCTTCAGGGGGAAAAGCCATGTCATTCAGAGTCAAGGGGAGCAAATTACTTCTGTACAAACAAGAACTTTATTTTGTTAGTCCCAAAGATCCTTTTTCCAAAAGGCCACTCGATTATCTTGGTTTTTTTTTCTTTGAAAATGTTTCGCTTCTCATCCAAGAAGCTTCTTCAGTTCTAACTGAACAAAGTTAGAATTGAAAAAACTCGCTGGATGAGAAGCAAAACATTTTCAAGGAAAAAAACAAAACAAGAAAGTCTATTTGCCTTTTGTAAAAAACACTTGTGGGACAATCACCATAGGCATTCATCTTGGTTTTTTTAAAAGTTTTATTTATTTACAATACTTTTCATCTCCATCAAACAGTGTGTGAGCTGGGTACAGTTATTTGAAAATTCATAGTTCGCATACTTGTTATTATATTCATTACAATAACATTAATAATGTAACTGTATATCAAAATAATTTACAATAGTACATAACATCATCATAAACTTCTCTCCATGGCAACATTTTCTCTTCTTATATCTCCTCTTTCCTAACTTCTGTTTTCTATTCTCTAGCCATTGATAAAATACATCCCACTTCAGAAAATATTCAGTTCCTTCTCTGCCCTTAATAATAAGCGTTAATCTGTCCATTTCTGCGCATTCAACTTGTTAGTTCAACTTCAGGGCTTTTTTATTTTTAATGGCAAAAAGATCATAAAATGGGGCAAACGCTCCCTAACAACTGCCTTGTTTAACAACAGAAATGTTGGGCTCAGTTGTGGTCATAAGTTGAGGACTACCTGTACTGCTTTCCTGAGGTCCACGTTGAGAGTAGAAAGAGTAAATCCTGCTTCTATCTCCTAAATTTCTAAAGTGAGTCTGAAAGGAGAAATGTAATGGAAGATCCCCATTGTGTATCCCCCTTCCTCCCTTTGTAAATGGTTTTCTTTGTTCCCTTCTAGAATTATCAGATGCATTCGGGCGAAGTCAACGGTGGACTCCCATCCGTCCCTGCATTTTCTTCAGCCTCCACTCAATATGGAGTGTCCAGCCACACTCCCCCGATTGGTGGGACAGAAAATGTCATGGGTAAGTATTTGGTCTTTTTTCTCCATCAAAGCCATGGAAACACATTTAAGTGCTTTCTTTCTTTTTCATTTTTTTTAATTTTGCATTTATATCCCGCCCTTCTCCGAAGACTCAGGGCGGCTTATACTATGTTAGCAATAGTCTTCATCCTATTTGTATATTTATATACAAAGTCAACTTATTGCCCCCAACAATCTGGGTCCTCATTTTACCTACCTTATAAAGGATGGAAGGCTGAGTCAACCTTGGGCTTGGTGGGACTAGACCCTGCAGTAATTGCAAGCAGCTGTGTTAATAACAGACTGTCTTAGCAGTCTGAGCCACAAGAGGCCCATTTTAAGGGTTGAGCTACCATAGGAAGGGATGTGGTGGCTCAGTGGCTAAGACGCTGAGCTTGTCGATCAAACGTTCAGCGGTTCGAATCCCTAGTGCTGCATAATGGGTTGAGCTCCCCTTACTTGTCCTAGCTTCTGCCAACCTAGCAGTTCAAAAGCACGTTAAAAAATGCAAGTAGAAAAATAGGGACCACCTTTGGTGGGAAGGTAACAGCGTTCCATGTGCCTTTGGTGTTGAGTCATGCCGGCCACATGACTACGGAGACGTCTTCGGACAGCACTGGCTCTTCAGCTTTGAAACAGAGATGAGCACCGCCCCCTAGAGTCGGGAACGACTAGCACGTATGTGCGAGGGGAACCTTTACCTTTACCATAGGAACTTACAAAGTTTGAGAATCCAAATTGGGGAGACTAGATATTTTCAAGATCAGATAGCTTGCCAAAAAAAAAAAAAACTTCTTCCCCATTTCTCTGATTTAAGTCAAGAGCTATTTATAAAATATTTCTTGATTCTGTTTTAATTTTACCTCAGACAGAGAGAGAAGGTTCAAAACAGTAGCCGCAGCAAAGCAATGGAAACCAACATCTTGACATTGTGAATATGTGGTAAACATATGATTGAAAGCAGTAGTTCCAATAAGATTAAAATAATAGAATAACAGAATAACAGAGTTGGAAGGAACCTTGGAGGTCTTCTAGTACAACCCCCTGCTGAGGCAGGAAACCCTATACGCATTTCAGACAAGTGGTTGTCGGATCTTTTTTTTATAAAACCTCCACAACTTCTGGAAGCATGTCGTTCCACTGATTCCACTAATTGTTCTAACTGTCAGGAAATTTCTCCTTAATTCTAGGTTGGTCCTCTCCTTGATTAGTTTCCATCTCTTGCTTCTTGGTCTACCTTCGGGTGCTTTAGAGAATCGATTGACCCCCTCTTCTTTGTGGCAGCCCCTGAGATATTTGAATACTGTGAGCTTGTTGAAGAAATTTCAAGCACTCGGGTGGATTTTAGACTTAGAAGCATGCTAAGGGGCACCAACTATGGTGGGAGGGAGAAGAATGGGGCAGAAATAACTCTGGATGTGTCTGCTTCCTAATCATACACCCACATAACCTGCTTTGGGTGCACTGCCACTCTTCTAATGCAAATTCCTCCCCTTCTCGTGTCTTCCTGGCACATGAAGGTTAATCCCTCAAGAGTGGCTTTGGGCCAGGGGAGCCCAGCAGACGGAAATAGATCTATTTAGCTTTAAGCCCCTGTCTGGGGGACGTACTTAGTAATGTCTCCCCATTTTGACAGCCAGACATAGAATCTTCATCCCTCACACGTTTATTACATATAGACTTGAAGACTTGTTCTTAATCCTCCTGCCCTCCCCTCACACTGCTGCTTGGGGAGGGGAGGAAAGAGACGAAATGTCACCTCGATTCATCTGCCAGATCCTTCAAAATAGTTGGAAGTGGAGGTTGCCTTTACTTTACTTTACTTAAGGAAGGGCCCATTTTTAATTTAATGAACTTCAGTCATAGAGGCCCGACAAATCCTAGAGGCACCCGAGTGAGACAAATAACAGCAGTCCCTGGGAGTTGCTGTTATAAACAAGGATTAAAAGGGGGGATAATGCGGATCAAGGAAAAAGAGACCGGGTGATTTAGATCCATTGGGGAAATGATGGGGGCTGACGCTGAACCCAGCCTTCCAGTCACCTCATTCTCATGTGAACCTGTTACAAATCTTTTCTCTTAATGTTTTTAATTTAATAAAATGAGCAATTTTATAATTGTTTATTATTATTAATATATTATTATTATTATTGTTAATTATTTTATTACCAATTAATAAAAGTGGCAGGCCATGAGTTCAAGTCCCACCTTAGCCGTGAAAGCTGGCTGGGTGGCTTTGGGCCAGTCACTCACTCACTCTCTCTCAGCCCAACCTACTTCACAGGGTGGTTGTTGTGGAGAAAAAAGGGGGCGGAAGGTTTATTGGATATGTTTGCTGCCTTGAGTTATTTGTAAATATAATAAAGGCAGGATACAGTGGTGGTGGGTATATAGTGGTGGGTACAGTGGTAGGCATGTGTTTAAATGGACTCCAGAGGATGGTAGAGGACAGGAAGGCCTGGAGGAATGTTGTCCATGGGGTCGCGATGGGTTGGACACGACTTCGTAACTAACAACACAGTGGTGGGTTTCAAAAAATTTTATATCGGTTCTGTGGGCGTAGCTTCGTGAGTGTGGCAAGGGAAGGATACCGTAAAATCTCTTTTCCCACCCCACTCCAGGGAAAGGTTACTGCAAAATCCCCATTTCTTCCCGATCAGCTGGGACTTGGGAGGCAGAGAATAGATGGGGCGGGCCAGTCAGAATTTTTACTATCGGCTCTCTGAACTACCGCTACTCAAAATTTCCGCTACCAGTTCTCCAGAACTGGTCAGAACCTGCTGAAACCCACCGCTGGCGGGATACAAATAACTTATTTCCCTGCAATTAAGAAAAATTAAATAAAGATCTGCAATCCCTTTGAAAGGGCCTCTAATTCCTTCTATAGATTTCGGCAAAGTGGTTGGTGGTGGAAATAAAGTCACTGGGAGGTGACTGATCAGTTTCCCCGGAAAAGGGATCTGGTCCTGAGCGTTAAGTCACCAAACATCATCATCCCCTCTTCATGGACACATCCTGCACCCACCCACCCACCCCCGGTCACAAAATCTGAGTAGAAAGGGGCCAGTCAGAGCCTCAGATCCCGTCCCTGTAGAGGAAAGAGGTGTTTTAGCCAAGGAACAGGAAAAAACACATCTCGCTCATGTTTTCCTAAGCATTTGCATTCATCCCATCCCCAAAGACAGATGGGGGACGGACATTCTATGGATTTAATGTTGTAGCTGTTCCTTTGGGTACCATTGCTTTGTTCTGTTTGATTTATAATGGGTTCTATTTTAATGTGATTTTTTTTCTCCTGTTACTAGTCACTCTGAGCCTGGCTTGAGTGCATTGTAACTGGATGAAATAAATAAAATGTGAATTCTCTGGGTTTGGACAAAGTGTTTCCACGTTCTAACACTTTGTCCCAAGTTTTGGATAACATGAGACATTTTAATGTTCTTTCTTATATAAAAATGGGGAACTTGGAACATGTTTTGGCTCTTAGCTTTATTTCCTATAGTCATAATGTTTGGGAGGTGGTAGTCAAAGCTACATAACACCCAACCTATAAACAATTGGAATACAGTAATATTTTTTTAAAGTTAAAATTCCCAGCAGGAGCAACAATTAAGCCAGAATGCATTTTTTTTTGTATCCTACTTAAATAATAACAGAATAACAGAGTTGGAAGGGTCCTTGGAGGTCTTCTAGTCCAACCTCCTGCTCAAGCAGGAAACACTATACCATTTCAGACAAATGTTATCCAGTCTGTTTTTAAACACCTCCCATGTTGGAGCATCCACAACCTCTGGAGGCAAGCTGTTCCACTGATTAATTGTTCTCCCTGGTTCTAGATTGGTTCTATCCTTGATAAATTAAAAATAGTTTCTGTGGTGAATTGGATGGTAAGTAGCACGTGTCATGGATGACTGTGTACGTCGGCATGTCTCCAATAAAGAATGGGTGAGCAAGGGGCTTCTGCATGCAGGATACTTAACCAATACCAACAAAGCAAACATATTCAAGAAGTTTTTACAGAGACTTTCCAACGGGGATGTTCCAAACTCAGAATTTCTTGTGGTTGGTTCATTCGTAGTCCTAAAATTTCTGGGCTTGATATTCCATTTGTTTATTTGTCCTTCTTGATTTTAATCTTCCTTCAGGCAATCGTGGAACCACCGCTGGCAGTTCAGGGGATGCACTTGGAAAAGCATTAGCTTCAGTAAGTCTCATTATGATTTCTCATTCTAATAACCTTTGATTTTTATCTGCAGACGCTTTGTACATTGTTTATGGAAGACGTCCAAAACTAGCACAACGTAGATCTGTTGGAGCTACAACTGTAAGGACTGTTTGTTTATTATAGGCTGTCCTCAGCTTACAACCATTTCTTTAGTGACCATTCAAAGTTACAACTGCACTGAAAAAAGTGACTTATGACCAGGGGTGAAATGCTACCGGTTCGAACTGGTTCAACAGAACCGGTAGTAATATAAGCTACCGGTTCGAATGAACCGGTATTTCCAACAAACAGCTGTGCTGTGCGATTTATATTCACTAGAAAGCAGAAAATCCTACTTTCTAGAGAATCTAAACCCGGCACAGCTGTCCCCCCCCCCTCATTGTTCTACTTTCAGCGCTGCGTGGTAGTGCCTGCGGTGCGCAAGCGTGCATTTGGCACTCAGTGCATGCGCAGCAAACCAGTAATAGACCTCGGAGGATTTCACCACTGCTTATGACCCATCCTCGCACTTAACAAGTGTTTCAGCATCTCCATAGTCACAAGATCAGAATTCAGGCACTTGGCAACCAAGCATGTATTTACAAAGGTTGCAGCCTCCTGGGGTCACATGATCGCCATTTGCAACCTACCCAGCCAGCTTCCGACAAGCAGAGTCCATGGGGAAAGCTGGAGTCACTTAATGACCATGTGATTCACTTAACAACTGCCTTGCTTAGCAATGGAAATTCTGATTGTGGCCAACCTCAAGCAAAAAAGAAGACTTGGTTTTTCAGGAGTATTTAAGCACGATATTTTTCCCTCTGTTCCTTCTCCCAAACTCTTTTCTTTTTTCTTCCTCCCCAGATCTACTCTCCAGATCATTCTAGCAATAATTTCTCTTCGAACCCATCCACTCCGGTGGGCTCCCCTCAGGGAATAACAGGTAAGCTGTAAAATTTTGCCTGTGGAAAAGCAGTATAAATCTAGAACAAGCAGCAGTGGGCGGAAATCTCAGAGGAGAAGCTGGGGTTGGCCTTTCATCAATTAGTTTTTCAAGATAAAAGAAGCCTTCTTCTTCTGAACCTGATCCATTGTTAGACCCATGATCCAGTTTGGGGTAACATGCAGAATACGGGGTATCTGTGCAAACAATTCAGGACCTCCCTCTGTATCAAATGTCTGGATTCAGTAAAATGTGGAAAGTATTGAGTTTTTGTAAGTTCGCCCCTTACAGCCTATTGAGCAAGGTCTACACCAGTGTTTTTCAAACTTGGCAACCTGAGGATGTAAGGACTTCAGCTCCCAGAATTCCCCAGCCAGCATGAGTGGCTGGGGAATTCTGGGATTTGAAGGCCACACAACTTCAGGTTGCCAAGTTGAAAAACACTAGTATAAAGGTTCAGTCGATCAAACTTCTATATCCACCGAAGTTGGTCACCAGTGGAATTCTTTTGTTCCTCTTCTTTAAGACATGGTGAAAAATATGTCCTTTAATTCTTTTGCATGTGAACAGAACTCCGATGAGATAGGGGAAGAATACAGATAAGTACTTGTGGGTTTAACTAATGCTAATAGAAAGTTTTGCAGAAAGCGATTTAAAATTCTTGGTTTTGTAAAGTAAAGGTAAAGGAGCGTATGGATTTTACTCCACTAGTCGTTACTTACACTAGGGGGCTGTGCTTGTACCTGTTTCAAGGCCATTGAGCCAGCACTGTCTGAAGACATTTCTGCGGTCATCTGGCCAGCATGACGTCACAGAGTGCTGTCATCTTGGTTTTGTACCGGACTGAAAAGTGTGGTATCTGAATAGTTTTCTATACTGCAGGTTTCCCTACTTCCAAAGACCTAAAGGGATGTGTAATAACTACAATAGAAGAATAAAACGCAAGTGAATTTTCCTTAAGACTACTAGCTCAAGGCAACCCTTTGACCACAAAATGTCCTGTTAACCTGAGATTGAGTCAGCCTTAGTCTGAGATGTATTAAGGCTTAGCTGCACAGTTATGGCTCCAGGATATATGTGTGAAATCAACAGATCTGAAGTTTGTGGGTTGTTGGCTCCACCTGCTGTCACATGGAAGAACTGCATGCAAACTCATGGCAAGTCGGGTTTCAAAAATGATCATCTTCACTCGGCATTGTGGCATGTAAAAACTGACCTGGAGAAGGCTTCTTTCCTGCCCAATTCATTTTGTCCTGACTTTTTAAATAACATACGAAAAGAAGACTACAATGTAATTTCTATCTATCTTCTAGGTAGAGGATAAAAGCCCTTTTCATGAAACGCATTTCATTAAAACATGATATGATGTTTCCAAGATGTGGTGGTGCTTCCTTGTTGACATTTCTGTGACAGGAAAGGAAGCGAGCACATTTCTAATGGAAGGAAAAGGCTATAACCGGTTCTCAAGCTCAGCAACTTTTAAGATGTGTGGACTTCAACTTTCAGAATTACCCAGTCAGCATGCTGATTGAGGAATTCTGGGAGTTGAAGTCCACACATTTTAAAATTCCCGAGTTTTAATAAAATTGGCTGTAAAGAGCAATTGATCCTGATGGATGGAACTCCTGAAGTTCCGTCTGGCTTTTGATGCATCCTGGAAGTGTGGAGTAATTAGTGCTCCCAGAGTTTGCTTGGTTGGTTGTTAGAATAGAATAGAATTCTTTATCGGCCAAGTGTGATTGGACACACAAGGAATTTGTCTTTGGTGCATATACTCTCGGTGTACATAAAAAGAAAAGATACATTCGTTAAGAATCATAAGGTAAAACACTTAATGATAGTCATAGGGTACAAATAAGCAATCAAATCATACTAGGAAACAATCAGTATAAATCCTAAGGATGCAAGCAACAAAGTTACAGTCATGCAGTCATAAGTGGGAAGAGATGGGTGATGGGAACGATGGGAAGATTAATAGTAATGCAGATTTAGTGAATATTTTGACAGTGTTGAGAGAATTATTTGTTTAGCAGAGTGGCATTCGAGAAAAAACTGTTCTTGTTTCTAGTTGTTCTGGTGTGCAGTGCTCTATAGCGGGTAGGAGTTGAACCAATTTATGTCCAGGATGCGAGGGGTTTGTAAATATTTTCACAGCCCTCTTTTGACTCGTGCAGTATACAGGTCCTCAATGGAAGGTTGGTAGCCATTGTTTTTTCTGCAGTTCTAATTATCCTCTGAAGTCTGTGTCTGTCTTGTTGGGTTGCAGAACCAAACCAGACAGTTATAGAAGTGCAGATGACAGACTCAATAATTCCTCTGTAGAACTGGATCAGCAGCTCCTTGGGCAGTTTGAGCTTCCTGAGTTGGCGCATGAGTTTGCAATGCACTGATGATGTTGCTTAGTTGGGTAATGAAATGTCTGCAAAAACAGCCCAGCTCTGAGAGCACCCAAAATTCCACAGTTCATCCCTGAGCTACTTCTATCATCCTGAAAGTATTTCCTGGCAGTTGTGAAGAGAAAGGATGTCTTTGCTATCTATCTATCAGATGTATTTGCTAATGGGCAAAATGTCCCCTATTGTTTGTCCTCTACTCAGGTTCTTCGCAGTGGCCCCGAACAAGTGGACAGGGTGCCTTATCTCCAAGCTACGAAGGCACCCTCCATACTTTGGTAAGTAACCCTCATCGTCATACTTGCCATTGGTTTTTGTAGTAAATAATTACAGGTAGTCCTTGATTTACAACCATTTGTTTTACCAACGATTCAAAGTTAAGACAGCACTGGGAAAAGCAGCCTTTTCGTGCTCATCATTGGAGTTCGGGTGCTTGGCAACCAGCTCACCTTTACAAAGGTTAAGGGTTGTGTGATCACCATTTGTAATCTTCCTAGCTGGCAGGTCAGTGGGGAAGATGTGAGGAAAGGTCACAAGTCATGATCATTTAACCATTTAATATCTTGGTTCCTTAATAATGAATTTCCCACCCCCAGTTGTGGTCACAAATCGAGGATTATCTATACATTCCTAGAAGATAGCAGTAGAAATAGCAACCTTAGTAGTAGCATAGTTTGGATTGTCCACCAGCCTATTCTATACTGATAACATCCCCACAGCGGCTTTCTCTTTAGCCTTGGTTCTTCTGCCTGAAAAGTCGGCCTAGCAATGGCCTACGTGATCAGGAACGTAAAGAAAGCCTCGTGTCCAATCTTCAAATGTTGTCTGTGTTGTGTCTGCGCCCCCCGAGCCAGGGCCCCTGCGAGAAACTGACTTGGAAAGTGAGGGGGAAGGGCCATCAGGACTTACCTCGGGAGCTTCCCTGGCTCAGCTCCAGGAGCCAGAGGCAGGCCAGGTGGAGGAGATAATGAGGCCTCAGTCCCCTGACTCTTTCCCCCCCCCCAGGCCACACCTCCAGACCCAGCTGATGGCAATCAGGCCTGGCTGGACCCTAGGTTTCATAGGCAGGAGAGGCGGGAACAACAGAAGCAGGGGTGGGGCAGGCCTAGGAAGTGCTGAATCATGGAGCCACACCCCACAGGATATAAAACCAGCGAGGGCTGCTATGCCTCTTCGTAGCAGGCAAATCAACTGCTTAACTAGAGCTGAAGTACTGTTTGTTCCTGGGTGACTCATCGGCATCAAGGGGGATAACAGAGTCACTTGGCAGACGCTCACTAGTTTGCTGCCAGAGCTGATAGTGCCGGCTAATTAAGCCATCGCTCGGACGGAGGCGAGGGGGGACAGAACAATTTGCTTTTTGTTTTTAACTTCATGCCTGGTTTGGTGCCTGAATCTCAACTGTTGGCATGCACCTCCCCACCTGCCCGCAGTGGCTGTGGTGGACACCTCTTTCACATTCTTTCCCTCCCTTCCGTCCTTCAAGCAAAACAAAATGGAAGACCACTTGGACGAAGCCATCCATGTGCTGAGGAGCCATGCAGTGGGCCAGACCAACCACAGGGACATTCACGACTTGTTGGCATCCGCTTCTGCGCACAGCACTTCTGTGGGCAGCCTTAGCCAGTCTTTCTCCCCGGCTTCTGTCTTGCCAATTGCTAGTCGGCATACGAACTTGGTAAGATAGGAATTGGAGGGGGAGGGAGGGGGAGAGCTGTGTTTTAGACTTGCTTTACTGTTCAAAACTTTATGGCTTCTCCTTTCAGGAAGCTCTTTAAAGGCCTATTTGCATAATTTGGCGATTAATCCACCTGATCCAGGCATTTTGGTCCACGGTTCCTAGAATCCATTGACTTTAGATATACACCTGGAGGTTGGTGGGACTTGGTTGGTCCAAAGCGTCAGGAGAGCAGAAGTTCTCCGTGACTGATCGAGCTTAGTATAACTAGCAATCAAAAGTTCCCTTACTACCTTTTTCTTGAAGATGCTGGAGATTGGGGTTAGTCTCTTGTGTCCTCCACTGAACTATGGGCTGCCCATGTTAAAAATCCTTCTTGCAGGGCTGTGTAACGTTCTTCATATTCAAACGTCCTACCAAACTTAGACCCTTTCATTGTGGGCTGGGACTTTGTTGTACCAGTCGAGAAGCGGAAAGGAGAATATTCTATGAAAGGGGTCTCCAAGCGTGGCAACTTTAAGCCTGGAGTTGAAGTTGCCACACTTGGAGACCCCTGTTCTATGATATAAGGTCATGGCTGAGGGACAGAAGTCAGGATATCTTGAGATCGAAAGGCAGTTTCCAATGGCCTCTACATTCAGCAATAAAATTTTATCCAACTTTTCTCTGACAGCTGAGTTTCAAGAGCTGAGTGGGATTTTTCCTTCTTCCAAATTTGGGTTGCATCCTACAAAATGTCAGGGTGCTTATTCAGGGCTTGCTTGTAGGAAACTGTCTAATCGAGAGTCTGGGTGAAATGGGGTTGTTGTTTTTTCAATCTCATTGGTCAAATCATCAGCTTTGCACTGATCTTGTTACTAATTTGGTTAATGAAACCAAAACTGCAAGAAAGCCACCAAGCTTAGAGAACACCAAGGACCTCACAATATTGCAGAACTTGATTTATTTTTATTTTTCCATGAATCAACCTCTGCCTGTTTTTACGTACTTTATGACTCACTCAAAATCAGGTGGAGCTTCAGTAACACCGCTGTGGCGGTCATCCTGCCCTTTCCTAACTATGTCCTGCAGACACTTGATAGCGGTTGATAGAATGTGTCTTTAGGATTCTACGAAAGGGCTGCTAGATCTAAAAATTTTATCTATAGACCTGGTTCACACATCAGATTATGTCCTAATATAGGTGTACTGGGCAGCACAATAGTTCAGCAGTTAAGATGCTGGGTTTATCAGGTGGAAAGCCAGCAGCCCATGTTCAAGCCCCGAGCACCACGCGATGGGGTGAGCTCCCCGTCCTTGCCCCAGCTCCTGCTAACCTAGCAGTTTGAAAGCATGCAAATGTGAGTAGATAAATAGGTACCACGTCAGTAGGAAGATAACAGCACTCCGTGACGTCATGCTGGCCACATGACTACAGAAATGTCTTTGGATTTGAATCGAAGATGAACACTGCCTTCTATATTCGGCAACGACTAGCGGAATAAAATCCGCAGAGACTCCCTACCTATAGGCATACTGGACTAATGGCTTAGCATTATGTTCAAACCTGAATTGTATTTTTTGATTAGCAACCAGTACTTAAAACAATCCTGGTCTTCTCCACAACCATGTTGCTCTCCCTGCCCAGACCAGCTCGCTTCCTGACCTCAGCAGAGGACAGTCTTCAGATGCCTTTAGCGGTAAGGGTGAGTTGCACAGTCCGAATGCTGAATCTCAAAACCCCAGTCTCTTGGCTGGTGCAAGGTAGGGTGCCGGACAAGTGAGATATTGAAGCCCTTGCAAAATTACAGTCGATATTTTCCCTTTATAATTAAAGGAAAGGAACAAAAATAAATGGACTCTTCTCCATGAAACTACCGTACTTTTCAGAGTATGAGACAAACTTTCCCCCCCACCTAAAGGAGGATGGAAATGTTGGTGTGTCTTATACTCAGGTGCATCTTATAGTCCGAAAAATACAATAATCCTCCCTCTTCGTGTCTATGGAGATGCTCAGTCAATCCAGGTCATGGTTTTGTCCCAAAGGTGCTTTTTTCAGTTCTGATGGTCAGAACTGAAGACGTTTCTTGAATGAGAAGCAAAACGTCTTCAAGGAAAAAGCTTTTGACAAAATAAAAAAACCCTTTGGGATCTTTCTCTTCATATGAATCAAACTCAGAATCCAAAATTATTTCATTATTATCTCTAGCAGACAATCAAGGTCTAATCTTTTTCTTGAAGATGCTGGAGATTGGGGTTAGTCTCTTGTGTCCTCCACTGAACTATGGGCTGCCCATGTTAAAAATCCTTCTTGCAGGGCTGTGTAACGTTCTTCATATTCAAACGTCCTACCAAACTTAGACCCTTTCATTGTGGGCTGGGACTTTGTTGTACCAGTCGAGAAGCGGAAAGGAGAATATTCTATGAAAGGGGTCTCCAAGCGTGGCAACTTTAAGCCTGGAGTTGAAGTTGCCACACTTGGAGACCCCTGTTCTATGATATAAGGTCATGGCTGAGGGACAGAAGTCAGGATATCTTGAGATCGAAAGGCAGTTTCCAATGGCCTCTACATTCAGCAATAAAATTTTATCTATAGACCTGGTTCACACATCAGATTATGTCCTAATATAGGTGTACTGGGCAGCACAATAGTTCAGCAGTTAAGATGCTGGGTTTATCAGGTGGAAAGCCAGCAGCCCATGTTCAAGCCCCGAGCACCACGCGATGGGGTGAGCTCCCCGTCCTTGCCCCAGCTCCTGCTAACCTAGCAGTTTGAAAGCATGCAAATGTGAGTAGATAAATAGGTACCACGTCAGTAGGAAGATAACAGCACTCCGTGACGTCATGCTGGCCACATGACTACAGAAATGTCTTTGGATTTGAATCGAAGATGAACACTGCCTTCTATATTCGGCAACGACTAGCGGAATAAAATCCGCAGAGACTCCCTACCTATAGGCATACTGGACTAATGGCTTAGCATTATGTTCAAACCTGAATTGTATTTTTTGATTAGCAACCAGTACTTAAAACAATCCTGGTCTTCTCCACAACCATGTTGCTCTCCCTGCCCAGACCAGCTCGCTTCCTGACCTCAGCAGAGGACAGTCTTCAGATGCCTTTAGCGGTAAGGGTGAGTTGCACAGTCCGAATGCTGAATCTCAAAACCCCAGTCTCTTGGCTGGTGCAAGGTAGGGTGCCGGACAAGTGAGATATTGAAGCCCTTGCAAAATTACAGTCGATATTTTCCCTTTATAATTAAAGGAAAGGAACAAAAATAAATGGACTCTTCTCCATGAAACTACCGTACTTTTCAGAGTATGAGACAAACTTTCCCCCCCACCTAAAGGAGGATGGAAATCTTGGTGTGTCTTATACTCAGGTGCATCTTATAGTCCGAAAAATACAATAATCCTCCCTCTTCGTGTCTATGGAGATGCTCAGTCAATCCAGGTCATGGTTTTGTCCCAAAGGTGCTTTTTTCAGTTCTGATGGTCAGAACTGAAGACGTTTCTTGAATGAGAAGCAAAACGTCTTCAAGGAAAAAGCTTTTGACAAAATAAAAAAACCCTTTGGGATCTTTCTCTTCATATGAATCAAACTCAGAATCCAAAATTATTTCATTATTATTTTAGAGGTTTTATTTTTAGATTTTTTTTAGCCTGCCTTTATTATTTTTATAAATAACAGAACATAAGAATTATTTCTTCCTCCTATTTTCCCCACAACAACAACCATGTGAAGTGACTTGGGCTGAGAGAAAGTCCAAAGTCACCCAGCTGGCTTTTGTGTTTAAGGCGGGACCAGAACTCACAGTCTCCTGGTGATTGGCCCAAATGGCTTCCATGCCTAAGGTGGGACTAGAACTCACAGTCTCCTGGTGATTGGCCCAGCTGACTTCCATGCCTAAGGCAGAACTAGAACTCACAGTCTCCTGGTGATTGGCCCAAAGTCACCCAGCCAGCTTTCACACCTAAAGCGGGACTAGAACCCACAGCTTTCTGGTTTCTAGTCTGATGCCTTAAGTACAATTATGCTGAAGATTTCAACTTACAACTCAGGTGGTAGATGAGGGGAAAGGGTGATTTTCCTACATTTCTCACTTTATTCTTGGGTCAACCTTCTACTTGGTTTGGTCCCATTGCAGGCTTGACTGGGGGCCTGGGAAGGGCCAGCGTCTCATCTGGCACCAGTGAGATCAAGCGGGAGGACAAGGAGGATGACGAAAACACGTCGGTGGCTGACAATTCAGAAGAGGAGAAAAAGGAACTGAAGCCATCTCGAAACAGAACAAGGTGCTCACTGAACAGGTCTCAACCTTTCTCTGTTCCCTTTGGCGGCTAACCAGGCAGGACAAAATCCTGACCCTGTAAAGAAAGGCTAAGGCAAAACAGCTGCCTCCAAAAACTTTTCAGCCTTGAGGAGAATCCGCCCAGTTTTCCAACCTCTAGGAACCTACTACAAATATTAAAGGGCCAACTTCTTCGCAAGACTGGGCAGGTTGCCTTGTTGGAGAAATGGATCAGGAAGAGCCTCCAACTAATTTTTATTTATTTTATTTGGTAAATTTAGAAGCCATCCACCTCCTTCACAAAGGAGGGATTTTCCAGTCAGGCAATTCCTTCGGCTGGCTAATTGAAAGAAGATAAAATATATTGAGGTGGTGTTTTGTTTTGTTTTCCCCCAAAATTAATTTTAATTTTATTCGGGGCATGCATATTTTCAAATTTTGCTACTTTTCCCTGAGAAATTGTGGAGAAGCAGAAGCACCCTATCGAGACAACTTGACTTAAAGCTTTTGGTTCTATTTATCTTCCCTGATCCTTTGTCTCCCCATCCCTTCCCTTCCCCCCTCTCCCCCCAGCCATTTCCCTGCAAAGATCCTGAGTAGAAGAGAAAGGCATGGCTTACTTCCTTGAGCCTCTCTTTTTACCTCACACAAATGTAAAATGTGCTGTAGGACATCTGACAGTCTAGGACAAATTTTATTTAGAGAAAACGGCTCCATTCAGAACATTGGGGGGTTGGGCACCCTGTCAGGCATGCCATGTAGTAAATATTGACCAAAGATGGCAAAATAGATTAATTTCTAGTTTTTCTTTTCAAATACCTTTTTAAAAAAACGCCATTGTGATATGTTTGTTTTCTGTCGTGTGTGCATGTAGGGGTGCGCACATGTGTGTATTATATGTATTACAGTTTTCCTTTTTTTTTTTTTTTTTTTGTGAACATATTCCGGTGCCGAGGTGTGCACACACGAAAAATGTCCCCCCTTCTCCTTGTTTCATTCTTATTTCAAATTATCAGTCAAGATGAGGATGAGGAGGACGACCTTCTTCCCCCAGAGCAAAAAGCCGAGCGAGAGAAAGAGAGGCGGGTGGCCAATAACGCTCGGGAGCGCCTGAGGGTCCGCGACATCAACGAGGCCTTTAAAGAGCTTGGGCGCATGTGCCAGCTACACCTTAACAGCGAAAAACCACAGACCAAACTGCTAATCCTACATCAGGCTGTGTCGGTTATTCTGAATCTGGAACAACAAGTTAGAGGTCAGTGGAGGCTTCCGATGTGGTGACGTTTCGGAACGGCATGGGGCTGTCTGTCTGATCCTTTCAACCTGGCCCCAGCCCACCGTGGTGGGCAGGCCTGCCCGACGCTCTCCATCCTGCTGACGTTTTCCTGCATCCTTTTTTTTTTTTTATGACGATGCCTTAAGTTTGGTTTTGTGTTTTCTCTGTTCCATTTTCTTTTGTTTTTGTTCTGTTTTGCATCCCCTGTAATTCCTGTGCTGCGTTTGGAATAAGAAAGAAGCTGCACTTTCTGCATGCCAGCCAGCCTCGTGCCTGTGCGGGGACTCTGCTTCTCTCTCCCTCCTTCCCTTCTCTGCTACTTAGCGCTGTAGAGGGCGGCCCACCTTGGACCTCAGCGCTTTGTTGCTAAATACGGGGAAAGGACAGCGTCTGCAAAGACCAAGGTTCTCGTGCCTACTGAGGATGAGTTCACTGCAAAACCATGTATACAATATCCTTCTTATTGATTGGAACACCCTTTCCAGCCCCAGCCTCCTAGAACATTTTCCTACATGCCTCTTAAATATAAATAGTCCTTGACTATTCATTTAGTGACCATTACAACAGCACTGAAAAAAGCGTCTTATGACCACATTTCACATTTACAACTGGTGCAGCATCCCCATGTGATCAAAATCCAGACGTTTGGCCACGGGCATGTATTTATGACGGTCGCAGCAGTAGTGGGTTTCAATTCCCGTTGCTACTCCTGCGCATGCGCAGACGTCCGGGCGGATGGGCAGAGCCTCCTGCCGCCACCGCTACCACCAGTTCACCCGAATTGGGGCGAACCGGTAGCAACCCACCACTGGGCCGCAGTGTCCTGGAGTCATGCGATCACCTTTTGCGACCTTTGGACGAGCAAAGTCATTGGGGAAGCCAGATTCCACTTAACAACTGCCGTCATTCCCTTAATAACTGTGCCAAGAAGTCATAAAATGGGGCAAAATTTTACAACAAATTTTACAACAAATGTCTCCCTTAGCAACATACATTTTGGGCCCAACTGTGGTCAAGGGGTACCTGTAGTAAAATGTAAATTTAGGGTATAGGGAAATCCTCAATGCTGAAAAGAAATAGTACCATGTCTTCAAAGTTACTACCTCTGCTTCCCCATTCGAGATCTGGTTTTGGCGGGACCATTTCTCATCCTGTGAGGAACATTCCCTATGGAAAATACATTACCGTAAATCCCTCTGCCTAGAATAGTCTCAAGACACATGTTGTGTAGTCTGTGTTGTAGCTCTTCAGGGTCTTTCTCTCTCTCTGCCCATCACCAGGAATGACTGAATTTTGACCATGAGTGATACCTTGACAAGCAGGTATACAAAGAGAATAGGGAACATACAACTGAGAGACACATTTGTGTCCGAGCTTCTGGAAGTGTTAAGATCTGGTAGTTTTTAAGATCTGGGACCAGCAACTTGAAGCAGCAAAAGATGTTCAGAGGATCTGGGATTTTACTCACATCGCAATATGTGAGGTTCTGACTATGAAGGTCATTTTCTGTCTATAAGCCAAGTCTTCCAGTTGGGTCCCGTGGTCCCAGATCCCAACTTAAACCTCAGAAGTTATCCCTGCAAAGGTAGAATTCAAGGATTACTGTTAGGATTCTAGGATGTAGAATGTCCTGGAGGGAGGGAGGGAGGAAGGAAGGAAGGAGAAGGGGGAAAGGAAATTTGAAATGGGTCTCTACGGCTACCCTAAAGGCAAAACAGACTCCCACCCAGTGTAGTTGTGCTAATTTTTCTTCTGGGAATGCTGCAAATGCTTGGCTCTGCATGTGAGCATCTAACCTTCCTTTCTTTGGAAACCCATCCCGTGGGGTTACCTTGGCAGATTTGACTCTTTTCCTCAAGAGAGGCGGCTGCATTTACCGTCAAGATCCACAGCCTGTTTTGTACTCTTCTGTCATGTTGCAATGCTGGAATTCATTTATGCTTTTCTCTCTCTCTCTCTCTCTCTTTTTCTCTCTTTCACTTTTCGTTTCCCTTTTTTTGCCTGTCATAACATGTATAACTTTGATTTCCTTGTCCAATGTTTTCTTCTTCTTCTCCCCTTCTCCCCCAATCCTTTTACCTGCTTTCCTACAGACAGTCCCCAGCCGTGACCTCTCGGTGGTTCCCACCCTCTACCTTGTACTTGCTGCTTGCTCAGAGAGAGAGAGAGAGAAAGAGAGAGAGAGAAAGAAAGAAAAACAGGACTGGGGAGGTGGGTGTGGCACAGGGAGCAGGAAAGGAACAATCTGTGAGCAGAAGAGTTGGCGCGTGGTCCTCTCACGTGGAGTTCAGGCTCTCGGTTTTCAGTTCCCAAAAAATACATAGCATTTTACCCGAGGTAGCAGTTGAGCAAAGTTTTGGCTTGACTGGTGAGCAGTTGGCATTCCTCCATTTAATCCCCCTGCAAAAAATATATATATATTTTCCAATTGGATATCTTTATTGGAGTCCTTGCTTCTTTCTGAACTGGCTTATTTTCTTGCAGATACTCAATTAACCAACTAGGTAACATCAGTGCTAGCACTTCCCTAGCATTGATGATGTTACCTAGTTGGGTAACTAGGTAACTACCTACTGAAATGTCAGCAAGAAAACAATCGAGCACAGAGGATACGCAAGGACCCCCCGCAGTTCAACCCTGAATGACAGCTATTCTCTTCTGTGGATATTTTTGATCCCTTGGACATTTTTACCAGAGAGCTTAAGAAGAGACAGTATCCATAAAAGGAGCTTCATATTTCTGAGAGTTGACGTCTATCATCCTAGAAAAGGCAGCCCATAACATTTTCTCCAGCAAAAACACAGTAAAGATTGAAGTTAGAACAGGACCCTCACTAAACACAAGCTTCTGCGTCTTCTAGTACCTTGGATGGATTTTCTGTAGGGTTTTCTCTTCTCCCTTTCCATCCCACCAGTTACAAATTTATTTAAGAACTATGTTGCTATCCTTTTGAGAGTATGCTACTTTATTCTATAAAGGCCAAAACACTGTGGAACATCTAGCTGGTCTTAATCAGGCAGCACTACAACTGATAGCTATTCTTAAATTTAAATTTGCTTTGGGATTGCACATGATTATTACAGCACATGAACGGTCTGGATTCCTTCTATGACAGGAGCCACTGAGCCGAAGGGCTAAATGCAACCCCAAGAGTTTGGATACAGCTTCAATTTTGGTTGCTATAATCCTCAACTTATATTTCTTCAATTCATAGTTAGCTATTACAGTTTCTGTTGGGTGTGGGTATGTAGGTTTTAGTTTTAAACTGAATTTGACAATCCTTTAAATAATTATGAATTTAAAATGTGAACTTGGCTTGGAAATACGTCCTGCTGCATTTAGTGAGGCTTGCTTCTCAGCAGTATTGATAACTCCCACGCAGGTGTAGCAAAGTGACTTGGCTTCCACTTAATCATGGTTATTATTGGGGGGGGGAAAGTCAACTTGGTTAATTTCAAATTTGGTTACTTCTACTGTTGCTTAGTTTGTTGTGGCTAGAGTTTGCTTGGATAATTTGTAGTTCAGCGTATAAGGTGTTAATTCTGGGAGAATGGTTTAATTCTGTAACTCGGATAAGTAAACTGTGTGAATCCATACCTTTCTTGCCTGAATTTTGAAGACATACCAGAAAGAGATGGCACTTAAGCAAGCCCTGCATTTTTAGCCACAATTTTTAAAACCATGGGATCAAAAATCATTAGGCTGAATTCCCAGACAAGATCATAGGAGAATCCAGACTGACGTTTGACAGTGAAGCTTACATCAAAGAGTCATATTCAGAATGAAGTTTCCCAAGTAGCGAATCACTGAAAAGATAAAGTAATTGATATTTTTCTGCCTTGCCCTTTGTAGTTTAGGACAGTGTTTCTCAACCTTGGCCATTTTAAGAGGTCTGGACTTCAACTCTTGGAGTTGAAGTCTGGAGTTCAAGTTGGTGCAGACTTCTTAGAGTGGCTAAGATTGAGAAACACTGGTTTAGAAACACTTGGACATGAAGAGCACACTAAAATACATCTTACTTTGTCTTGCTAGTTGGGTAAGAAAAGGATTGCTTAATTCCATGCTCCGCAGGCCCTAGAATTGTGCCTTCGCACACTATTTCATTTCCAGTGGAAAACAGTTGCCTCGTGTCCTTAATTCATTGAGGACATCTACTATGCCTTGTCAAAAGAAGGCAATTATATCTACCTTTTCATGGATTTTCTTCTTCTTTTTTGCTCTGGGGAAAAAGGCTGTCTCCCTGTATAAAAACAGGACATGACGGGGCATGATGGGAGGGAGAAGGATTTCTTAGGTTCAACCTGCCAAGAGTTTAAGATGCTGCCAATGCTCATAATTATTTTAGAAGGGATCAGTTTTGATGCTGTGTTTGGTTATACCTGGAAGCTACAGTATTTTGCCTGATTGGGTGGCCTGGGGGGAAGATGGGAATCAGAGAAGTAAGTTCTTCTTTGTTTTTTAGATGGTGATCTCTCCAGAGCTGGTACAGGTAGTCCTCGAATTACAACCATTCTTTTAACAACTGTTCAAAGTTACGATGGTGCTGAAAAAAGCAATTTAGGACCAGTTCTCACCCTTACAACCATCACTGTGTCCCTACGGTCATGTGATCTAAATTTGGGCCCTTGGCAACCGATATGTATTTACAACAGCTGTAGCATCCTAGGGTCATGCGGTCAACTATTTGCGACCTTTCCAGGGAGCTTCTGACAAGCAAAAGTCAGTAGGGGAACTCTGGTTCGCTGAAACATCTGTGTTGTGCCTCGTCCACTGTGTGATTCATTTAATGAGTTGAGCAGTCATAAAATTGGATGTGACTCATTCAACGAGTGGCTTTGCTTATTTCTGCTGCATAGACTCCATTCGTGGCAAGTGTTAGGAAGCTGCTTTACACAACCAGTTGCGAGTTGTGGCTTCCATTTTCTATTCTCCTGTAAGAGAAGGAGTGGCAGAACCTAGGGATGGAATCAAAAGAGGACTCAGCCTAGAGTCTCTAAGTAGCCACAAATGGGTGAAGTCTCACCCCTCTTGAATTATGTTAACCTTTACCTGGTACCAAAATAGTGCTATTAGTTAGATTCCCATGGATTTGTTGTTGTTATTAGTTGCGAAATCGTGTCCGACCCATCGCGACCCCATGGACAACATTCCTCCAGGCCTTCCTGTCCTCTGCCATCCCCCAGAGTCCATTTAAGATCAGATCTTAGTAGATCAGATCTTAGTAGATCAGATCTTAGTAGATCAGATCTTAGTAGATCAGATCTTAGTAGATCAGATCTTAGTAGATCAGATCTTAGTAGATCAGATCTTAGTAGATCAGATCTTAGTAGATCAGATCTTAGTAGATCAGATCTTAGTAGATCAGATCTTAGTAGATCAGATCTTAGTAGATCAGATCTTAGTAGATCAGATCTTAGTAGATCAGATCTTAGTAGATCAGATCTTAGTAGATCAGATCTTAGTAGATCAGATCTTAGTAGATCAGATCTTAGTAGATCAGATCTTAGTAGATCAGATCTTAGTAGATCAGATCTTAGTAGATCAGATCTTAGTAGATCAGATCTTAGTAGATCAGATCTTAGTAGATCAGATCTTAGTAGATCAGATCTTAGTAGATCAGATCTTAGTAGATCAGATCTTAGTAGATCAGATCTTAGTAGATCAGATCTTAGTAGATCAGATCTTAGTAGATCAGATCTTAGTAGATCAGATCTTAGTAGATCAGATCTTAGTAGATCAGATCTTAGTAGATCAGATCTTAGTAGATCAGATCTTAGTAGATCAGATCTTAGTAGATCAGATCTTAGTAGATCAGATCTTAGTAGATCAGATCTTAGTAGATCAGATCTTAGTAGATCAGATCTTAGTAGATCAGATCTTAGTAGATCAGATCTTAGTAGATCAGATCTTAGTAGATCAGATCTTAGTAGATCAGATCTTAGTAGATCAGATCTTAGTAGATCAGATCTTAGTAGATCAGATCTTAGTAGATCAGATCTTAGTAGATCAGATCTTAGTAGATCAGATCTTAGTAGATCAGATCTTAGTAGATCAGATCTTAGTAGATCAGATCTTAGTAGATCAGATCTTAGTAGATCAGATCTTAGTAGATCAGATCTTAGTAGATCAGATCTTAGTAGATCAGATCTTAGTAGATCAGATCTTAGTAGATCAGATCTTAGTAGATCAGATCTTAGTAGATCAGATCTTAGTAGATCAGATCTTAGTAGATCAGATCTTAGTAGATCAGATCTTAGTAGATCAGATCTTAGTAGATCAGATCTTAGTAGATCAGATCTTAGTAGATCAGATCTTAGTAGATCAGATCTTAGTAGATCAGATCTTAGTAGATCAGATCTTAGTAGATCAGATCTTAGTAGATCAGATCTTAGTAGATCAGATCTTAGTAGATCAGATCTTAGTAGATCAGATCTTAGTAGATCAGATCTTAGTAGATCAGATCTTAGTAGATCAGATCTTAGTAGATCAGATCTTAGTAGATCAGATCTTAGTAGATCAGATCTTAGTAGATCAGATCTTAGTAGATCAGATCTTAGTAGATCAGATCTTAGTAGATCAGATCTTAGTAGATCAGATCTTAGTAGATCAGATCTTAGTAGATCAGATCTTAGTAGATCAGATCTTAGTAGATCAGATCTTAGTAGATCAGATCTTAGTAGATCAGATCTTAGTAGATCAGATCTTAGTAGATCAGATCTTAGTAGATCAGATCTTAGTAGATCAGATCTTAGTAGATCAGATCTTAGTAGATCAGATCTTAGTAGATCAGATCTTAGTAGATCAGATCTTAGTAGATCAGATCTTAGTAGATCAGATCTTAGTAGATCAGATCTTAGTAGATCAGATCTTAGTAGATCAGATCTTAGTAGATCAGATCTTAGTAGATCAGATCTTAGTAGATCAGATCTTAGTAGATCAGATCTTAGTAGATCAGATCTTAGTAGATCAGATCTTAGTAGATCAGATCTTAGTAGATCAGATCTTAGTAGATCAGATCTTAGTAGATCAGATCTTAGTAGATCAGATCTTAGTAGATCAGATCTTAGTAGATCAGATCTTAGTAGATCAGATCTTAGTAGATCAGATCTTAGTAGATCAGATCTTAGTAGATCAGATCTTAGTAGATCAGATCTTAGTAGATCAGATCTTAGTAGATCAGATCTTAGTAGATCAGATCTTAGTAGATCAGATCTTAGTAGATCAGATCTTAGTAGATCAGATCTTAGTAGATCAGATCTTAGTAGATCAGATCTTAGTAGATCAGATCTTAGTAGATCAGATCTTAGTAGATCAGATCTTAGTAGATCAGATCTTAGTAGATCAGATCTTAGTAGATCAGATCTTAGTAGATCAGATCTTAGTAGATCAGATCTTAGTAGATCAGATCTTAGTAGATCAGATCTTAGTAGATCAGATCTTAGTAGATCAGATCTTAGTAGATCAGATCTTAGTAGATCAGATCTTAGTAGATCAGATCTTAGTAGATCAGATCTTAGTAGATCAGATCTTAGTAGATCAGATCTTAGTAGATCAGATCTTAGTAGATCAGATCTTAGTAGATCAGATCTTAGTAGATCAGATCTTAGTAGATCAGATCTTAGTAGATCAGATCTTAGTAGATCAGATCTTAGTAGATCAGATCTTAGTAGATCAGATCTTAGTAGAT
The DNA here is from genome assembly GCF_028640845.1 of Ahaetulla prasina. NCBI lineage: Eukaryota > Metazoa > Chordata > Lepidosauria > Squamata > Colubridae > Ahaetulla > Ahaetulla prasina. Next base: position 363,176,383 of record NC_080539.1, read on the forward strand.
CAGATCTTAGTAGATCAGATCTTAGTAGATCAGATCTTAGTAGATCAGATCTTAGTAGATCAGATCTTAGTAGATCAGATCTTAGTAGATCAGATCTTAGTAGATCAGATCTTAGTAGATCAGATCTTAGTAGATCAGATCTTAGTAGATCAGATCTTAGTAGATCAGATCTTAGTAGATCAGATCTTAGTAGATCAGATCTTAGTAGATCAGATCTTAGTAGATCAGATCTTAGTAGATCAGATCTTAGTAGATCAGATCTTAGTAGATCAGATCTTAGTAGATCAGATCTTAGTAGATCAGATCTTAGTAGATCAGATCTTAGTAGATCAGATCTTAGTAGATCAGATCTTAGTAGATCAGATCTTAGTAGATCAGATCTTAGTAGATCAGATCTTAGTAGATCAGATCTTAGTAGATCAGATCTTAGTAGATCAGATCTTAGTAGATCAGATCTTAGTAGATCAGATCTTAGTAGATCAGATCTTAGTAGATCAGATCTTAGTAGATCAGATCTTAGTAGATCAGATCTTAGTAGATCAGATCTTAGTAGATCAGATCTTAGTAGATCAGATTATTGCATATAAATTGCACTGAATAAACTTGTAGTGCCTTTGAACTTTATCCTGGCTCCTGATTTCTTGCATCTGACGCATAAATGGTTATAAAATGGATCGATCACATGACCAGCCTGAATTTAGGCCTTTTATTGCAGTGGTGGTTCAGTTGTTAAGCAAACCAGTGGTTCGCTATGGGCATGGCTTTCCTGAAAACCAGTCGAATAAGTGTCGTTTTTGGGCAAAACCATCATAAAATGCAGTCATGTGACCCCAGGACCCTGCAACGGGCTATAAATGTGGCCATGTTGCTGAGCATTCCAAGTTTGGTCATGTGACCGCGGAGGGAGGGGTGGGCTGACTGTTGGAACGTCAGATTTAGGTCGTAAGTCCCCTTTTTCGGGTTGATTGTTAACTTTGATCGGTCGTAAGTCGAGGACTACCTGTGTGAGGGTCAATTTCCTGAGGACATTTTGGATGGGCTGGGGCAACCTTTGTGCACTGTTTCTTGGTATTTATTTGTTTTTTGTTTTGTTTTTTTGCCTTCGAGGGCTCATGGCTGGTGTTCAAGTGGCATCACAGACCACTTGTTTTATTTTTGGTGATGGGGGGCGGAGTTACAACATGGTACTCTCTTTGTGCTTAAATATGTGACTGTACTGCTACAAAGCACAAGCTGAGGGGGCCCCAGAAGCCATAAAATGGTATCCAGGTTTTACAGCCCATTATTTTTAATGCTTAACTTGGATTTTACTGTTTTTTTCCCCTTCCTTTCTAAAAAAGCAGAGAGAAAGTCTGATTTTTAATTCCCTAAGGGAAAATAAAAACAAATACATGGACAATACAGATTCCTACTATTTAAGGCTTAAATCTTTACTATAGCAGTGGAGAATCTATTGTTCAGCCAATCTCTGGGGGCGGGGAACGAAGTTCCCACTTTTGCATTAGTGATTGCTTTGTTGTTCGCAAACCGTGATTCTCTCAACTTGCAAAGGAGAGTCCTCACTTTAGCGTCGAGCATTACTGGTTTCCTCTGATGAAGGAAGGAATTAATTTTACATAAAAGTCTTCTGTTTCTTTAAATAGACCGTCTAGGAAATAAAGGGCAGAGGACTTTAATCCTGCCCCAGAGTCCTTGGCAGCTTCTTAACTCTATGGTACAATTCAAGGGTTTCCCTACGATCAATTGGCCTGGCCCGTCTTGGCTTGTAGTGGCCTCCTGTGGACATTTTTCCACCACACCTTGGCACCGTCCCCCTCTCTCTCTCCCCCACCCTGATTCCCAAGTCACATTTTGCTCCCTGACTAACCCCTGTGGTGCTGTGTGAACCCAGCAGTACGGATGAGGCGCTATCCCTGGAGGACAAAGATCTGAGGGACCGGGAGAGGCGGATGGCCAATAATGCAAGGGAGAGGGTGCGCGTACGGGACATTAACGAGGCCTTTAAAGAGCTGGGACGCATGTGCCAGATGCACTTAAAAACAGACAAAGCACAGACCAAACTCATCATCCTTCAGCAAGCAGTACAAGTCATTCTAGGCTTGGAACAGCAAGTACGAGGTACGGCACTAGGGGTGCCCCACCACCCTGAGGTCATTCTCTTGCATGGGTGGGAGGCTGTCTCTTTCCGGGATGTCCCCCACATGCCCTTCTTCGCATGAGTGTCTTCTATGCCTGTCCCTTCCATCCTTTGCTCGGGGCGCTAAGCGGAGCAGTTTTGGTTGCAACATCTTCTTAGGTTTGCTTTGCTTTATTGCTCTGTCAGCTGCATGTGGACCACTGCGGAAATGATCCTCAAAGAACTGAGGATCATTCTTTGTCTAGAATGAAGGCTGAACAGCCCGTAACTCTTCAGAGGTGGGAATATGCAGAGTCTAAGCAGATCAAGTTCGAATTTGCTATCCGGAGCAAGCTGTTGCCTGCTTACAGACAAGCTGATCACTAGGTGGCAGCAAAGCCTGAGAATTGTCTGGTTTTTTCCTTTGCTGCCATCTAGTGACCATCTGCCTTGATAGCAGCCCAAAGTCTAGCTATCCAGCTAGCTAGCCCAAGTGGCAGCCTTACTGCAGCTCCCCCCAAACCGTGCTGTTTCCCTTGCTGGGATACTTTCTCTCACTTGAGCAGCATGTGTATTCAGCCTCTGTTTTTCTACTCTTATGCTTCTTGGGGAGGACATCAGAAAGACCATGGTCATTGCAAGATATTTTACCCTATCTAGGTTTTCTCCTCCTTCCCATGGCGCGTGTTTTTTGTCTTCTCTTCCTCCTAGAGCGCAATCTGAACCCTAAAGCAGCTTGCTTGAAACGTCGTGAAGAGGAGAAAGTGTCTGGCGTGGTGGGTGATCCCCAGATGGCACTTTCAGCATCTCATGCAGGCTTAGGAGATGGGCACAACCCCGTGGGACATATGTAAAGGTACTTTCTGCTGGAACTGGGATGGGACTTTTCCTGAAAACAGAAGTATGCAGCTTTATGAATGAATGAATGAATACCATATTTTTCAGAGTATAAGACACACCTTAGTTTTTGGGGAGGAAAATAAGAAAAAAGCTGATTGGCAGGTGGATCGGCCTCCAGCTGACCCTCAATCAGCTGTTCCCAGAGGTGAATTTCAGCAATAGGTTCCTTGGTTGTGAGCCTTGCTTTTTATTGCTTTTTTTTTTCTGCCTCTGAAAGCCTCTGAAACAGAACTTCAGAAAAAAGCCTCTGAAGCTCTGTTTGGGAGCTTTTTTTCTGAAGCTCTATTTGGGGGCTTCTTTTCTGAAACTTCTTTCAGCCTCTGAAACCTCTGTTTGAGAAGCTGGGTCGGCCTACATTTGGAGTATAAGATGCACCTAGATTTTCACCCTCTTTTTTGGGGGGGAAAAGGTGCGTCTTATACTCCAAAAAATTCGGTATTTATTTGCCACCCGTCTTGCTACAGGTGACTCTATAACGTTAAAAACAATAAAACCACGAGAAAGAAATATTACTGATAACAGTACAAATACAAACTGTAATTAAAGATGGGGAGGGAGGGGGCAGGATGCGCAGGGGAGTGACATCTTCCATTGGCCCATCAACTACCTCCAGTATGATATTCCCCCCCAGTGGGGGCCCAATGAACTGGCAGAGGCAGGTCTTCAGGCTTTTGCAGAAGGCCAGGAGGCTGTGAGTTCTAGTCCCACCTTAGGCATGAAAGCTGGCTGGATGACTTTGGCCAATCACCAGGAGGCTGTGAGTTCTAGTCCCACCTTAGGCATGAAAGCTGGCTGGGTGACTTTGGCCAATCACCAGGAGGCTGTGAGTTCTAGTCCCACCTTAGGCATGAAAGCTGGCTGGGTGACTTTGGCCAATCACCAGGAGGCTGTGAGTTCTAGTCCCACCTTAGGCATGAAAGCTGGCTGGGTGACTTTGGCCAATCACCAGGAGGCTGTGAGTTCTAGTCCCACCTTAGGCATGAAAGCTGGCTGGGTGACTTTGGCCAATCACCAGGAGGCTGTGAGTTCTAGTCCCACCTTAGGCATGAAAGCTGGCTGGGTGACTTTGGCCAATCACCAGGAGGCTGTGAGTTCTAGTCCCACCTTAGGCATGAAAGCTGGCTGGGTGACTTTGGCCAATCACCAGGAGGCTGTGAGTTCTAGTCCCACCTTAGGCATGAAAGCTGGCTGGGTGACTTTGGCCAATCACCAGGAGGCTGTGAGTTCTAGTCCCACCTTAGGCATGAAAGCTGGCAGGGTGACTTTGGGCCAATCACCAGGAGGCTGTGAGTTCTAGTCCCACCTTAGGCATGAAAGCTGGCTGGGTGACTTTGGCCAATCACCAGGAGGCTGTGAGTTCTAGTCCCACCTTAGGCATGAAAGCTGGCTGGGTGACTGTGGCCAATCACCAGGAGGCTGTGAGTTCTAGTCCCACCTTAGGCATGAAAGCTGGCTGGATGATTTTGGGCCAATCACCAGGAGACAGGGAGTTCTAGTCCCATTTTAAGAATGAAAGCTGGCTGGATGATTTTGGGCCAATCACCAGGAGACAGGGAGTTCTAGTCCCATTTTAAGAATGAAAGCTGGCTGGATGATTTTGGGCCAATCACCAGGAGGCTGTGAGTTCTAGTCCCACCTTAGGCATGAAAGCTGGCTGGATGACTTTGGCCAATCACCAGGAGGCTGTGAGTTCTAGTCCCACCTTAGGCATGAAAGCTGGCTGGATGACTTTGGCCAATCACCAGGAGGCTGTGAGTTCTAGTCCCACCTTAGGCATGAAAGCTGGCTGGGTGACTTTGGCCAATCACCAGGAGGCTGTGAGTTCTAGTCCCACCTTAGGCATGAAAGCTGGCTGGATGACTTTGGCCAATCACCAGGAGGCTGTGAGTTCTAGTCCCACCTTAGGCATGAAAGCTGGCTGGATGACTTTGGGCCAATCACCAGGAGGCTGTGAGTTCTAGTCCCACCTTAGGTATGAAAGCTGGCTGGATGACTTTGGCCAATCACCAGGAGGCTGTGAGTTCTAGTCCCACCTTAGGCATGAAAGCTGGCTGGATGACTTTGGCCAATCACCAGGAGGCTGTGAGTTCTAGTCCCACCTTAGGCATGAAAGCTGGCTGGATGACTTTGGCCAATCACCAGGAGGCTGTGAGTTCTAGTCCCACCTTAGGCATGAAAGCTGGCTGGATGACTTTGGGCCAATCACCAGGAGGCTGTGAGTTCTAGTCCCACCTTAGGCATGAAAGCTGGCTGGGTGACTTTGGCCAATCACCAGGAGGCTGTGAGTTCTAATCCCCCCTTAGGTATGAAAGCTGGCTGGATGACTTTGGCCAATCACTAGGAGGCAGTGAGGTCTAGTCTCACCTTAGGCATGAAAGCTGGCTGGGTGACTTTGGCCAATCACCAGGAGGCTGTGAGTTCTAGTCCCACCTTAGGCATGAAAGCTGGCTGGATGACTTTGGCCAATCACCAGGAGGCTGTGAGTTCTAGTCCCACCTTAGGCATGAAAGCTGGCTGGATGACTTTGGCCAATCACCAGGAGGCTGTGAGTTCTAGTCCCACCTTAGGCATGAAAGCTGGCTGGATGACTTTGGCCAATCACCAGGAGGCTGTGAGTTCTAGTCCCACCTTAGGTATGAAAGCTGGCTGGATGACTTTGGCCAATCACCAGGAGGCTGTGAGTTCTAGTCCCACCTTAGGCATGAAAGCTGGCTGGGTGACTTTGGCCAATCACCAGGAGGCTGTGAGTTCTAGTCCCACCTTAGGCATGAAAGCTGGCTGGGTGACTTTGGCCAATCACCAGGAGGCTGTGAGTTCTAGTCCCACCTTAGGCATGAAAGCTGGCTGGGTGACTTTGGCCAATCACCAGGAGGCTGTGAGTTCTAGTCCCACCTTAGGCATGAAAGCTGGCTGGGCGACTTTGGGCCAATCACCAGGTGACTGTGAGTTCTAGTCCCACCTTAGGCATGAAAGCTGGCTGGGCGATTTTGGGCCAATCACCAGGTGACTGTGAGTTCTAGTCCCACCTTAGGCATGAAAGTTGGCTGGGCGACTTTGGCCAATCACCAGGAGGCTGTGAGTTCTAGTCCCACCTTAGGCATGAAAGCTGGCTGGATGACTTTGGGCCAATCACCAGGAGGCTGTGAGTTCTAGTTCCGCCTTAGGCATGAAAGCTGGCAGGGTAACTTTGGACCAATCACCAGGAGGCTGTGAGTTCTAGTCCCGCCTTAGTCATGAAAGCTGGCTGGGTGACTTTGGCCAATCACCAGGAGGCTGTGAGTTTTAGTCCCGCCTTAGGCATGAAAGCTGGCAGGGTAACTTTGGACCAATCACCAGGAGGCTGTGAGTTCTAGTCCCGCCTTAGTCATGAAAGCTGGCTGGGTGACTTTGGCCAATCACCAGGAGGCTGTGAGTTCTAGTCCCACCTTAGGCATGAAAGCTGGCTGGATGACTTTGGGCCAATCACCAGGAGGCTGTGAGTTCTAGTTCCGCCTTAGGCATGAAAGCTGGCAGGGTAACTTTGGACCAATCACCAGGAGGCTGTGAGTTCTAGTCCCGCCTTAGTCATGAAAGCTGGCTGGGTGACTTTGGCCAATCACCAGGAGGCTGTGAGTTCTAGTCCCACCTTAGGCATGAAAGCTGGCAGGGTGACTTTGGGCCAATCACCAGGAGGCTGTGAGTTCTAGTCCCACCTTAGGCATGAAAGCTGGCTGGGTGACTTTGGCCAATCACCAGGAGGCTGTGAGTTCTAGTCCCACCTTAGGCATGAAAGCTGGCTGGATGACTTTGGGCCAATCACCAGGAGGCTGTGAGTTCTAGTCCCGCCTTAGGCATGAAAGCTGGCTGGGTGACTGTGGCCAATCACCAGGAGGCTGTGAGTTCTAGTCCCACCTTAGGCATGAAAGCTGGCTGGATGATTTTGGGCCAATCACCAGGAGGCTGTGAGTTCTAGTCCCACCTTAGGCATGAAAGCTGGCTGGATGACTTTGGGCCAATCACCAGGAGGCTGTGAGTTCTAGTCCCGCCTTAGGCATGAAAGCTGCCTGGGTGACTGGGCCAATCACCAGGAGGCTGTGAGTTCTAGTCCCCCCTTAGGCATGAAAGCCGACTAGGTGATTTTGGGCCAGTCACTCTCTCTCAACCCAACAGACCTCAGAGGGTTGTTGTCATGGGGAAAATAAGAGGAAGGATGTGCCTTTGCTGCCTTGAGTTGTAAAAATAAAAAGGCGGGACACAAATAAGTAAAATAAAAAATAAATTACAGGTAGTCCTCAACTTACAACAGATCATTTAGTGAACATTCAAAGTTACAATGGCACTGAAAAAAGTGACTTATGATCATTTTTCACACTAAACACGGTTGCAGTATCCCCACAGTCACGTGATCAAAATTCAGATGCTTGGCAATTGACTCATATTTATGACGGTTGCAGTGTCCCAGGGTCATGTGATCCTTTCGTGACTTTCTGACAAGCAAGGCAGATTCGCTTAACAACCATGATACTAACTTAACAGCTGCAGTGATTCATTTAACAACTGTGGCAAGAAAGGTCATAAACTGGGACAACATTTACTTAACAGGTGTTTCACTTAGCAACAAATGATTTGGGCTCAGTTGTAGTCGTACGTTGAGGATTACCTGTAGCTGGTTCTGCTGGTTCTTACAAAGTGATCTGTGTAGAACATCAAGGGCCGGTTTAGCTCTGCCTGGTAAGGCCTGTTATTAAGAACACAAAGCCTGCAATTACTGCAGGTTCGAGCCCGGCCCAAGGTTGACTCAGCCTTCCATCCTTTATAAGGTAGGTAAAATGAGGACCCAGATTGTTGGGGGGGCAATAAGTTGACTTTGTAAAAATATACAAATAGAATGAGACTATTGCCCTATACATTGTAAAAATAAAAAGGCGGGACACAAATAAGTAAAATAAAAAGGCGGGACACAAATAAGTAAAATAAAAATAAATTACAGGTAGTCCTCAACTTACAACAGATCATTTAGTGAACATTCAAAGTTACAATGGCACTGAAAAAGTGACTTATGATCATTTTCACACCCCTGCTGGGTGTCCACGCCAGAAACTGCAGTCTTGTTGAAATACTAAAAAAAAAAAAAAAAAAAAAAAAAAAAAAAAAAAAAAAAAAAAAAAAAAAAAAAAAAAAAAAAAAAAAAAAAAAAAAAAAAAAAAAAAAAAAAAAAAAAAAAAAAAAAAAAAAAAAAAAAAAAAAAAAAAAAAAAAAAAAAAAAAAAAAAAAAAAAAAAAAAAAAAAAAAAAAAAAAAAAAAAAAAAAAAAAAAAAAAAAAAAAAAAAAAAAAAAAAAAAAAAAAAAAAAAAAAAAAAAAAAAAAAAAAAAAAAAAAAAAAAAAAAAAAAAAAAAAAAAAAAAAAAAAAAAAAAAAAAAAAAAAAAAAAAAAAAAAAAAAAAAAAAAAAAAAAAAAAAAAAAAAAAAAAAAAAAAAAAAAAAAAAAAAAAAAAAAAAAAAAAAAAAAAAAAAAAAAAAAAAAAAAAAAAAAAAAAAAAAAAAAAAAAAAAAAAAAAAAAAAAAAAAAAAAAAAAAAAAAAAAAAAAAAAAAAAAAAAAAAAAAAAAAAAAAAAAAAAAAAAAAAAAAAAAAAAAAAAAAAAAAAAAAAAAAAAAAAAAAAAAAAAAAAAAAAAAAAAAAAAAAAAAAAAAAAAAAAAAAAAAAAAAAAAAAAAAAAAAAAAAAAAAAAAAAAAAAAAAAAAAAAAAAAAAAAAAAAAAAAAAAAAAAAAAAAAAAAAAAAAAAAAAAAAAAAAAAAAAAAAAAAAAAAAAAAAAAAAAAAAAAAAAAAAAAAAAAAAAAAAAAAAAAAAAAAAAAAAAAAAAAAAAAAAAAAAAAAAAAAAAAAAAAAAAAAAAAAAAAAAAAAAAAAAAAAAAAAAAAAAAAAAAAAAAAAAAAAAAAAAAAAAAAAAAAAAAAAAAAAAAAAAAAAAAAAAAAAAAAAAAAAAAAAAAAAAAAAAAAAAAAAAAAAAAAAAAAAAAAAAAAAAAAAAAAAAAAAAAAAAAAAAAAAAAAAAAAAAAAAAAAAAAAAAAAAAAAAAAAAAAAAAAAAAAAAAAAAAAAAAAAAAAAAAAAAAAAAAAAAAAAAAAAAAAAAAAAAAAAAAAAAAAAAAAAAAAAAAAAAAAAAAAAAAAAAAAAAAAAAAAAAAAAAAAAAAAAAAAAAAAAAAAAAAAAAAAAAAAAAAAAAAAAAAAAAAAAAAAAAAAAAAAAAAAAAAAAAAAAAAAAAAAAAAAAAAAAAAAAAAAAAAAAAAAAAAAAAAAAAAAAAAAAAAAAAAAAAAAAAAAAAAAAAAAAAAAAAAAAAAAAAAAAAAAAAAAAAAAAAAAAAAAAAAAAAAAAAAAAAAAAAAAAAAAAAAAAAAAAAAAAAAAAAAAAAAAAAAAAAAAAAAAAAAAAAAAAAAAAAAAAAAAAAAAAAAAAAAAAAAAAAAAAAAAAAAAAAAAAAAAAAAAAAAAAAAAAAAAAAAAAAAAAAAAAAAAAAAAAAAAAAAAAAAAAAAAAAAAAAAAAAAAAAAAAAAAAAAAAAAAAAAAAAAAGAAAGAAAAAAAAAAAAAAAAAAAAAAAAAAAAGAAAAAAAAAAAAAAAAAAAAAAAAAAAAAAAAAAAAAAAAGAAAAACAAAAGAAGAGAGATGGTACAAGAGAGGTTTGCATTTTGGCGCTGAGAAAGTCACGTGCGTTTAGCGAGCGGGTTAATAAAATCTTCCCTAAGGCTAGTAGCTTTTATAATTAAGAGAGAAAGAGAGGGAGGAGAAAATACTGATTATCACCTCAGTTCCTTTTTGTCGCTTGGAATATTGGAGGGTTGGAGCGGGAATGAATCCGTCAGCTGCTACTCTTTGTGTCGTTGTGGCTTATGTCTTTCACCCAAAGGATGAAAGTTGCAATTCTTGAAAGCTTTGTGTTTGGTCTGGCCCTCTCCCATCTTCCCTGCCACTCAAAGTATTTCCAATCCCGTCTAACAAAAGAGGAAAAAAAAGACAAAAGAATGACACACGGCATTTCTGAACATTGGTTGGAAAACATGGCTTTGAGTTGGGTGGCAGCCTCTGTATCAGGCGCAAAGAATCGGGACAGTACGTTAAGTTTTTTTTTTTTTTTTTTTTTTTTTTTTTTTTTTTTTTTTTTTTTTTTTTTTTTTTTTTTTTTTTTTTTTTTTTTTTTTTTTTTTTTTTTTTTTTTTTTTTTTTTTTTTTTTTTTTTTTTTTTTTTTTTTTTTTTTTTTTTTTTTTTTTTTTTTTTTTTTTTTTTTTTTTTTTTTTTTTTTTTTTTTTTTTTTTTTTTTTTTTTTTTTTTTTTTTTTTTTTTTTTTTTTTTTTTTTTTTTTTTTTTTTTTTTTTTTTTTTTTTTTTTTTTTTTTTTTTTTTTTTTTTTTTTTTTTTTTTTTTTTTTTTTTTTTTTTTTTTTTTTTTTTTTTTTTTTTTTTTTTTTTTTTTTTTTTTTTTTTTTTTTTTTTTTTTTTTTTTTTTTTTTTTTTTTTTTTTTTTTTTTTTTTTTTTTTTTTTTTTTTTTTTTTTTTTTTTTTTTTTTTTTTTTTTTTTTTTTTTTTTTTTTTTTTTTTTTTTTTTTTTTTTTTTTTTTTTTTTTTTTTTTTTTTTTTTTTTTTTTTTTTTTTTTTTTTTTTTTTTTTTTTTTTTTTTTTTTTTTTTTTTTTTTTTTTTTTTTTTTTTTTTTTTTTTTTTTTTTTTTTTTTTTTTTTTTTTTTTTTTTTTTTTTTTTTTTTTTTTTTTTTTTTTTTTTTTTTTTTTTTTTTTTTTTTTTTTTTTTTTTTTTTTTTTTTTTTTTTTTTTTTTTTTTTTTTTTTTTTTTTTTTTTTTTTTTTTTTTTTTTTTTTTTTTTTTTTTTTTTTTTTTTTTTTTTTTTTTTTTTTTTTTTTTTTTTTTTTTTTTTTTTTTTTTTTTTTTTTTTTTTTTTTTTTTTTTTTTTTTTTTTTTTTTTTTTTTTTTTTTTTTTTTTTTTTTTTTTTTTTTTTTTTTTTTTTTTTTTTTTTTTTTTTTTTTTTTTTTTTTTTTTTTTTTTTTTTTTTTTTTTTTTTTTTTTTTTTTTTTTTTTTTTTTTTTTTTTTTTTTTTATTTTATTTTTTTTGTTTTGTTTTGTTTTGTTTTGTTTTGTTTTGTTTTGTTTTGTTTTGTTTTGTTTTGTTTTGTTTTGTTTTGTTTTGTTTTGTTTTGTTTTGTTTTGTTTTGTTTTGTTTTGTTTTGTTTTGTTTTGTTTTGTTTTGTTTTGTTTTGTTTTGTTTTGTTTTGTTTTGTTTTGTTTTGTTTTGTTTTGTTTTGTTTTGTTTTGTTTTGTTTTGTTTTGTTTTGTTTTGTTTTGTTTTGTTTTGTTTTGTTTTGTTTTGTTTTGTTTTGTTTTGTTTTGTTTTGTTTTGTTTTGTTTTGTTTTGTTTTGTTTTGTTTTGTTTTGTTTTGTTTTGTTTTGTTTTGTTTTGTTTTGTTTTGTTTTGTTTTGTTTTGTTTTGTTTTGTTTTGTTTTGTTTTGTTTTGTTTTGTTTTGTTTTGTTTTGTTTTGTTTTGTTTTGTTTTGTTTTGTTTTGTTTTGTTTTGTTTTGTTTTGTTTTGTTTTGTTTTGTTTTGTTTTGTTTTGTTTTGTTTTGTTTTGTTTTGTTTTGTTTTGTTTTGTTTTGTTTTGTTTTGTTTTGTTTTGTTTTGTTTTGTTTTGTTTTGTTTTGTTTTGTTTTGTTTTGTTTTGTTTTGTTTTGTTTTGTTTTGTTTTGTTTTGTTTTGTTTTGTTTTGTTTTGTTTTGTTTTGTTTTGTTTTGTTTTGTTTTGTTTTGTTTTGTTTTGTTTTGTTTTGTTTTGTTTTGTTTTGTTTTGTTTTGTTTTGTTTTGTTTTGTTTTGTTTTGTTTTGTTTTGTTTTGTTTTGTTTTGTTTTGTTTTGTTTTGTTTTGTTTTGTTTTGTTTTGTTTTGTTTTGTTTTGTTTTGTTTTGTTTTGTTTTGTTTTGTTTTGTTTTGTTTTGTTTTGTTTTGTTTTGTTTTGTTTTGTTTTGTTTTGTTTTGTTTTGTTTTGTTTTGTTTTGTTTTGTTTTGTTTTGTTTTGTTTTGTTTTGTTTTGTTTTGTTTTGTTTTGTTTTGTTTTGTTTTGTTTTGTTTTGTTTTGTTTTGTTTTGTTTTGTTTTGTTTTGTTTTGTTTTGTTTTGTTTTGTTTTGTTTTGTTTTGTTTTGTTTTGTTTTGTTTTGTTTTGTTTTGTTTTGTTTTGTTTTGTTTTGTTTTGTTTTGTTTTGTTTTGTTTTGTTTTGTTTTGTTTTGTTTTGTTTTGTTTTGTTTTGTTTTGTTTTGTTTTGTTTTGTTTTGTTTTGTTTTGTTTTGTTTTGTTTTGTTTTGTTTTGTTTTGTTTTGTTTTGTTTTGTTTTGTTTTGTTTTGTTTTGTTTTGTTTTGTTTTGTTTTGTTTTGTTTTGTTTTGTTTTGTTTTGTTTTGTTTTGTTTTGTTTTGTTTTGTTTTGTTTTGTTTTGTTTTGTTTTGTTTTGTTTTGTTTTGTTTTGTTTTGTTTTGTTTTGTTTTGTTTTGTTTTGTTTTGTTTTGTTTTGTTTTGTTTTGTTTTGTTTTGTTTTGTTTTGTTTTGTTTTGTTTTGTTTTGTTTTGTTTTGTTTTGTTTTGTTTTGTTTTGTTTTGTTTTGTTTTGTTTTGTTTTGTTTTGTTTTGTTTTGTTTTGTTTTGTTTTGTTTTGTTTTGTTTTGTTTTGTTTTGTTTTGTTTTGTTTTGTTTTGTTTTGTTTTGTTTTGTTTTGTTTTGTTTTGTTTTGTTTTGTTTTGTTTTGTTTTGTTTTGTTTTGTTTTGTTTTGTTTTGTTTTGTTTTGTTTTGTTTTGTTTTGTTTTGTTTTGTTTTGTTTTGTTTTGATTGCTTAAAGGTATTTCTGTTGAAAGGGAAGCACCTTTCCAAGGTATGTCTACACTACAAGCGCTAAGCTAGTTTCAGATCAGTTTTAACTGTCTGGAGCAGTGTTGCTCCACTTTGGCAACTTTTTAAGGCGGGTGGACTTCAACTTCCTGAATCCCCCAGCCAGCAACGCTGGCTGGGGGATTCTGGGAGTTGATGTCCACCTACCTTCGAGTTGCTGATGTTGAGAAACCCTGAGGAATCCTGCAGGTTGATAACGGTGTTAAGAGCTCTTGGTTCATGAATATCTGCGCATTCCTAATGGGATAATAATAATAATAATAATAATAATAATAATAATAATAATAATAATAATAATAATAATAATAATAATAATAATAATAATAATAATAATAATAATAATAATAATAATAATAATAATAATAATAATAATAATAATAATAATAATAATAATAATAATAATAATAATAATAATAATAATAATAATAATAATAATAATAATAATAATAATAATAATAATAATAATAATAATAATAATAATAATAATAATAATAATAATAATAATAATAATAATAATAATAATAATAATAATAATAATAATAATAATAATAATAATAATAATAATAATAATAATAATAATAATAATAATAATAATAATAATAATAATAATAATAATAATAATAATAATAATAATAATAATAATAATAATAATAATAATAATAATAATAATAATAATAATAATAATAATAATAATAATAATAATAATAATAATAATAATAATAATAATAATAATAATAATAATAATAATAATAATAATAATAATAATAATAATAATAATAATAATAATAATAATAATAATAATAATAATAATAATAATAATAATAATAATAATAATAATAATAATAATAATAATAATAATAATAATAATAATAATAATAATAATAATAATAATAATAATAATAATAATAATAATAATAATAATAATAA